>NC_071302.1:10318546-10630213 GCF_027563975.2 Plodia interpunctella | reverse complement strand
TTTTTTTTGTTAAGAGCTTAAGATAAATTCTCATACTAAAGTACAATGCAACAGTTACATTTTACCATCAACGTAACCAAGCCAAGTTTTTAATAAAATAAAATAAAAAAAATTCGAGGTCCTAAGATTACCTCTTAAGTTCACCATGCATTGGTTGTTCTTCCCCGTTTTCGTCTTCTTCTTTGGTGTCGTCAAACACTTCAGCGGCGCCATCTACATTAGGCGAGAGCGATGCGTTTGCTTCGCGCGTTGTTGATTCCTGACAAAAGAAACATGTACAATTCGTGCCATAGAAAAAGAGACTTCACTTATCTATGGTTTTCCTGCGCACTAGCCAAATCCGTACTAATAAATGCAAAAGTCTGTCTGTCGGGTTGTCTGTCTATATAGGCTACTATTTTTTTTTTCATAAATCAACCCCCAAACGACTATAGTGAGGGGTGAAAATTTGTATGAAAATCATGTTAGTTCCGCTTTCGCAGATAAATTCAACTTCCTCACCCGCAAAGCGTCGGAGCCCAAGGTCCGCTAAATGTTGTTCAGAATCTGTCAGAATACTCACATCAGGCACCTGCAGAGTGAGATGCACCTTGTGCAGCACGTGTTTCCTGATCTTATTGATGAACGTCATGCAGCGCCGCACGCCCTGGGTCTTCAGCATCTCGTAGTGGTACTCCCTGGCAACAATCGTTAATTTCTTTCAACACGTGCGGCCCGACCCGGCTTCGCTCGGGTTTAATCTTCTACAGGAATCAGTCAAAGAAAATTTGATTTTTGAGGAGTTTTTACAAACTTGTGAATATTTTAAAAACGATTAATCGATTTTGTTACTCCACGCACTTCATCAGATTAACGATTCTAAAGTTACCGCTTTACTAACACACATATAATAAATGGAATAACATACATGTAATAATACAAAAAACGTATTTTTTGCTCCAAGTTGATTTGTAGTCATCGTTCTAACCATCATTCAAAGTCAAAGCATTATTTATTTTGAAATAAGATTATATATATATAATCTTATATATATATATACCTACACATCACACCGTTAATTTAACCGCATACTAGTAAATATGCATGCATATTATGTGTAGAAGCCTTTTGTATAATAACTTTATGACGACCCCGGTGGCGCAGTGGTAAGGTTCTTGCCACTGAACCGAGAGGTGCCGGGTTCGATCCCCGGTCGGGTCATGATGGAAAATGATCTTTTTCTGATTGGCCCGGGTCTTGGATGTTTATCTATATATGTATTTGTTATAAAATATAGTATCGTTGAGTTAGTATCCCATAACACAAGTCTCGAACTTACTTTGGGGCTAGCTCAATCTGTGTGATTTGTCCTAATATATTTATATTGATTTATACAATCACGGGCACTTTTTATGTCATATTTTACGTTATATCCATTCATTCGTTCTTTAATTCAAAACAAAACTAACCTGTAAGGCGACACGGCGCATTTACCCAACAGCCGCAGCTGCGTGAGGTCCGACAACCCGCCCATATCGCACAGGTCGTCAGACTCTATGTCGTAGTAGTTGGACGCGTAACCGCTCTCATTTGACGTGCTTGTATCGCTCGTGCCGTAGTGGTTGTCTGATATCACTATCTCGGGTGTGATTTGCCCGCTCGGTTCTGAAATGAGAAATTAATGAAAATATTGCTAATTCCTGCTTCAAATTTGAATTTTATGTGTCAAATCTAGGTAAACTATTTCATTAACGACAGATATTAACGATAGACGACCTCGGTGGCGCAGTGGTAAAGTTCTTGCCACTGAACCGAGAGGTCCCGGGTTCGATCCCCGGTCGGGTCATGATGGAAAATGATCTTTTTCTGATTGGCCCGGGTCTTGGATGTTTATTTATATGTGTATTTATTTATAAAATATAGTATCGTTGAGTTAGTATCCCATAACACAAATCTCGAACTTACTTTGGGGCTAGCTCAATCTGTGTGATTTGTCCTAATATATTTATTTATTTATTTATTAACATTGGCAAGAAAGTCATTGGTACACACCAATGACTAAAAACTGTCCGACTAAAAACTGAAAGTCATTGGTGTGTTTCATTCCACGACCACGAGCCATAGGACGACTAAGGAATAAAGTATAACAGAATATAGATTTAACTTACCACTATGAACTCTGTCCACTTCATCATCTCCCTTCTCTTCTTTTCCCTCTTTCTCTTCCTTATCTATTCTCTCAGTCCCTTTCTCCTCCTTCTCTTCCTCTTCCTTAATTACGTCAGAATGGAGGGAGTGTGAGCTTGAGTCGCTGTTGCTCGAGTCAGTCGGGTTTCCATTCACGTTAAAACGGACTTGGCATGGTCTGTGGCTCTCTGATGATCTCCTGTAGAAAAATACATCAAATGTTGTAGATTTTTCTTTTCTTATGTTGACTTATGTATTCAATCAATTCAATTTTAAAAAATCGTTGGAGTAATTTCTACTTTTCTAAGATTTCGAAAAAATCTTACTTCGATATACATCTAGTTTTCGTTTCGTAGTAATTCTACTAACCGGCCGAATTAACCCTGGACTTATCCAGAGTTAATACGGCCGGTTAGTTTAAAAACTCAGAAATATATTACAAGATACCAGGGTCACATGACCGAGAAAGAGTCTTGCTTTGGTGGTGACAAATACAAATTAAAATTAGGCACTTTCTTGCTGATGTGTACCAACAGCGCAACACATGAGATCTATTTCTAAAGTACTAGGCACTTATAACATGGGAGGAGACAGATGCTTTATGCCAAAAAATCAAAGACGAGTGGTACCAATTGAGATGGAAAATATCTATACAAATTCTCGTCCAATCCGATAATCTCATACAAAGTCGCAGATAGGGCCAGGCACGTGATGAGGGACAAAAGATTTCTGCGCTCCGTCTCGTTTCTTCGCATGTAATTTAATATGCATCTCTTTCTTGTATGAGCGAAATAGAAGATATGATGGGGTCTATAGCTTTCTCGATCTGCGCAAAACACATAAGACTATATAAAGTTTTAAGCACATATAACTTGCAAGTTCACCTGCTCGTGTCAGATTCGACAGAAGTTCTGTTTTGGAATCCACGCCGTTGCATTTTGAGTCTTATGCTTCTCAACATACGGCGCACTGTCACAACCACCATTCGTATATGAAGAGCTACGTTGTACCAAAGACACATCGCCTGGAGAAAGAAAGAATATGTTGAGAAATTAATTAATATAATAAATTTACACAAATTACTGTACAATTAATTTGAGAAAGTTTTTCAAGACTTCTGATTATTGCATTATTAATTCAATTCAAAAATATGTATATTAGTAAAAAACTAATTTTATCCTTATGTCCAATTGTCTAAATTAAACAACGATTCATTAAATAAATAACATGATCTTGCAGTTTTCGAGTATTTTTGACTAAAAATACCAGGGACACATGACTGAGAAGATCATCACTATGTTATTAACCTTGATCCTGTTCTTAAAGAGTTGTGTAGCGACCAACGGGTGGTCCGCCATCATGGCCCTGCTGGACTGGTACAGCGAGCCAGCATTGTAGAACGAATCCAGCAATGTCCCCACTTCCTTCATCGCTTTCCCGACCGCTGAGATACAAGGCTCACAGTTGAATGAAAGGCAGCCGAAGGCTTCATCTGAAAAGGATACATCAAATCAGATTGATTAATTACAAGATTTATTTAATTTGTAATGTATGAATGAGGGAAACTATGTTCTTTCGGGTGGAATCTTGCGTAGCAGAAATCTTCAACCGATTGAGCTGAAACGTTGTATAAAGTTTAGTTTTGATAACAATGCACTATTGTGATATGCATCCTGAATCGGCTTCCAACGACGAAGTACGGTTAATAGCACAGTCACAAAATTAGTTCTACACGTTTAGCTCTCGAAAGAAACTCATTTAAACAGTTCCTCGTCACGCCAGAAGGGCCATGATTATGTTTATACCATGTATATATTATGATTATACCATGATTGTTGTTACATATTTTTCTAATAGTATAACAAAGTACATAGTCAAAAAAGTATACAAAAAAATATGGTTTGATTGTCATCGAATGTGATTGATTGTGACTCAGAAAATAACTGTACGCACCATCGCCGAGGTCTTTCCCCTCCATTCTATGGGCGAGATCTTCTTTGGAACGCTTTGATGATTTGCAAGGATTGGAGTTTACAAACCTAGAAACAAAATACATACAATTATATGCCGTCTAGATTGTCTTGAATCATCAGTTAACATTTTATGGGATATTGACGACGTGGCACTCCTTTCGATTGCCAGACGTTAATCTTCTTTGGGAATGCTATTGTGCTCTTTATTCACATCGTACGACTTCCACTATTCTAGAGCGAGCCCGCATACATCAATATAAAAATTATATTTACCGGTAATCCACGATGTTCCTGACGAGTGTCGGCACAATATTGCGTTGCGCACACAAGAACTCGTCCTGTTCGGCGAGGGTCCTTCCCGCAATCTTCGCTTGGAGCTCCAGCCAGATCAGGTCTTTGAGCTCGTTCTGCCATACTTGCTCTTCACGGCTTATCTGTGATATAGATGAAATTGTGTTCAAAATGGAAACATATTTATTAATCCACTAATAAGTTTCGTATGTAACTTTGTGATACCCCAAATACAGATACGGTAATTACGATAATCGGACTTTTGGGACTAAAATAATAGTTTCACTTAGTTAATGGGACCAAATCGTCTCAGTTGTCTTAATATGGGACAACTCAATGGGACATAGTGGTATAGACGGAATAATACTACAAACTACGAGTGGTACTAGTTAAATATCGAAGATACTTATCAGAAAAAGATGCATTTTGTTAGATTCAATTCAATGTTCAATTAAGAGTAAGTCTGCATGTAATAACTCACCGTCCGCCGACAGCCTTTTTCCATGTTCCCCATATTGATGAGCAGACAGAAGGTCTTGTGGAAGTTGACCCGGTTCTCCGGCGGCTCGTCCTCGCCGTGGTTGCGCGTCTCCACCTCCTCCTCGTGGAACTCCGACCGGCATTTCAGCTTCGACGTCAGCGACATGAACCGACTGCAGGACTCCACCTGAGGAAGACATCATTACCATTATTATCGCCGCTATTACCGCGCTATAGAGGTCCATGCAGGGTAACTTGATGTGCTGTTGACTGTACCTTTGTTATACTATTACAAAAAAATACATGTGAGAAACAATAATAAGCTCTTCTGGTACGACAACCAACTCTGTTTGTATGACTTTATTTAGGCATTTATATCAGCAGCGGTCGTTCCGAGATGCCAATAGTTTGTAGATTTTTGAGAAATTACTACATAATATAATTATAATCTGATGTTTAATTAAATTCGATTTTATTTCGGGTTTTATGTACAACATAAAATTCTAAGTGACAGATCCGTGCAATTGGGAACACGCGAAAATGAGAAAGGGAAAAAAAAGAAGAAACAATTGAATCTTGCTATCTTACCAATGTGGGTACAGCTGGTTGGACCCCCGGTGATGGCAACGAATCAGCCTTGCTATCGCGTTGGCTCAAGTCCAGTTTGTGGTCCCGCGCTCTGGTCCTACCCACTTTCAGACTTCGAGCCTTCTTCAGCCGTTCTGAGAGCATAACAACTTAGAGAGCAAGTTGGATGATATACATCACTTATTGACGACAAAAAAATACTTAAAACGAAGTCTAGAACCGACTTTCAAAGCGCAGGTGAAGAAGAAGCGGCGCAACGAACTTCACCGCAGCCTTTTCGCCAAAGACGTCAAGAATGATAAGTATGAAATATGTATAAATTGTGTAATGTGTGCAAATTGTGTTCTGTTCAATCGAATGCTAGACTTGGACAGCGTGGTATCGGCGAGATTCTATTGAGACAACGTTTATGTGGACAATAGGGTAATTTTTTTCGACAGCATCTCAATAAATCATAAATCAAGACACAATATAACCGAGTACATAAGTTGCCCTAATAAACTCGAGGCTAGTAGATAAAGAAAACCCTTAGATTATAGAACCACGGATATCAATTAACGATGTGGCGGACATATGACTGCTATAGCAACTATAACACTAGAACTGTCTTGTCGAATGTCCGGTAAGAGTTAAATGTATAATGGAGATACTTCTTTCTTTTCGAGTGTGCTTGTCTGTACTCTTTACTGCATACATGTCAGATTGCTATACAAATGTATAATTATCCTTACCAACTATGGCGGCTTGTTCGGCGCTCATCTCGTCCATACTCTTTCTGGATCCCTTTATGTAGTTCTGGATTCCCGGATTTTGATTATTCATTATGTTCCTGGAAACAATACCGATTTTTGAGAATTATTTACAACTAGACACGGACTGCACGTAAGTTTGCAAGAGCCAGGCCCCATTGCTACGTCGCGTCGTGCCGCTCCGTTGTTTTTCCGTAGGTATTGACATTGACGTGCGTTGACGTATGCGGAATCTTCGTACAATTTCTGTGTTGTCCGTTGACGGACGTCTAAACAACGGAGCGCAACTGAGCGATTGGGCCACGCTTACCCTTTATGGATTTCTATAATGCAGTAATAGGAGAGAATTTGCATGGTAGAGAAATTTTGTTGTTATATAATATGTAAGGATTTTGTGAACGATCTGTATATTTCTAAATAAAATCTTATTTTCGAATTATGTAATATTATATTTATCGATTATAATGAATTATAAATAATTTCGTTTTATATCCCACAGAACGGGGGCGTTAGTTAATGACAAACAATCATCTACATAAACAATTCGCATGGAAGATTACTGCAATAAATGTTCACTATGTCGATACTACAGCGATTCATGATCTACTATTCCGTAATAATAAACTAATTCATTGTGGTGCCGCGTGTCTGAATGCTTTATCTTATCTCCTGATACCGATTATGGCTGCTAATGTTTTATATACAAACATATAATGGCCAATTAGTTTTTCAGATTAGTTTGCGATACTTATATTTTATCTATCCTCACGCGAACGAAAGCTGTAGAGTGACGAAGCTGCTTAAGCCTCCAATCGTAAATAGAAAAAATATAGACTTCGTCATACCTATATTTGGTTTCGCTATACAAGAAAGAGAGAAAATACGTATCAGAAATACAAGAGAAGAAACGCACGAGAAGAAATGGAACAGAACGCTAATATTTGTCCCTTATCGTGTTCCGATTTTACAGAGCTCATAATAAGCCATTTAGATGGGTCGGAAAGTTTTACGAAAATCTTCTATCCACGGCTTCTATCTCATTTAGGTAAGCTGGTCTGTCTCGTCTTTTAAAACTGAATGCAATAAAAGTAGGGGAAGGCCGAAAAAGACTTGTTTGAATGCGTTAGACACTCAAACAAGCCTTTGAGTATTTGTAAAGTAGTAGAGTATTAGTACAGTAACAGATCGGTTAAGGGTGAATTCCACGACTGTTTGAAGGCGGCGTGTAGCGTTTCATTAGTGTCGCATATTTTTTTTTCAATAATGAATCATTTCTTAAAATTAAACATTTATAAAATTAACATTGTACAAGTACTTTACTTATTTATAAAATAGGATAATTAAATTGATAGTGTTTATTAAATTAAACTAATGATTGCCCACGGCGGCGTTCAAAACTCTCGTGAAATTCACCCTTAACATCAGATAGGGAAAAGACTGAACTGATGCTGTACCGACCCCACATAAAGTGGGATAAGGGTAGGCGGATGATGAAATATTTCAGACTTTTGACACAATCAAAATGGTGTGTGCGTATGTGGGTGGAGACGGCTGTCCCAGTCGCAGTCTTCATCTCGTGAGTTTCAATGTTTCTAGTAATACCAAAACACATATGTACATAGGTATTTCCAAAAATCAACTTGACTACTATCATCTTATGCAATAAGCTTGCATAATATTGGATATTATTTTTTCTTGCCTATTATCTTTCTTCTTGAATACTGAATATAGAAATCTAATACTTAATTGAATATTGAAATCTAATCTTTCCTTATTCTATCAAGATGCTGAGTGACTCCGTCTTTGTGCCACATTCGATTTATTACATTAATATATTTATTTTATATATTAATTCAATAAAACTTGGTTCAGACATTGGCATTTGTTTTATTTTAGATTCGACCCGCCCCGGCCTCGCACGGGTGCAATATTATGCATGCTATATACATACAAATCTTAAATCACGCTATATATAAGAAAAGCCCGCATCAAAATCTGTTGCGTAGTTTTAAAGATCTAAGCTTACATATGGACAGACTGCGGGACGTGACTTTGTTTTATATTATGCACTGTAATTATTTTTACTTGAAATAAAATGAAAAGTGAAAATGTGTCTGTAAAGATCTAATGTGTTTCTTTATTATATTTATTTGGAATTAGAAACAGGGGAAATGGCTAGTTCTACTTATATGTACACAAAATTGTTAACTATGAAATATTATCCAAAACAGTTTGTTCAGCGTGGTTCGCTAGTTAACATCTCAAGCTGACATGTCTCGTCTGAATTGATATTAACAGCTGACCAAACGACGTTGTTGACGTTTTACATATTTACTAATCACTTTAATATATTGGAATTTTCCTTCAATTTCATATTAATGACGTCACTTACAAACATTACTTCAAGTGAAATTAATAGGCGATGGGCGAGCTACATCATTAAGTTATTTAGTGGTCATTCCTAGAGCGTGTCGCCGCGGCTGCGCTGTCACTACAATTTTTCAAATGTTAACAAAGGCAAGAGTTAATTTTACTATACGACCTTAAGATAATAATAAATATTTTATGAATGATGGAATTTGGAAACGATTCCTTCCTCAAGGAAATTGATGGATCGTAATGACAGCAAAGTCCAAACGTCAAGTAATATTATGTATTTAAGAATCTATTAATTTAAGTGCTATACAAATAGAATCCACTTCATGTTTGTCTAAATACAAACTAAATAAAAAACTGAAATGTTAGTTTTATATAATACTTGTTTTTTATAAAGAACATTTAATAAACAAATATCTACACTGCTATAAAAATACGACACACATTATATTAATTACTACGGCTTGCAATAAGATTAAGAAAATATCTCGTAACACGCAATATTACTTGAATCATCCAACATTAAAATGCTTCGGAAAATATCAAGTAGGTATGTAATAATAAAAAATATCTTGATAAAAACTGTTCCGATTCAATATTTAGATAACAACGGACCGACAGACGAACGCCCACTAATCTCTTACATCGCATCATTTCAATTATTTACAGAAACAGAACGATCTCTATTCGATTAATATTTCGATATCCATGCAATTTGGTGTTTAGAAATGTTGCGGTTTCCTTATAACATGATATTGATAAAAATTCTGTGAGAAGGAAAATATATATTTCAATGACTGTGGTTTAGCAGTGTTATTAGAAAAATAATAACTGTAGGTATAGCTTTTACATTTTACAATAAATTTGAAATCAAATCAAATTCAAATCATTTATTCAGAAATTAGACCTTCACAGGCACTTTTTCTCGTCAATTTTTATATTTATAGTTATTTCTCACAATTGATTTGATTTTTTTCCTAATTAGGTTAGCTGGGAGAAAATGCTTTTAGCACGAGTTCACCATTTATTTATAAGTATATTTTTACTTGGAACAATAAAGTTTAATCTATATATAAAAGAATAAGCGTCCAGCCTAAACCTTAGAAACTAGAAACGCAAAATTTGGGCAATATCTTTAGGTTATTACGTAGTGCTCAGATAAGAAGGAAGGAATTTTCAAAATTCGACCCCTAACGACGGGTAAAAATTGGGGGTAAAGTTTATATAAAAAATAACAAAAATCTTTACTGATCTACTTGAAATTTGGCACAAATGCTATGCAAAAAAACCGTGTTTCAGCATTTTTTAAAGTTTGAACTTTAGGGTAGTCAAATGGGGGTGAAAAGAAATCTATATATACAAAAGAACAAGAGTTTTTTACTAATCAACGCCCAGCCTAAACCATAGAAGCTATAACGCGAAATTTGGACAGTAGCTTTAGGTTATTACGTAGTGCTCAAATACGAAAAAAAAAATCAAAATTCGACCCCTAAAGGGGTTAAAATTGGGGGTAAAGTTTGTATGAAAAATAACGAAAATCTTTAATGACCTACTTGAAACTTGGCATAAATGCTATGCAACAAAAATAATGAAACGCGTGTTTCAGGATTTCTTAAAAATTGACCTTTAGGGTAGTTAAATGAGGGTGGAAAGAAATAACGAAAAAAGTAGACTAAAAGTTTTATTATGATTCTACCCGTGGTTTTAACCGAGCAAAGCCGGGACGGGCTGCTAGTAAATAAATAATAAGAAAAATATATATAGTAAGTCTTTGGTCAACTTTTCAATATATATTTTTACATGAATTGTTAAAATGTTTAAAATGGGTTTTAGTTAGGAACAAGAAGACAGTGTAGTTTACTCCAAGGATACAATGTTGTCTACCTGAACCATCTAATCTCTTTTTAGATTTTTGAGTGTCCGTAACAAATTAATTTTATTATGTTTATTTATTTAGCGCTGATCATCCACATATTTTGTACATATTTTGTAATAGAAGACCTATGAACATACCTCGATACATGCCCGCGCCTTTTTCAAGAAAATTCAGTTATAAAAGAGTGTAAGCAAACTTCAGAAAAATGTCCTTAGTAACGAACAAGAGCTATCAATACCTATTCTATACTTGTAGATAGAGACGTTCGTTATCCTTATCGCTAATGTGACATTGATCGAGGGCAGTAGGACAGCTGATGCCCAACATTTGTTGTTGGCGATTCTGGTTTCTACCCCACAGAGGCCATAGTGGGAGTTTTTGTAAGTGCCGCAGATTTGTATGGGATCGAAGCAACTTTACCTGTTGTCACCAGGCGGCGTTGTTTATATCCCATAGAAATATGCGTTAATTTGCAGCAATAACTCTTATTGCAAGAACAGAAAAGGCTACTTCTACTAGATCAAAATCTTAACTCACATCGAACTCAACATCGGAAATCAATTAGATAAGGAGGAATGTTACAAGTCACAACAGACAAATATCTACCTCATAATATCCAAATATTCTGGGCTATATCTTACCCTCGTCGTATATTGTCCCTGATCCTAGTCCGTGGCGGAGTAGTGCCAAGCAGGTCGGCCTCCGCCCCATCTCCGTAATCAGCCAGGAGCTGTGAGGACGCGCGAGGGTGCCGCATGACGACTACGTCGCACGAGTCTCTGAAAAAAAAGAGCTCGTCAGAATTTTAAAATGATACCGCCGCTAATGAACATTTTAAAATTCTGCCACAAGGTACAAGGCTTTTCATTTTTCTCAAGATTTTATTATTATAGCTTATTCATTATATATGGTCATCATTCAAAAATCTGGTTAGTATGATATGAATGTGCGTTTAAACCTACAAGTTTGTTAAACTAGCTTTACACATCATACATATTTTTAAACAAAAAATATATAAGTAATAAGTACATCAATCCATCACTTTAAATTTTTCAATTCCTTGCTCAAGTAGCGGACACGAAGTGGACAAAATATGACGGATTAATGCACTGCTACGTGCGATCCCAAGAGACCGTGTCGCCCATTTCTAGCACACAAGTGTGTTCGACTGAGATAGACTGAGTACGAGTAGTCTCGTGGCGGACATCTTGAATATATCAAAAGACATAGCGAAAAATTGTGTACAAACAAACAAAATCACGATAGTGGAC
This sequence comes from Plodia interpunctella, assembly GCF_027563975.2. Lineage (NCBI taxonomy): Eukaryota > Metazoa > Arthropoda > Insecta > Lepidoptera > Pyralidae > Plodia > Plodia interpunctella. The sequence continues at coordinate 10,618,443 of NC_071302.1, read as the reverse complement.
TTTGTTTCTACTATGTGGTTACGATTTGTACAAAACATAGCATGCAAATGATATGTGATAGCATATTCGGTACCTATCAGACATGAGTCACCGGAAGGCGGTGATTCATTCGAGATTAGAAAATTCGCAGTGTGCCAAATAAATATCGCTAATTTATTCTGACACTGAACTGGCCACGCAAATCCTCTAAAGTGACGGAAACGATGGAACACAATGGAGATTCTAAGATTTTATTCCAAAAAACATCACGATATGACGCCCTGAATTATAAGCTTCTGGGCGTCGTCACAGCTGAAAATGCTGTCTTCAGTGTTAAACCTTCGACTGTTATGTAGGCTCCACACTATCGCCGAACTCGAACAGATGCCTCCGCGAATGCATGAACATTGTGTAGTTTGTACAAGTGCTTTTATTTATCGCAATTAAAAATCAGCAATATATACCGATTCAGCCAAATTAGGTGTGCAGCCAGTGTGATTGTCATTGCGTGACAATGGCGCAATGTGATTGGTTCGCTGCGTCTCACTTCGAATCGATTCGATGGTGAGAAGTGAAATGGAAACCCGCACTTCGCCCACTGTTCGCGGATTGTGTGGAGCCGGCATATAACGTACCTATACGACGCGGCATCGTCCTTGTTAGCCTTTGCAACGACAGATTAAGGCCCTCAAGCTACGTAACAACATGTAATTTTAATAAAAGGATTATTAGTTTATCAATACCGGAATTATCTAGTCTTACAATATTTAATGATAATTGTGTTTACTGACACATGGAGATAATGCATACAGATACAAGTATGCACCTGTAAATAAAAAAGGAAATGTTTTGAGGCTATTAAATAGACTAGATTAAATTATAATCTTTGATATTTATTCATTTGAAATTTGCCTGTAGAGAAAATGATATAAAAGTTTGGAAGAAAATAATGTTAGCTAATTAAATATGACGCTATCACTTCGGAGACCGCAATAAATCATAGATTTGACTATAACAATCACATATATATATACAATATCTATTATTAGTTGACAGTCTACAAAACACCTGAAATCATGGACACAGTGTATCATAAACACGAGTAGTACTAGACTGCCTTAGAAATATGTACAAAGAGATAGATAAACATTTAAAAAATATATAATTAACTGATTGTCTTGTATCATAAACAAAAATGTTGATCACTGAAGTAATTAATGTACCGAGTCCATCGTAACGCATAGGTACTACACTCAAGGCCTCAATAGGCCGCCATTATAATCTCCTGTGAAATCTGTCAAGTCACAGTTATTAAGTGAAACATCCATGGTAATTTGAATTGAACCACCCGAAAATTCTTTAAAAAATAATATGGAGATGTTTAAATGGCTTTTTGATGATATGCATTGATTAAATTTGTTACTATCTTGACAAAACCAATACAATATATACCTACAATGCTAACTAATATCATAAATGCGAAAGTAAGTTTGTTTGTTATCTCTTCACGATCTATCTAATCAACCAATCTTCTTGAAATTTAGCATATGTAGTTTGAAGTATGGAGAAGGACATAGGGTACCTTTCAACCCGGAATAACAACTTTTTTCCGTGGGAAATTCACGCGGGCGAAGCCGCGGGCAGAGGCTTTACTTTTGACTTGTTGTTTTTTTTTACCCTATACATATCAACATACAAGTTCAGGTTCAGGCGTAGAATTTATTATGGTTATACTCAAGTGACCGGCCACTAATACAAACTAAAATCACCTTTACTTTGTCCGATTTAGAACACAAAGTGTGAAGTAATATTTAAGAAATTATACAAAAAAAATTCAATCATGAAAAATTTTACAAAAATCATTTGTGCCACCAGAAAATTGATACTTAATTAGCTGAGGCTGTGGCTACTAAGTAAAATATATTAACTGTGTTTGCAAATTGCTTCAATATTAGTTAGACCTGGTTGGAGTCAAAAGTTATGAGATGAATGACTACAATCTTCCAATAACTGCACTAAACAATTGGTTAACTTGCACCACAACACTACATTTTCAAATAATAAGTTTACTCACAAATTAATGGAAATGTAACACTGTTTGTGAGTCCCAGTCTGTTGCACTATAGAAAATGTGATATTGGAGTATGTATGTTTGTATTACACTTCAACCATAGCAGGGTAGGGCAGGGTATGCCCTCTTAAAAATTTATTAAATCATTATCATATAATTCCATATAAAATACTTTATCAGCACTAGACAAATGTCCGTTCACAACCAATAGAGACACAAGCACTTAACAACCTGACTTTGAAGTGACTGATAGGATATCATACAGACACCAGAACGACACAACATGGCTGGAATTACATTGAATACTTAAATATAACTTGTTATCAGATAAATACCTATATAATGTGCAAGTACTGATTTCAGGCTGATGCAAATTAGGGATCAAATTGTTATTATCCTTACATATTAAAATTTTTCATTGAAAAGTCACCTGCCATGCCATGCCATGTTCGCGATGAACTCAAAAACAACTGCACGGATTATGTGATTTTCACCAACAGATAGTGTAGTTTCTGAGGAAGTTTTTGGTGTATAATTTACCAAAGCGTAGCCTGAACGGGCCGCTAATTGTAGATATACTTGCAAATAAAATAGGCTAGAAGTTGGCATGCCATTGCATAGCTTTGATTTGTACATGCCAGCTACGTGCATGGGTGACACATGCTGGTAGTCGTCTTGCAAGTGTGTAAACTACTACTACATATGTTTCCACCTTTACCACTATAATAAGAGACAACAGATAACGGGTCTCATGCAACCCTACTTCTTACATTTGATTGTTATTCCATTTTGACATCTTTATGGACATGAAAATGGAAAATTAATTTTCTGAAAGGCCATCAAACGTTTAAGTTATATTAAATCCACATATTGTGCTAATTTATACTAAAGAGATGGATTATGTCAGTACAATGTCGGAGAAGTAAGCACAACTATTCCAACAAATAACCTTTATACCGGGAATTTATTTATTATTATTAAGAAAGAATTGACAATTTGCATTGACCCCAGATAATGGGAGAAGGTAAGATGAGAGGAAGAAGCAGATGAATGTGCTAATACAGTTGTAAATTGTAATGTAATTGTAAAATGTTTCCTTATGTTTGAATTTAAAATTGGCACAACTATTATATAGATATTTTATCATAATGAAACTGAATTTTTAGCGTTTCACAACATCCACATCATTTATCAGGTATCTAAATATATAACTTATCTTTAGAGCTATTTTTACATACTGTCTGATTTGTTTATGTGTACCTACTTACACACATTTTATATATATCATATTGAGATTAGACCCAGAAGTCCTAATCCCAATTTGACCTCTAAATCATCTGTCTTCTATTGTTCTCCGAGCATAAAGAGTTAGTAATAAATCAAAACAATACCTAGTTAGTTGACCAAGCGAGCGAAGCGAGCAAGGTCTACAATTTGACTTAGGGCAAAAATAAATTTTTTATATGTTTGTAATGCGATAACTTTCAAACCATTGGTCTGGATCTGTCAATAGAATTTTTAAGTTTGTGGGGCAACAAAATCGGTTGTGATATTTGAAATATTCACAATTTCGTAAAAAGAATGTTGTATTTGCGAGGTCTATGTTAGCGGCGAACAAATATTTCATGTAACTAATAAAAAGAAATACTCAATACAATGTCAACTCAAAGTCCCACACATACTGTACAAAACATTACTGTATAAAACATAAATGAACTCTACACATCCAGAAAGCAAACCTATAATTCTAACAAAATTTGTTGAACAATGCACAAACAAACAATGTCTACAATTCAAACCGGCTCATTATTAGATACCCATATCATATCATATCATTCCTCATTTACGAACTTGTACAATTCAGACACATTGAAATCACAAAACTAGGAAAATCGCATGCAATCGCCAAAAGGTACAGACTACAAAACGTAATGATAATGAACGACAGTTTCAAGGCTACAGGGCAAACCCGAACCGGTGTTTCGAGGCTTTTGACCCTTCAACACCACAGACTGATGTGCAATACGTAACTGCTTTCCGAAATATACTCACAAATCCTCGTCTGAACTGTGACTGGAATAATTTATGGGAAACCCCACGGACTTCTTCCAATCCTGATCCAAGGAGTCCATCACGATAACAAATCACTGTACTGTACCTACATTCCTAATTAGTCCGTTGTATTTCACGCACACTTTTCACATCACATCACCACACACCATTTCTGATGAAAAATATATTGCATACTATTCAGATTACACAGATTGTTGTCGGCCCTAAAATAAAACAAGTTGTCGGTAATTTGATAACACCTTATCACTCCCGACAGCGATGATACCACGTAGGTAGTAGCGAAATGAAATTTTCTAACATGAATGAATTTTGAATTGAATGAAAATACTACATGACAGTTCACTTGCCAAGCTCAATGACACGAGCACAAAACAGATGACAACAAGAAGTGTTGCTAGGGCGTTTGACTAAAAAAACTCGACATGTCTATGTCGATTCTTAACTATTTGAAAATAAGTAACATCGTAAGGAAAATTGGATTCACGGCACATAGTCCGGGCAAAACCTGCTCTTAGATTTTCTCATTAATATTATTCAGAATTGTTTCACTAATTTGGTCAACAAAATAGATTTTTTAGTTAGTTCCTGTACCCATTTTTTTTTTGTTGATACATAAAATGAATACTAAACATATTAACTACTTATATCCTTCCATCATCATCATGGGGTGCCATCTTTGAATTAAAGTTTGGAGGTCAGCATACGGAAACCCTCGCAGTTTTGAGCCGCTATTTTCAGTTGGTTGTATCTAAGTCCGGTCCAATCCTTTACGTCATCAAACCACTTTCGTCGAGAGCGGCCAGGAGGTCTTTTGCTAGGGATTTTGCCTTCAAGAATCAGTCGTATAAAATTAAACTGGGGTCCCCTTTGTATGTATCCATTGAAACCAACGTTCCTCTTTCGAATAGTACAAAATACATTATCTTAGAACTTAAGTTTAACAAGAAAATGCGCAGTTTATCGCTGTAAGTAATTAAATTTTTAGTAGTTTGCTGTGAGTACATATCAATGTGTAGGTAATTTATAAACAATATTGCATTTAAGATTGTTATTATTACTGATTAACTTAATTTTCTGGCAACTCTGGAGTGATGTCGTAAGTGTCACTATTATGTCATATCATTGACATTGATAACCAGTAGCTTTTTTTAACATAGCGTGTAGGCTCAGCAGACGTCTGAAAATAACGAATGATAAAAATGTGCTCGTATTCGTATTATAGCTAGACCATGGATTTAGTAAATACTCGAATTTACCACGTGAGTGAACGAATAGCATGTTCGATGATATACGTGTTCAAATTCGTTGTTGCAAAAAGGAATCAGGGACATCGAACTTCCAAAAATATGGTGTAACATTTCACATTTTAGTGAATTGTTATCATATTATTTATATTTCACAACTTTTCAACATTTTTCATATATGGTTTATTTTACACACTAACACCTCGTCGGGTTTCCCAGTTGCCCAACTAATAGATCAACATATAATCAACTAATAGATTGTTTTAATTTATTTGTTGATCTATTGGATAATGAATCCAACAACCGTAAAACAGGGTTTTTTTAAAAGTAAACTATCGAGGTTGTATTATAATGAAGAATATAAATAAGTCGTATGACAGGTATGTCATAAAGTGCAGGAATTGTTCTTTTTTACATGTGTGATATCGTGTTACAGATTTGATTTGAATGTGTGCACGTCATAGTGCTATTTCAAAGCCCAATCCACCGCTCGGGTAATTTTTTTTAATCTATGGATGATGGTGACAATCAAGTGCAAGTAATTACAAATATATCTGTCCTGGTCTGCTATTTTATCGCCACAAATTTAATCTTACTTTAACCATCGGATCGGCTGGCAGATACCTACCTATAGCACTCTCTGGTCAGTTGATTCAGTGGTTCGTGTAGTTCCGATATGATTGTAGAGTCATTAGCAAGAAGCGCGAGAAGCAGTACATTCTCGTTACAGAAGGAAAAACAAATGAACTTACACGGCGAAAAAAGGTACACATACAGTAGTAAACGTAGGACAATATATTTAAAATTACAAAAATTTGTGTGACTGGCTGCTAACACAATATAATTAAAAATTACAAAAAATGGAGGCTGAAAAAAACTGACTGCTTCTTCTATTTAGTGAAGAACAGAGGCCATGTATAATTTGGCCGGTCAAATCTGTACCCGGGCAAGAACGGCCACTGCTGCTTCACCCCTGTCATCTCGCCGTACTCTTTAGCGTACTGATTCAAGTGGTAGTTATAGAAAGGGTAAGGCCAGTAGCTCTCGTACAGGTAAACTTCGGTCATTGATAAAATGGCCGCCAACAATATGATCTTCAGCATCTAGGAAAAATAAAATAACATGATAAAAATAATACTAACAGAAATTCGTTGATTTTCCTCTGGATATACCTGGATATATAGTTATTTACGACGATCTTTAATATCAGCCTACTATGAAACATAAAACACGTACCACGTCATTGCGTCCACATTGTCCGCTTTTTTTACACGACAAGTCTTTTTTAGGAAAAAAAAGCCAGTATGACTATTCTTTTACTATGATGTAGACATTAGTAACGTGCTACGTGTTTTTATATTTCATGGTTGTCTTCAAGGTCATAACCCGTTGAGGACGTCGCTGCTGTTGAACAAATTTCAAGAAAAAGGCCTTGAAGCTTTCCAATTCAGGTCTCAAGTATCCTTGTCATTATCTGTATTTTATTTAGAAATACAAAAATACAATCAATAAATAGGTAAGTTATACTTACTACTTATATAAAATTTTAATTCACAATTGCACCTCAACGCCGCCTGCTCAGTTTGAAAGAAAATAATTGATTAAAAGCATTTATATGTTTCTCCCATTTATAAGCGTAGGTAGTCTTACATAAAGAACTTCGGAAGAAATTTCAAATTCTGTTCTTGTTGGAAATTGAACAAATATCTTTGTAAGTACCTACCCCAATATTTCAGTAGTTATGCGCGCATAATTAGTACCTGTAGGTAGGAAGTTAGGTAACCTAGGTAGGTACCTACTAAGTAGGTACTTACTCTCCACTATCGGCCTCTACAATAAATACCTAGTATATTCTAGAGGGTAAGGTCGGTTTGGTAAATGTAGGTAGGTACTATAAATACCTAAAGGTTCTTATTCTTACTCCATGTTTTGTTAAGAACATTTAAAATCAAACTAAAAATAGTTTTCAACTAGATACTTATAGCCTCATCGGCAACATGGATTGCTTAAAATATAAAGTGTGAACAACAATAGAATCGCAATTTTCTTTCTTTTTGCGATCTTAATGTTGTTCAATTGTTTCTATTATCTTATGGATCGAAGGGTTGACAGTAGTCTTTAATAAGTTAGAGCTGGTACATTCTAAAAAAACTTTATTCACGTAAAAAATAACGGTACAAATATTATAGCTAAAGGTACGTTTTATCAAACGAGCGAATGCTCATATCCTTCTCTGGCTGATCCACCAATGCCTGGCCCCAGCATGTGGCTCGTTTGGTATAAACGCACCTTAACAATAGTACTAAATCAATGTTTGTGACGACCCGACCTGCCCTTTCTCTTTTTACGATACGCGTCGTCATCGGAGTCCATGACTTCATTACTCTTCACATCCTTATCATATTTTTCTCCCAGCTGCAGCCAGTCCCTAGCTTTGTCTTTCTTTATCTTCTTCTGATAGATAACATATCCGTCTTTAGTGACGTAAGAAACCACAGGGGTCAAGACTTGACGCCTCGGCTTCATTTTCGATCGTCTACTATTCTTCCTGTAGGTTTCACTGGAGCCTTCGCCAGAGGCGCTGTCGCACGACGACGAGTCAGTGCCGCTAGACTCGGTCTCCACACGACGGTGTTTTTGCCGTCTTCTCTTTTTATGTCCTTTCTTCTTCTTCTTTTGGTCAGCCTTTTTAGAATAGAATGGCATGACAACCATTGGCATTTTATGGGGCGTAGGCATCGGATATGGCATGGCCGGGGCCGGCATCGGCATCGGCATCATGGCCGGGGCGGCCTGCGGCATGCCGGGCATCGGCATGCGCATGGGCAACCCCTGCGCCATCGGGTACGGGGCCTGCATAAATTGAGCCGATGTCTCATGACAGAGATACAGGCCTAACAGCCACTGGACTATAAAGCCGTACATCTAAAACAAATCATTACCAATTTAATTAGTGATTTTAGGTGATGATTGCACGCTATACACTAAATTTAAGAAATAAATTTAAAGAAGTTTAAATACAGACAGTATTTTAAAGAGGTGCAAATATACCTAAGCCGGGTGCTTTTCGTCAATTTCAATAGTGTTCGATTGATTTCTAACTACGTACTTTTAAGGAATGAACGAAACTTCAAGTAGCTACTCACTTTTCAGAATATTCAGCGCCTGTTGTTACAGAACATTGTACGTCGCAAGACGTTGGCTCGACATTAATAGGAAATTAGCTTCGTCAGGCTTTTAAATACTCGGAATTGTGAGCTACAATGGCTCCGTAATCGTTGCGTAAGAAAAGGACCATAATATAGCCACACGAGCTCACTTTGCTATATTGATCAGTAGTTAAGTATCTAATTTAAAAATGTAGGTAATTACTCCACAAAATGAAAATAATAAACATTATTTTGATATCGTTTTTGAAGAGATTTTGTTAATGTACATGATAGTTTGCTTAAAAGTATATATAAGTATATTAAAATATAGCAAAAATATGTTTAAAGCCCTAACTAATTCCTAAACAATTCAAGATAATTGAAGAGTAAATACAAGATTTTTCGTTACATGAACCATCGGCATTGGAAAATCAAAACCATTGTACTATTCGAATTACATAAAGTATAGTTTGCCATTGTTTTCCACGGTAGACAAAAGTGGCAAAATTTATAAATAGAATGCATTTTTCAAGCACAATGTCATTGAGCCAAAGATTTCAGAGGTGCCAGTTCTCTTGAATGTAATTAGGATTATCCATTTATTTATGAATTAAGGTTTTACTCAAAACTGTTATGATTTATTTAATTAAACAGCGTTTTAATAGTGATAACTTTTGATAGTGATAACTTTCGGTAAGTAGGTATTTAGTTACTTTGATTCTTAAAACTATATATTATTGTAAAATAAAAAATAAAATACATAATTTCATTTTCCAGATATAAATGGAGGACCGGCTAAAGTTCATAATTTTGCTTGTGTTTAAATTAGCTTTTGGCAAAGAACTGGATGTGGACCTTCCACTATGCCCAACGGATATACAGTTCCTCCCTCAATCACTGCCGATGCATTGCCGTCTCCCGCGAAATGCGAACTTCGCGTCTTTTGACGGTGAAAAGCCCACGCCAACGCTGCCACCATACTTGGCGCCTTTCTATCAAAGTCCAGCTCCAAGTAAAGTCCCGTTTCCCATGCCTCCTGGGTTCCCCGGATACCCCGGCATGCAGTTGTCCGGGGCGGCACCATCTATAGTCGCACCTTTGCCCGCGCCCCCACCGGCGCTGCCCGGCGTCGTGCCGGCACGTATATCACCCATACAAGTCAGCGGCCCCGCGCACAAGCTTCCTGTTATAGTTATGCCATTCTACTCTCCTGACAAATCGTTCAGATCTTCGCAAAGGCCTGCCCAATCGCAAAGTTATTCCGACGACCCAGATACAGACTCATCTAACACTTCGTCAGATGATACGTCTTCAGACACCGACACTTCCTCTGATAGTGATACTCAAAGTGATCATAGTCGTGATCGAGACCATGACCGAGATCATGAGCGCGGTCGAGAGCGGGACCGGGACAGTGATGACGGCTGGTGGAAATCAAAGAGAGGATTCAGGAGAAGCAGCAGGAGGCATTCGGCACACAAACATCGAGGACATAGGATGAAAAAGAAATGGCCGCGGGAAATAATCACTCCAATTCTGCAATATGTTAATGATAATGGGTATGTCATTTTCGAAAAGAAGATAAGTAAAGTTGAAGCTAAGGAGTGGTTGAATGGAGAAAATGGGACAAGCAGTGATGGGCCCAAAGAGTTTGAAGAATACGAAGAGAAAGAGAAAGAAGTGTATGACAATAAGGTCGAGGGCGATAAAAAAGAGAACCATAAGAGCAAAACACTACATCGACCGGCTTCGCAGCATCACAAGAGTGAAGAGAAAACACATAGTTTGCACACTAAATTAATAAATATAGAACCGGCGCAACCTCAAATCGTTAAAAAACACCACAAGCATCAAAATATGTCGAGTACCAAATACACGAGTAAAGAACCAAAATCGAATGCCAAAGATGCTGAATTGAGTGACATGAAAGAAATGATGTAAAAACTTTGTAAAAGTACTTTTTCATTTTTATACCGAAAATGCAAATAAATATTTTGTATAATTTCATTTATAAACTTGTTTTACTTATTTTTCGTTAGCTATATCTGTTTAAGTGTAGCATGGTGTTTTTGGGTGGGGATGGCCCAGGACAGAGGTCAGCGGAGACGGAAGGAGGCCTATGCCTAGCAGTGGGTACGGAGGGCTGCAGATGATGATGACGATAATGTTTTTGAGTTACAAGCTTTTTAGTAATCATATCTTGCAAGTCAAACAGCTACGAGTACTTCCGATGATTACTTTGGAAATTTATTTTCATGTTATAATTTAAATTCTATACGTAGTTCTCAAGTACGTATTTCTCAAAAAAAACTACAAACTACTGGCATTTCGAAACTGAGCACTGCTGCAAGCAATAGCCGAAAGAAACTCATAATATAAACAAGTTTGATCTCCTTGATACCAGAAGGGCTTACCACTATTGCTTTTCACTTATTTTTTTTACCTGATGGTACACCCAGGATCAGCTCTCAATTAGGGAACTCTTCGACAGCTTATTGCACGGACATATTTTTTTATGCAACAAGATGATAGTAAAACTTCAATGCCGGAGAATCCACACGTCTCCACCAATATGGGCGGCTCTTCGGATTGATATTGTTTTTATTATTTCATCAACAGACTAAAAATTATGTCACAGTGTGTCGATCTTCGTGATCGTGTGTGTGTCTCCGGAACGATCGGTCTACTTTCCCGTTTAGTCTATTTTGAATATTTGGTTTCTGTGGGATTCGAAATTTTTAAATCAAACACTGTTTTATTTTCTTGAACAATATAATTAACATAGATTTATTTCATTTCAAGATTGTCATGTGTATTATTATTATCAATAACCGGAAACGATACTGTTACAATTTTACTACACGTGAATATGAAATGTTTCAATGCTTTATTGAATGCATAAAACTTACAGTTTTATATTAAATTTAGCAGTAAAATGTTCATTGTTTGGCCAATATAACAGGAAACAATCCGTTAGCAGCTCTAAACTGCGATCATGGAACTAACTTATATGTAGTTATCTGTACAGAATGATGATTGTAAGTGTTATAAATATTATTATTTCACCTTATATTTGCCGATGCACGCATGTGTTGTTTTTGCTTTTAACTTTTTTAAAAGACTTATAGGTAGGTTCGGAGATGAAAAAGGTAACTATTTACAGACAGATAGTGACAACTAGGTACCTTTACCTGAAAGTAATTACTTTTCTAATGGAAATACCATCGCTTCGGCGTACGCAGAGTCGTAGCTAAATGACGACAAGGCTTGGTGCACTAAGGACTTGGGCCCCCAATCTATGTATATAAAATTTGAGCGTTAGGGGGCCCATGATGCTAAGTCATGAATTGATTAGATAAATACTTAAATTAAAATATATACGACGGCTTTGGTAGGGAGGTTAGGATCTATGTGGGATCGTAGAGTCCCAATTTAATCAGCCATGATTTATGTCGAGCAGTATGTTGATGTTCGTGCAACTGATATATAAATATGTTTTGATGATAATACACTAACGTTTCAGATTAAGAATGCCATTTGGTCTTTAGCTTTACTAGCAATGTACGTGGATCCTGGAAAAACACAGGGGCCTTACCCTCCTATGCCTATGATGCCTCCGATGCCCGGCCCGATGCCGCCGCCCCCGGGCCCCCCGCCCGCACCTCCCCCCATGATCGCCATATTTGTGACCGGCAACGGAAAGAAGAAAACCACCAGGCACCATTCGGACGATGAAGACGCAGAGAATGAAATCGCACCAAGTAGTGGTAATAGTGCTCGACGCAAGGATCCTCAGTATGTTCCGTATCCAGTACCTGTACCGGTGCCGATGAGAGTTCCAGTTCCTATGCCGGTCCCAGCGCCCCCGCCGCCTCCGCAGCCGGCGTGGGCGCCACCCCACTACCCCGCGACTCCTCCCCCTCCTCCATGGGGAGCGCACCATGGCTACCACCACGCACCTCCGCCACCACCATACCCATACGGGTGAAATTTCGATAAATAACTATGTACATATGTAACTTTAAAGTCACATGTGTATGGTTAGCTTGATTATAAGTATTAAATAAAGCAAACAATGTTTTATTATTCTCAAATTAAAAAAAATGTTTTAACATTACATTAGGTAAAGAATCTTAGTAGAATAAAAAGTAACGTCAGTGGCCACATCTCAGTCCTTCCACAAATTCCTTTTAGTCTACTGTGACCACATTGTATTAGAGAAAACTTAAAATATTTTCTACAAATTTTCGCTAAGAAATAAAAGAAATGATTATGAGATGGCGCTAGTATGCGGGGAGAGAGCGCCTTAACTATACAATTTTCGTTTATGGAAATGTTAGAGATGGAAGCTATTTTTGTATTAGTTTCAAATATGAGTGGTCCCGTCCCATGTTCTGGGGCCATCACGATCTGATCTCCGACTCCAAGTAAACTGCTTTTTAATGATTTTACAATCAAAATCAAATCAAGGGCCGAGCGCCCCCTAAGATTGGGGGCCCTATACACATACCCTCCGGTCCGATAGGTACACCATTCTCGATTGTCTATCTGATAATTAAGTTTAATGGCGACTATGTAAGCGTACCGTAGAAAAATCCAGTCTTTCTTTCGTATCGAGTGAGTTGTTGGTGTCAGATTTTTAAGTAACTTAAAGGTATCAAGCAAGATACAATACCACCATGTGGTGGCAAGCAGTGTACATTCTGGAGAACTAAAGAGTCAACCACATAACAGGTTTCCTCACGATGTTTCACTGGAAGCAAGTGAAGATCTACCAAAACGACTAGATATACATGATCTAGCTTATTATTGCTAAATCCATACTAATATTATAAATGCTAAAGTCGCTTTATTTGTCTGTCTGTCTATTCGGCATTCAATTCAATTTGGTATAGTTCAAATTTTCGCGTTCAAATATAGGGTATTTGTTTTTCTTAAAAATCAAGCCCCAAATGTCTATAACGGGGGTGAATGTTTGTGTTCCGCTTTCGCTGAGAAACTCACGCGGGCGAACCCGCGGGAAAATACTAGTAGTATCAAAACGCAAAATTAGAAACACAAGAATTCACATAAATTCGAGGCGTTGGGCCGCTACGACGACATTTTCCGCTTGCAAGCGTCTTGTCCCGGCATCGCTCGGATAAAAACATAATAAAACATCTAAAACTCTTCCCCAAAAACTACACTATTTATTGGTGAAAACCGCATGAAAATCTGTGCAGTAGTTTTTGAGTTTATTGCAAACAGACAGACAGACGCGGCAGAAGAATTTGTTTTATAATATTTAGGATGGGCTACTAGCACTAGGAGACCATTCAATCAGCTTGACCTAGGGACCTTAACATAGCTTGAGGTATTTTTTTATGATGGATGTTTTATCTCTTGTGGTCCAGAAGGTTGGTTTCTTCCACAGAATTCCGTTTCAACATAAAAATAATGCAGCAATTATTTATCATAGTCCATAAAATCTTATCGCAAACAGTATATTTTGTAATGTATATTGTGTGCCCAACTAAACGCGCATATGTATTTAGTTTCGAACAAATCTATGTTGGCTGAACACATAAGTTACCTATTATTTTGTACGACTCAGAATATTCTGGAAATGTTTTTGGTAAAAGTATGAGATTCCGTTTAAATTATTGGATTTTGGATACATTGTAACGATTGTGAGTAACTCTCATTAATCTAATAGTCGCTTAATTATCGCTATCATATCTGGTTACGATTAAAGATGTGCATTTTGAAGATTCGGCTTTGATATTCCTCATTGGGAATGCTGTAGACGCCTGTCGGCTGCTAAAGCTTCTTGTCCATTAGATGCCTCGTTCCACAAGGCATCAATAAGCAATACTTACTCACACACGCTGCCACGTGCGTGTGTGTACTGCTTACGATTTTTAAATGAAAATTCCTGAAGTGGTAGTAAGACTATTATAGAAGATAAGTTACTGTCCCTATGTTGAACGATTTCGATCGTTCCTCTATTTTAGTCCGGTTCAGTATCGTGGTAATAGATTCCTGTATCAAAACTGTTGCTGATGTTAAAATAAAAACTCCGTACACTACTTAATTCCATGTGTATATATATCATCTTGAATTGAATAAAGAATTTGGAATTTAAAATTGCCAGTACGATCGAGAATGTGCCAGTTGCTTCTTTCACCGCGGTTCCCCCTCCTCCTCAGATTGTAAAAATCAATCAATGGAAAGCGGTTAGAAACTGGGGATTCTTCTCATTGGCGTCGACAATCTTTTGATCGACCGGGAACAGGATTTTTTGACATACACATATAACGCTCTCATATCTGTGGACAGGAACAAAACGTATGCGTATGCAGCACGAGTTTTGTATTGAATAGAGGCTGGTTGCATTGCTTAGTTGTACACATGCGTAAAATTCCATGAAATCCTTACGCATACGATCATGCTAACTATGCTAACTATTTCAGATAAAATCACCCATGTGGGCTTTTGCTGTATTGCTTGTCATCTTCATAAAATCTGGTGAAGCTCAGATACCATTAATGCCGATGATGCCAGCGATGCCGCCACCGATGCCGCCGCCGGTGCTGGCGCCGATGCCCCCTCCGATGATGCCCCCTCCGATGATACCCGCGCCCCTGATTCCAGGCCCACCTTCCATAGTGGCCATATTCGTGTCCGGCAACGATAAGAAGAATAAAAATTATAAGAAGCACAATAGCGCAGAAGGGGGAAGTGGAAATGATTTTGAAAATAATGACGAAAGAAAAAGTAGCAATAGAGAGAGAGGCACGAAGGAATTTTTCCCATTCCCGGTTCCAGTTGCGGTGCCCATGCTGCCCCCTCCCCCGCCTCCCCCCATATGCCCTATGATGCTAGGGTGAGATTATTAGAGACTCATGTTCTAAGGAAAGATTTTTTCAATGAGCTTGCAAGAGATAATGGAAAATATGAAATTAATTTTGTTTTTATTGCCTCAAGTATTCCAATGCTGAGCAAATATTGTCTTCAGTCTGTCTTCCATAATTTTAATTTATTTTGTTATAAAATAAAAATATTTATCTTAAATGTTAGTGTAAAAAAATATTTGGTAGTAAAAATTCCAAAAAATAATAATTAGGCATGACTTATGCCACTGAAAAATAAAAAAATATATATATTTTTAATTTTATTTTGCCTCACCGATCTCCATTCACTTCACAATCCCATACTCTTCTGACTATGAACAACATACCGCAAGTTATTTAAAACTAGAGGCACGTCCCGGCTTCGCTCGAGTACAAACATAATAAATTATACACCAATATACTTACTCGGGATCACACTATGTGTTGGTGAAAACCGTTGAAAATCCGAAACGAACAGACAGACAGACCGACGGCAGAGGACTTGGTTTTATTACAAGCTTCTTGCAATGTAACTATGTATGTACTCGTATGTCGCTATGTTTCTATATATCGGTTGGAATCTTGCAACTCAAGTTTGAAACAGATATCTTTAACCGATTGAGCCGAAATGGAATAGAGCTGAAGCCGAATTACATTATTATGATAAGCATGAGCATGACCTGATGGTGTACTCAGGAACGACTCCAGACGAGGGAACTCCTCAACGGGTTATTGCACGAACATTATTTTTTTTGTCAAACATTGAATGAATAAATAAAAGCTTGTATCAAATATGACCTTTTTTGTGAAAAACTTATATCTAATATATATGTCCTCCTGTATTTTGAAGAAACCCAGGATTCATGTGAAGTCTTTATTTTGAGAATTAGGCTGTTATGTGCGACCAGCGCTTGCCTGACGTCAACGCTCTTCAAGAATGTTATTATTGTCTCTCAGCTACTAAGGGTGCATGTCCCTTAGTCGTCTCGTACGACATCCACGGGAGGATATGGGCTCTTGGGGAACATTTTTGTAAGATGTGTAAGAAATAAACATGTGTACCTATTTCATATTTTATTACAAAATAATTAAAAAAAATATACTGTTTGTTTGTCTTCCAGCTTTCTCTGGTTCTTCTTCTATCGGCAACTATGTTATCCTACATAAAGCGCTGGAAATTAAAAAAATTGGTTAGTTTATATGAAATCTAAACTTTTTAAAATTTATGTTAAGATCGTTTCTGTTATGAATCGTCAAAAGAACATTTCCTTGAGTTTATTTCGATGGCATCTTGATGACATTAAATCTGGACGGCATTGTGAAAGAAGTTTTATGATTCTATTTTGTGTCTTCTATTTTGATTGATTTTATTTCTTAGGGTTCCGTACTCAAAGGATAAAATGGGTCCCTATTACTGAGACTCTCGGCTATCCGTCCCTCTTTCTGTATATCTTTGTCTGTCACCAGACATTATATCATGAACCATGATATAGTTAAACTGCAATTGCTATAACAACAAACACTAAAAATACAGAATAAAATTTAAGAGAGCTGCCACACAACAAACGTGACTTTTTTTCAATCTTTTTGTTGTTAATAGTACGGAACCTAACGTGCGTGAGTGCGGCTTTTATTTAAACTATCAAACAAGCTAACGTAGGCGGGGCCCACCTGATGAAAAATGGCAACCGTAGCGTATAAATGCCTACAGCAGGGCCCAGAGTGTCATACACACGTTTCCCACTTTATAACATAGTCTAGACATCGGCTCGCATTATCCGAGTCGATCCGATGCGAATGGTATAGTGACAACCCGATGTGCTGATATTGCAATAGCAGCTACCAACCTTTACAGATACCGTCGTGGCTTCAATTTTCTCTGTGTCTATGGCGATGAATGCGCGAATTGCGACGGTATGATGAACTACACTTGTGTTCCTTTTTCTTACGACACGGCGGTTTCTTTGTACATTTATCTTTCTCTTTTTCTTTATTTTTGCCCTTTTCATTCGGTGGCTCTAAAAATATAGGTACTACTATTGCCGGCGGCGGAGGCAAAAAAGGCAATCCCATAAATGGTGGCGGCATTGGAAATGGTATCATAAAGCTGTCTTCTTCTCCATCTCCTCCATTTCCTGCTGATCTTGTCGTTGTTGTAGTCGTAGTAGTGGGCCGAGGAATCCTCATTTGTATGATGATGGCAGGCGGTGGCGGCGGCGGCGGCGGTGGCGGGGGCATCATCATCACAGGCTGGGGCATGGGCACAGGAATACCAGGCACAAACCACTGGGGTGCTCCGTGTCCCAATCTTATCATAATCGCTACAAAAATAACCCTAACTTCCATTTTTCTTAAACTCCAGAATATTAATGAGAAGTATTCGATTGATGAATGGAAGTCAGTTGAGAAATTACATAAGCCACGTGAGTGAATTTCACGTGACTATATTAATATTGGAAATCAACTGCACAGGTTATAATTCTGCAATCGAATAATAAATCTTACAATCAATGATTTGTCCGGAAGTTGCAACTGATCTTCTGGTTCTTAGTGTAACGTACCGAGCTAGCGAACTTTATGACTTGTTCCATGAAATTAATTTCTGCTTATCTTTTAAGTTATTAGTCATAGACATAATTAATTAAATGTATTTGTTTCGTAGCCACTGTCGCCTAGGTTAAACTTTTGCTTGGGCATCGTCTAGTGAATAATGCATAGGATTTATTTTAGAAACTCATGTTTTTCACATTAATTAAATATGCAAGATAGTAATTACTTATACATATATATTCTTCGTTTCTATTTTATTAAGAATACCTATAATAATCGCCAAAGGTGAGTAGCTCTATAAACGTCATAAGCATACAATTGAAAGTCAAATCATAAATATAGACATCTTGCTTATTTTCATTCACAGTCTGTCCGTCTTGGAACAAGTGACTAAAAATGTGTTGCGAAAATCACGGTAACAACGTGATTGATTGATTGGTGTGGTCATGGCTCGCCCTCTAGGGCCATAGGAAAGCCTGGGGCATTTCTTATGCACATCAATAGTGTGGAAATTAAAATGGCTATAATAATGAGCAATTTATATGAAAAAAAAATACCTTACCTGTATGTAAATTAAAAATGTTAAAGGTTAATGAACTTCAAACAATAAAAAATACATAGAAAAATTGTTATTACACATAAAATAAAAAAATAACACAAAGTAATTATTTTCTTTTTCTTTGGTCTGGCTTAAAATAAAACTCTTCAGTTTTCCATACAATAATTTCCAACTTCGAACAAATTTTCTTTTATAAAATAATATCGCGTCCCCAGAATGAAATAAAACGTCCACCTCTCGTATTCCACGACGCTACTGTTTCATCCAGTTTCATCTAAAATAGTGACCGTATCTGTCGTAGTACCAACGTTTATTCACATTATTATCTACGTAACTGTATCCATCATCATAATTTTGACTTTCCATGACACTTGCCGTTTTTCTTTCTACAAATTTGAGATGACTTTGACGGCCGCAGTGGCGGCGGTGGCGGGGCCTGCAGCGGCGGCGGCGCGGGCGGGGGCAGGTAAGGAGCCGGTGGGTACAATGGCGGCGGTGGATATAATGGCGGTGGTCCGTATCCTATATGCATCGGAGGTGGTGGCAACATCGGGACTGGTACTGGGTATGGTGGTCCTGGTATTGGAATCGGTATTACAAAAACACTGTCTTGCTCATTCTTCACGTCGGCGGTGGCAACAGTAGCCGTCGTAGTTTTGTGGGTTTTCTTAGTCGGAATGGAAACGTGTACGTGTACAGGTCGCGGGGGAGGCGGGGGTAAAAACACAGGTGGCGGGGGGGGCGGTGGCATGAAGAGTATAGGAGGAGGCCCGGGCATCATAGGGTACTGCATGGCGGGGGGGTAGTACGGATACTGTGGCCCTCCGCATCCTGATTTTATCAAAACCACTGCAATTATAACTCTGATTTCCATTTTCTGAATTTTCTGAAATAAATTAAACGTGTTATAGATGATCTAGTAACAACATAAATATACCTTAGAATTACAGTTGACTTATGTGTAGGGTTGTTAATGTGGTATTTATAGTAAAATCATGAGAAGTTGCTGCAATCCTTATGACAGTTTAGGTTTTATAAACGTCGAATAAAAAAGCAAAAGTCAAATCATTCACAGTCACATAAGTAGTGATAAGTTTTCATCATTCATTTGGATAACTAAACTTGAAGCGACTATCTAGGCACGTAATTGAATACTTACCTAGTAGTATTGAAAATTAAAGCTATTTAAATAGTTCAATCTTTTGGATTTTGTTCTAAGATTTATCAACAATTCAATCGGCATATATTGCAACCAAAATAAACCTTGTTCAATGTGAAATTCTATTTATTATTATGTAAATCATAAAATTTGATAGCTTATATTTTCAGCTCATTCTTATATATATTGCTATGCCCCGCAGAATCGCTTGAATTTTACATATACATGGTTTCCTCACGAACACAGCACACAAATGTAGCTATCTTGAGAGTCACTCGACAAGCCTTAAGAAAAAAAAAGTCTGAAATACAATTATTTTCAAGTATGTACCTGTTATTAAAATTCATGAAGTTTTTAGACAATTCGGAAAAATTTAATTGTTATTGTTGTCATTACAAGATAAAATAGTTTAAAGTTTTATGTTAGGTTTCTTGCCATACGGCCACCTACTTAAATCATGAGCCAATATAAAAATCAAAATAACATACCTAGAGTAGCTACAATGAGAAACGGTTCAAGAATTGAACCCTGGGGTACGCCAATATTGTTTTTCAATATTTAACTCGAGACAAATAGAAACTCTGTCTTGTATAGCATCTACCTAATGTGAACCTACGTTTACGAAATATTTTCGTGCTTTTTAACAGAACTGCATACTGAATAGGACGTATAGATTATGAAAAAATTGTATCAAAAGTTTTAACAGAACCTAAAAACTATTTCCAGAATGTTATGTTCCATAGAGTAGACATAGACCAAGGCGCGGGGTAGTTGTTTATCTGTTAGTTTCGCAACTGCCAGAATAGAAACGTAAAATACAGGCAATATGCTGCAAAATTTTCACGAGCTGTAAATTTTATTTGTTACTAATATTACGACCGTAGTATTGATTTGTGAAATACATTTTATGTTTAAATCTATATCGCTCATACACAAAAATATGTCGTTTATGATTAATTGAGAACAAATATGAAAGGATACCGGGCTTTAATTGCACATTATGCCTGTTAGAGTTGTAATTTGGGATACTAAGTAGTGAGTGTTTCCCATAAGTTGAAATTGGTTTGGTGACTATTAGAGCTCAGGTTTGTTTCCAACTGTGTCATTTGCATGCAATTCGAGCGCCTAGTCAAGGGAGCCAGCACACCCCAATTCTTTTTAATTAGGTAATATATGTTACAACTTTCTTCTAGTTCCAATACCTACTTAAAATAGTATTTCGAAAGTTCACGAGAAGTAAAAATAAACCGATTTAATCATAACATTGATTTATTGTCATGTGAAATTTTTCACATGCTATATATAGCTTGTGCAACTTTTTAACTTTCGATCGTATAATAAATTAATTGTTTATTTCAGACAGTTTATGAGAAATGGAAGTCAGAATAATTTTTGTTGTGGTATTAATTAAGTTGGGATGTGGAATGCCACAGTTTCCTATGTACCCACCACCACCCCCGCCTATGCCGTATCCTGGTATGCCAATGCCTCCCCAGCCAATGATGTACATGCCGCCACCAGCGCCACCGCCACCCCCCCTTTTTATGCCTCCCCCACCGCCTCCGCCACCGCCTCCACCACCTCCGCCGCCACCGCCACAGATGATATATCAATTAGACCTCCCCTCAAAACCCACGACCATGTCCACCACGGCAGCAGAACCGGAAGTTTTCATAATTCCGGTGCCAGTACCGGGGCCGCCGATCCCGCTAATGATGCCTCCACCGCCGCCGCCGCCGGTAACATTTCCACAATCTACAACAGTAGATTTATTGACATGAAAAATTTCTATAGCATGTTATTATTATGATGGATTACGAGCGTGTTGCGCACGTGGCTACGTGTCTATCAGTCAAGTGGTACTTGGATTTATTGCACAAAATTACTTATTATTTAGTTAGTGTAATTTTATAGGCTTTACGTAGTAGGCGATACTGTAAAGTTTCAATTAAATATGATAGGTATTCTGATAATTCATTGTTTTTGTTTCAGATCTGTTGTGGATTAGGATAACTATAGGTATAGAAGAATGAAAAATATCAAACATAAAGTATTCAATGATAGAAGTATTCAATGAGTGAAAGCTGAAATTTTAATGAACAGTTTGATTTTTAGTAAAATGAAAATATTAATTAATGATGTGATACTTTTTTATAAGTAAATTTATTTTTTTCTTATATTTTTCTTTCACTCTAGGTTTTACCAATAACAATTATAAAAACCATTTCTAAGTTCTATCGACGGTCAAAGTTTGTACAGATTGGTCCATGGTACAGATTGGTCCATGGTACAAATTGGTCAATGGTACAGATTGGTCCATGGTACAGATTGGTCCATGGTACAGATTGGTCCATGGTACAGATTGGCAACGATTTTAGCCGGCGGTGATTGAAATGGGAACATTTCACAGATATAAAAACATTTTCAAAAGTAATTTTGAAAATGAAATAATTTTTTGTCAAATCAGATTTATTCGAAAGCAGCTCTACAACCAGAAAACCTTGTCAATGAGTACCATTAGTCTTCCTTTAGACATAGTAACAATAAAAGCGTCGCGTCTGTTGGTTAAATTTATTTAGATTTAGCCAGCCTTAACATTCTTAAAAGAATGTCTTCCGGCCACTCGCTCATAGAAAAAGAGAACACGTTTTTCTACTCGGAAATTCGATCTTAATGACTTTTCACTATGTTATTTTGTAATGACGACACTGAACAACTTTGATGTCCATAACCGGTGAGGTGTCAAGATTATTTCTTTCTTCATCACAATGATTCGTAATGTACTACGGACAGTAAATTTATTACAATAACATTAAATCTGTGGTTATTATAGAGAAACTGAAGTAGAGCTGCAATACTCGCAATATTTTTCACGACTAGGTACGGAGGGATAATGGATTTTGCCTCTGGCGCCTCGTGTCGAGGAGCGTCTGGCTGAAGCGCGTTCACACCTGAGGCAAATAGGTAACCGAGCGTGCTTCGTCCAGATGCTGCCTCAAGTCCGTACACGGCTTTAAAATGCTATATTATATTAATATTATTCAATACAATAAGTGGTTCTAATTTCGCGGAACAATTTGTGGTAATATTTTTCACTTCTTGCTTTACCGCCGTTATTATGCCGGCAAATTAGTAAGCGACGTACTCGTATGTAACACATTTTTTGGAAAATAAGTTTTATACCAATTCGGAATCAGCAAAGAAAGATGATTCCAATAATGAATTTACACAATTTGGAAAATAAATTAAATGCGTCTTTTTCCTGATGACAGCATTTATAAATAAATAATAATAAATATAAACATATTAGGACAAATCACACAGATTGACCTAGCCCCAAAGTAAGTTCGAGACTTGTGTAAGAAAAAGATCATTTTCCATCATGACCCGACCGGGGGGATCGAACCCGGGACCTCTAGGTTCAGTGGCAAGAACCTTACCACTGCGCCACCGAGGTCGTCATAAAGGTATTATACAAAAGGCACACATAATATGCATGCATATTTACTAGTATGCGGTTAAATTCACGGTGTGATGTGTAGGCAAGATTTTGACCAAGCTGTGATCGTCTCACAATCGATCTTCCATACATTACGTAGCCAATGGTTTCTTCTTTTGTACGAAGTACAATAGAAGTATTGTATAAGGATGTGATTGCATCTATAAAACTGAAACACGGCTGCAAAAATATGACACTTGGCCCATGCTCACATTATGATCGTAAGTACCTTATTATATAATTTGTATTATCAAAAAATAACAGACCAAAGCCCTCTCAGGATGTACCGTATCCAGAAGATCATCATTTAAATTAACATTGCTCCCAGCCTCACCTGTTACCGTAAACGTACTTGTCGGAACAGTGCCTACGACTAGTAATTTTCCCTTTAGTTGTTTTAATTAATTTAATTTCATGACGAATTTACAACAAAACTATTTGCCACGTAGGTAAAGGTTTAAAACACTCGTTAACGGAGAAAAATTGCCCGAATTATTATGTGTTTTTAAAAAAGTTTAGAAGTTGGATTTAGGATGTTTATTTCTGAAAAAAGATTGAGAAAAATACTTTTAGAATGACTGTAAACAACGTTTTGGCTTTGGGTTTAATACCTTTCATTTTAATATTCAATTTCATTCGGAGAGACTCCGACTTTCAAGCAAAACCATGATTCATATGAGGTAGCACTGCTTGCACATAGCATTGTTTTATACACACAGTGACACTATTTCTATGGACAAATAGTGTCCCCCATTACAGTCCGGTTTGTATTCAGTTTGTTTGTTTTTTAGAGCGATAAAAATCAATATATTACTGAGTGACTGACTGACTGACTGACAGACATCGCACATCCGAAACTACTGGGCGTAGAAAGCTGAAATTTGGTGTGTAGGTTCTAGGACAGTGTAGGGGAGCACTAAGAAGATATTTCCTGATATTCCCATGGGAAACGGATTTTTAGTAACATGCAAAGTTGTGGGCAAAAGCTAGTGTATATATATATATATATATAAATGGTTGTACCCCGTTTGGACACACTTGACCATTACTTCACTATTATGAGCATAAACTTTTTGTTGTAACTTGATGCATTGCAAAAATTCGGCTAAACGAAAGCTCGGGATCTCATTAGCTTAATTTTATAACGTTCATTTGTGTTTCTAAATTAAATACTTGAATAGATAACTAGCTGCGCCCCGGGCCTTTGCTCCCGAGGGAATTCGGGATAAAGTGTACCCTATGTGTTATTCCAGGTTATATTCTACCCGTGTGCCAAACTTCATAACAATCGGTCCAGTAGATTTTGCGTTACATACACACATCACGAACTTTCGCATGTATAATATTATTGGATTAGTACCAAACAAAAAAGAAAAAAAATACTCTTCATTTCAGCAGCAGTACTTATTGCTTAAATGTAATAATTTTGTTTTTTATTTTATTTTTAGGAGATGTAAAATTTCGAAGTTAACTCTATGTTCGATTCCGCTACATAACGCTACTATACCTGTCTTATTTTGCTTGGCTATTACATAGAGTTAAGATGTGTAGAATCGCAAATTATATTGTTTTTTTTAATGAAAAAAAAAAACTACGTATCACGAAAAGTCGTTGATTAAAATATGCTTGTTTTGATGTACCCAAGTAGTCTTTAGGAGATTTTGCGTTTGATACCAGTGACCCTGTTTATGGGAAATGTGTGTTCAGCCGTTTGGAAACCATCGGCTCTTATCTGGCAACTTCCATAAACCTGTTTATGACCTTTTGGTCAGGGGGCGGAAGTTTTTTAAATTTAATTTTTATTGTTAGGTATGTTATTCATAGGTATGTTTTTCACATACAGTGGTAACATGTTTATCTAAGTTGGTTTCATCAAAGATTTTAAATATAATTTCTGCGTTAGCGAATTATATTTATTTATGATTTATTATCAAATTTGTTTTATAGCACTAGTGCCCTCTGCATCAATCAACAATCTGTTAAACCTTTTCATTTCAGATTGAATACGAAAAATGGGCGTTGACTATATTTATTGTGATCTCAATGATATCACGAAGCGGTAACTCACAGATGCCAATGACTAGTATGTATGGCATGGTACAGCCACCGTTGTTTGGGATGCCGATGACAATGTACGGTATGCAACCGCCACGACCACCAGTTATACAAACTGTACAAATCTTAGCCGATGTCGAGTCCGACAATGACGACAATATCAAACCAATGAGCAATAAAATGTATGACAAGAATAATCAGGATAATAATGTCAAAGGTTTCAACGATTTGACACGTATGCAAGCTCGTGATCCCCCGCCCATGCCTCCTCCCATGCCTCCGCATGATCCTCCACCTATGCCTCCGCCCATGCCCATGGGTATGCAGATGCCTGTGCCTATGCCGATGACGATGCAGATGGCTGGGCCTATACGAGCATCCATACCGGCGATGACACCCCCTTCCTTCTGCCAAAACAAACCTCGTCACAAAAACTGCCCACCGTGCCCTCCCTGCCTGTGTTCTCCATCCTGCACTCCATCCTTCTATTCCTACTGCTCGTCATGTCATAAAAAATGTAGATGTCGAAGTCGGGACGAAACACCGTCTCCACGACCGGCGGTGTCAAGTCCAGAATATGCTATTCCTTTCGCTCCTGCTTTAGCACATGTGGTTGTTCCTTTAGGTGATTATTATAAGGAAAAAAATCATGTCCATGATACCGAAGAATCTGAGGATAGTGCTAGTGAAAGTTGTGAAAAGCCAGAGGCATTGAAAAAGAAAACCACCAGGCGTAGACAAAATTTCCGTAGGTTAGATCAATCAGACGTAGATTTTGATGGACGTTTTGTGCGGCCTGAGATATCGTACATTGCTGATAATGGGGAAGTCAAAATCAGAAGACGTCTTAGTAATGCTGAAGCAGAAAACCTACTCGGTGAAGGCAATAACAACAACGAATTAAAGAGACAAACATCACACCATTTAGATAAACAGTCAAATTCAAGAGTAAACGTTATAGCTGCTCCTTCTGAGCTGATGATTGAGCAAGAGCCAATTGCTATTAACCTAAATCATGGTCCTGCTAACTCAGACTTTGTGCCAGATTCTATATTTGAAAGTATAAGAAGAAAACTTATGAACAGTGATGTAGAGCCAGAAACACTAAAATCTGGTAAAAAACATTTGGTGTTCAAACCTCCTCATGATAAAAAAATCAGCAATGTATCAGTATCATTCATGGTGACGTAAAATACTACGGTTGTTGTACTCTGTTTAAATGACTGACTTTTTGTAACAAGATTTAGCGCTAAATTCTTATTTAAAATTAATTTATTTTTATTTATTCAGTAAGTTAAGTATTTGTAAAGAGGTAAATACACTTAGTACATTCTTTAGACCGATTTGTTACGTAAGATAGTAGAGTCTGCAGCACATGATATGGTTTTCAAACCAGTGAGTTGCGTAAATTAGTTTCAATCGAACAATGGAAAATCATACAATGATTTGAGATAACAGCCCTTACACTACAGTCTTAAGCACTATATAACGTCAAAGTTTTTTTGATTTCTCACATTTTCCATTTCCATAACTGTTGAAACTCTAATGACATCGCTATCAGGAAAATGTTTAAGTCTATATATATTGTTTT
Organism: Plodia interpunctella; assembly: GCF_027563975.2. Taxonomy (NCBI): domain Eukaryota; kingdom Metazoa; phylum Arthropoda; class Insecta; order Lepidoptera; family Pyralidae; genus Plodia; species Plodia interpunctella. Next base: position 10,591,642 of record NC_071302.1, on the reverse strand, counting down.
AATACTAGCGTATCAAATATGTTTTTCCCTAAGTGAATTGAGCGATTTAGATGATGAAATTTTTGATATACTGAATAAACCATCGATGGACGATCAATCAGATAGTGATCGATTAGATTCATTTCTGATGAAAAATCAGCTACATAAAGAATTTGATCAAATGAACTCTGCTTCAATGATGTCAGTGCCGAAAAGTGATTCATCATTAAAAGAATTTAGACAATTGCAAGACAAAATTATTAATGAAAACAATGAGGAAATATTAAGACGAATGGGTGGATTGAGAGTAGGCCTGAATTCGACGCCGCCATTACCGATCGTGCCGGCAGTGCCGGCACTACCGGCTATGCCTGTGGTCCCGGTACCGATACCGCAGCCGATCGTGATTCCTGGGAAGGTATACTATGAGCCTGTGATACATGATCATCCACCACTGCATAAAATAAAAAAGCTGCTGAAATTGAAAGGAAAGAATAAGGAGAAGTACTTAAACGAAGATTCAAGTGGTTGCGATGAGTCCAGCGAGACTTCCGATGACAGCTCTAGCAACAGCGCGAGCACAAACTCTGAAACCGATACATCGTTTGAATATTACGACGATTTCTTCGGCGTCCGCAATTGACATGCTTTCAGTCAATCCAATGTTGATTTCTTTACTATTACTGCTACAATTAAGTATGTCTCATTTAATTACAGCAAAGTATGAATCATTGACTTCATTTATGTTTTGTGATGTTTTTTATACATGTTCTTATTTTTATAATAAAACTTGTAATTATTATAAACGTTTGCATTTTGTATATTGTCCTTTATATCATTTAATTTCTAAGTAAATTATTTTTATCAACACTACGACATGGACTTACACTTTTTGGAAAAAAAAATTTTTAAAACTATCTGCAAGTTGTAGTTTAATAAAAGGAAAAGCAAAATATGTCACAATATTTATTACAAAAATAACAAATTCACAAAAATCCCAATGTAATGTACAACCGGTGCGCCGCAACTCAGCAATAGCAATTTGCACACACCTTAATAAATTAATCTTATAACTATCACAAGCCTAATTCCTAAAGCTAATGGCATTGAAGTGGAATGTATATTTTCATTATTTCTGATTATACCTAATCGCAAATATTCTATTTCCTCTCAGAAATAACTAACTATACCTATGTGACCTCCAATAACCAAGAATTGTTCTAGACTCTGAACTAAGAGGTCTTATTCTAAAACTCGCTTCGGATTTAGTTTAATCCTTGCGATTTAATCTTCATTCGTTTTTCGTGGCATCGACTAGATTCGATCTCATTATGGACATGCTAAATTTCAACTCATCAGTTTATCGCACACATGTATACGTACCATTTGGTTTATTTACTTATTTAATGCACTTACGACACTTATGTAAATACATAATTTGTTATATGTATGTCGAAAAATAAATTAGAATATATTCATCGATTGCAACAAATATATATATAAAAAAAATTGTAACTTCATCATAAACTGTAAATAAATATTAACTAAACTATTAAGTAAATGTTTATAATCATTATACAGTTCTATCACTCAATTTGGAAACTTTCTTTCACAAAAATTGAACTATTAAATTAATCACATTGCCATAAAAAATCGTATTTCAAGGTCTGAGCCTCAACGGAGACATAGAATCTTTCATCTTTATTTATTTAAAGGTTTGTTCACAAGCAGTCAATTTTACAAGATAGAATTAGATAAGTTTTTAAAATGTTGTTTTCTTTCTATCGAGCGTGATATATATTATATCATATTTAACTTGGTATATAGCAAAAGGGAATACCATAAATAACCCCCATTACTATACTTAACTCTATAGTTTGGTCAAGCATTGGCATCTAATGGAGCAGCCAAAATATTTTTATACGTATGTATCTGGTGATACTAACATCCGTGATAATTCACCTAATATCCGAATGTCATTTGCTTATAAGTGGCATTTCGGTCATCATGTAGGTTTTGGTTTTAGGCTTCGTGTCTTCAGGATAGGTGAAAGCCATGCCCTTATCCTGGCTGCAGACCCAGTTCCAGTAGAGTAGTCTGATCCAGTGGGTCAGGAGTGCGACTGCGATGACGAACAGGCCGATCGCGACGGCCAGGAACGTGTAGGGTCCTAGAGTGTACATCATGTAGAGGTTGTGACGGTCGATCTCCCTGATCGGGGGTTGTACCTGGAATGAGCATGCTTTTCAGTAAGATGTATATTGGCTGGTACAAAAAGTACTTAAAAATAAATAATTATGTAATCGTAAATTATTTTGTCCGATAAATGTTGTATCTGTTTGTGAGAATTGCCATCGAAACAGCTGTACCGTAGTGTCTTAAAGTCAGAGACTTTATCACTGACCTGGGACGTCGTTTGAAAGATCCAGGTTTTAACTACAACTCTGACTTCTTCTTCATATATGATTACGTACTTCTTCTTCATTCATACATAATTACGTGGAATGAGACACACATAACGACTTTCTTGGCACTATTAATGGAGATGTTTGCAATTGCTTTCTCCAATTCACACCCAAGATTGATAATCAACCAGAGTGCAAGATTCCTCACGATGTTTTCCTTTACCGGAAGCAAGGGGTGGTCGATGAAAACTCGAGTCGAGAAAAACGACATTTTGAAGACCTTCAGTCAACTTACCTATAGGATGAAAATATGCTTAGGATTGTCAGAAAAATTATGTAAATCTGATCTTTTGTTTTTGTGAAATGGTTTGAGAAGGTAAGAAATGTCTATATATTGAAATACGAGAAATACTTACAATGTTGAAATACCCGACCGGTACATTCATGTTGGAGAACCTTTTGGCAGCTGGATTGAACGACACGTCCTTGACCACGATGTTCACCTGGACTGAGAACTTCGTGCTCAACACTATGCCGAGTTTCTGAAAGTAAAAACGACAGTTTTGAAATTTTCAGTAAGGGTCACGTCTTGGCAAAAGTCACGAGTCAGATTCTACGTTACTCTCTGTCTCAGACTTTCATTTTGTTATGGAATCATTTTCATATTCAAAAAGGTTAACGCTTTCCTATGCTTAGCAACGTATTCCTTGCGTGGTAGGTGAGCAGAGTTATAAGAACTTACCGGTTCTATTATGAAATAGCTCTCATGTCTTTTCTCATCTGGTTGTAATCCTTCAACGCGGTCGTATATCTTGGGATTAGCTCCAGTGAAGTGAGCAGCGGATAAAGTCAGCGGTAGACCTATAAAAATAAGATACTTAAATACATTTTAAAATGCTAACGAACTGCAATAGATTTTACGGGAAAGAGTAAAAAACATATATTACATACAAATCTCCAAAAACTTTCGCATTTATTTATTTTGTATTATATGCTTAATATTATAAATGCGAAAGTTACAAAAACTTACTGTAAAAACACGGCGACAAGTCAGACATGCCTTCAATACACATGCCCTTTCTGCAGAGGCACATGGTGTCCTCGTTATGCGTGAAGGTCCTATTGCTGATCCTGTACACCAAGCCCTCAGAGTTCTCCTGCATGGTCCTGGACTCCACGTAGTCGAGCTCCAGGAATCTGCAGAGAACGTTCCTGTAGATTCTGACCTCATGCTTCGGCGTCATCCGAGAGGGATAGCTGATGCCTTCGTATGCGTTCTCGAAGCTGTTGCATTTAGATCTGGAAAGTGGTTTCGGGTTATTTTGAGAATAAATATCATATTATGACGAATTTTGGCCCAGGACAGAGATGGTTGGCGGAGACGGAAGGAGGCCTATGCCCAGCAGTGGGTCACGGAGGGCTGCAGATGATGATGATGATATGACGAATTTTAGGATGTATGATTCCAACCTAGAATAATGTCTTCTCGTTGTTGTCGTATGGGGTGACGAAGGGACACATAAGATATACATTATACATGATAAACAGAGTGACATTGTAGGAGGTAGGAGGTTAAACATTGTCAGCCTAAATGATCAATTAGATGTGCAAACTCTGTGTTCCAATCAAACAATTACTAATTAACTGATTAAATTTAAACCGACGAACTGGTTCATATTTCACTTCGTAAAATTTTAAAAATTGGGTATACATGCGAGCCCTCTCACGTGTACAAACAATGTGTTTTACTCACTTCGTATTGTTTTCTGGATCGTCCCAGAAAGTCAGTCTGTCGTAGCCATTCATCGCCTTTATCTCAAACTTGTCGTAGTGGCCGGCTCCCAGGTCGATCCGGTAGTGGACTGAGTTGTCGTACATCTGGAATATCAAATAAATATAATTGACGACTGGGAAAAGAAGCACTAAGCAGAGATAGAGTCAATCATAGCAATCAAGGTTCGTATGAATAGGAAGAAAATATTCAGTGAAATGATAAGCGACCACCAAATGGGAGGAAGCAACATACCCTGCACAACCAGGGAAAAATGAAAAGAAAAAGTCAAGAACAAGGAGAACACTCAAAGACCCACACTAAGCACAAAACTTGTATCACAGATCTACTATTTATTTTTTGCACCGCAATAGTTATTATGTACCTTGTAAAAAGTTCTATAATAATTAATTAGCTATGTATATATGTATATTTGAGTTAAAAATGAACGCCTATTTAAACTTCAAGGCAAAGACACTACACATAGTTGCATTAAACTGAATAAAACTACAATTTCTTCTTGTAAGAAAAACAATTTTAATCAGTATGACTAAGTATAAAAGTGAGTTCAGATTCAGACTTATTCAGACGGTGAAAGAAACTATGGAAGTGTATATACTAGAGACACCGACACATGTAAAGATCTGGATAAACATTGTAACTGTTACACGTATTTCATTCCACATAGAGACCATGATCTTCGGCATTGAATCAAGTAAAAAAATTAAACTTTGCATTATTGCACAACTTTAAAATAATAATAGCCTAAAATTAAGAGTAAACTCTAGATGTTTTTTTTCTAAATAAGTGTTTATATTCGCTGAAGAAATTTATTCTTACGAATAATAACACTTATTTAGATTCTTACTTCATCGAAGTTGCTAAATTGAATTTAATAATGTGATTAGTTTGGAGAATTTTGAATTGATTTTTTAATAAGTAGTTAGGTAATCTTGCGCAATTTTAATTAATTTATTTTTTATTTTAATACAATGTAATTGACCTACTTAACTGTTTTAATAAGCGTTTTTTTAATCATCATAATCAAGGAGCTAAGCTCTGGCCAGTGGATTTCTTTTAATATTTTCCTTTCCATTGCTAGTTATTTTACTTACAAGACATTACATGGTGCTTACTTTTTCCTTTACCTGGCTCATGAATTAATGTAATCGTGAGTCGTTTTTTTTTTTACTCGTGTAATATTGAAGTAAATAAATGAATGAATAATACTCACCCTGTCCATGATCCCCATCTTGCCGAAGCTGATCCAGCCCGGCAGGAACCTGTTGCCAAGGGTGATCAGCTTCTCATTGTACCCCCAGAGGTACTCGTATGCTGTCATCGTCCGGAACGGCCTGGAGTTGATCTGGTTCACCAGGAAGTTGTACCCCATTCGGGTGAAGTAGGGGAACGTGCTGACCATTGACGTCATACTCTGGTAAATAATTGATGTTTTATTATTTTTACATATCATACAAAGAAGTCGCGTCTTACTATATGAACGTGATAAATTCGAAAACTACTGAACTGATTTTTGTTTTCACCTATAGATAGTGTGCTTCGTGAAGGATTAGGTGTACAATTTATTATAGTTCTACTCGAGCGAAGCTGAGACGAGCCGCTAGTTATACATAGATATACTGCTTACATAAATTAATTAAATAAATAAATATATTAGGGCAAATCACACAGATTGAGCTTGCCCCAAAGTAAGTTCGAGACTTGTGTTATGGGATACTAACTTAACGATATTATATTTTATAAAGATAAACAACCAACCTGGGCCAATCAGAAAAAGATCATTTTCCATCATGACCCTACCGGGGATCGAACCCTGGACCTATCCGTTCAGAGGTAAGCACTTCACCACTGCACCACCGAGGTCGTCAAGGTCGTCATTGGTCAATGAACTTTGTTATTTTATTGATTTATTTTTACAAAGTGCCTACTATAAATGTCATAGCAGGGTAAAAACTAGTCTTGCCTTCTTCCACACGTAGGTACTCTACTCTCGAACCTTCCCCTCATTCTCACCTCGATTACCAGCGCGCCACTGAGGACGTCAATTATACCTACTGATGTAAAAGATTTTGAAAGCTACGAGGAAGGGAACATATATAAGAATGAAATCATTCCCAAAGAGGGTTGACATGAGGTCGTAAAACCTTAGTAGAATCATCGTCATCAATCGCAAGGTTTTAGTATCTTCAAATTTCTTCGTCAAAGGCTTCGAGGCGTTATAACCGAATATCTCAGATGAGAGAGAAGTTCTCACCAGCATAGCAATATTGGGCATCACAACAGTGGTCTCGTTAGGATCGCTGACAGACTCCTCGGGGATGAACACAGTCTTCGTGTGCGGAGAATACGACATTGTGTGGTCGGCCTCGCGCAGCACCAGGTCATCCTGAGATCGGATCTCCCTGGAAATTAATCATAATTTGATTAAAACTAACGTGAGAAATAGACATTACAAAGCGTTTACTCGCGCGTTCATCAGTGTGAACTTCCCAGAGGAAATTTCTATTTTTCCGTCGAGCCGATTACTTGTGATTATCGACGGAAAAGCAGACGATGTGAGAGTGTGACTGATTATGAGCAATTGAATAAAATCCTGTTTAGAAGGATATACTCACTTGTATGTAAAAGGTCCGACTTCTTCCACCTTCAGATTCTTATCTTCTCCAGACAAGAATCTCTCAGCATTTGTGACGTTGAAGAGGAATGCCCTGACGTGGACGCCGTCCATATCCTGGTCCAGCAGGCTGTACACCAGCGAGTTCTTCTTTATCACTGTGTTCTGGTGGAAATCATATTAATACAGGATTACTAGTATCTAATGCATAATGTATTATTAACCATTATTGTTTTAAATGTGTTAAGTGTATACCTATTATTAATTATATAAATACTATGGCGCGACCGTCTTCGATATGCGTGAAGCCCCGTGTACCCTTTGGTGGTATCTGAAACAATCTATCTAACCTTCCAAAGGCGCGTAAGGTATATAGAGACTAACATCTTTTGTTCTACGATTTTTGTCTAAACGTAATAAATACACAAAAAAAAAACCTATTTTTTAGTTTTAATGTCGTTTTTATAAAACGTTAACTATGTTCGATTCCGTTATATAATGCTACTATACTGTCTCATGTTTTTTGGCTATTACATATAGATAAGATGTGTAGAATCGCATATTAGATTGCTTTTTTATATGAAAAAAAAAAACTACGTATCACGAAAAGTCGTAAAATAAAAGTTGCTTGTATCCAAGTAGTCTTTAGGAGGTTTTGCGTTTGATCCCTGTTACGCTGTATTTATCGAACAACACGTTATAAAAAAATATTTTAAAAAGGTTTCAGTTACTAGGAATACGAGATAACGAACTAACACAAGTCTAGAACTTACTTTGGGGCTACCCCAATCTGTGTGATTTATTCAAATAAATATTTAATTTAAGTTATCAATAAAACTCTTTATTGAAACGTGTTTCAATATATAAAAATTTTCAAATTGTAAACAATTTAATTAGCAAAAAGTTATTAATTTTGTACCTATCAATGTTTACAAATAATTATTAAGTAATTACTGTTATTTTTTTAAGACAAATATATTAGTGTTGATTAATTGACATTACTTTGATAACAAACTTTGCTTTAATTAATGATCATTGTGGATTGTGCTTTTATTCACCGCAATGAAAAACCAGGCATTGACAAAAAGGTCAAAATTTGGAAAACTATTTGACTAGTAAGTTGGAATTAGCCAATTATTACAAAAAAGAAAATTAAATATGAAATATTTCATTTTCTTATTAACTCACAAATTCTCCTATGATCTGGACGGGGTCAATGACCATGATGGTGATGGCGACGACCAAGCACAGCAAGGCGCAGGAGAAGTAGACCAACAGCTTCGCTGAAAACACGGTGTTTATATATGTAACTATTATTAACACGAAAGTGTGAAGATGATACATATATAATAAACTAGCTGCGCTCCGGGGCTTCGCTCCCGTGGGAATTTCGGGATAAAAAGTACCCTATGTGTTATTTCATGATATATTCTACTCGTGTACCAAATTTCATAACAATCGGTCCAGTAGATTTTTCGTGAAAGAGTAACAAACTTACACACACACATACATCCTCACAAACTTTCGGATTATAATACAACGGCAACTCAATTTCCTTCTTTAGATATCGTACGAGATGACAACGGAATGCTTAACCTAGGCAGCTGATAGACAACAATAGGATTGACAAAGAGGGTGGACGTAATAGGATTGTAAATTCACAGCAGAAACTTCAACATTTTAGTATTTTTTTACAATGACCTCAAGCTTCACGGCGTCAAAGAGGAGAGTCTTCAAGCCGGAGGTGAGGTTATCCTTGTGTAGGTAAGAGATGATAACTTAATAATCTTATTTTCAAGTCTGAGAAACACGGGGTTATCTGTTAGGTATATTTTAATCACAATTCATTGTCTACGCTCTTATGTAATTTGGGCCGTATCGTGTATAGAATGTCCAATGGTCGTTTGCAACTGTTGCAGATCACGTAGCACTGGTTTTCGTAACCTATAAAATATACGCGCGCACAGCAGACCGTAGTAAACAAATACAAAATATTCTTTGGGATATAACCACCTGGTTACACTGGTGAATAGTCCGCTATTATTTCCTGACTATGTTGGGGCACATAATGTAAAAAATTGTGTAACAACCCTGAGTAATGAGCAGGTTATTTAGCCAAGGAATATGCGTGTGCCAAAGGTCTGACACAAATCGTGTGAATTGGAGATGGAGAAGTGAAAAAGCGGACTCTGGGCTCTGCTTGTTCACAGCTAAAGTTTCATCCTCAGCCATATATCTTTGAAGCCGGGGAAAGCGCCCTTTTCTTCCTTCAAAATGTGTCACTTTGTGTCGCTTCTACTAAAATCAGGACGTGGTTGGTAAAAACGATCATAAAGTCTTATCAAAATTTCTGGCCAGGACATAATTTTCAGGACCCTTTATTTTCGAGGCAAAGGATCTGTATTCAGCAATAAATGTGATATTAATGTATCAGTGTGAATGTGATATACATGCTGGCTGACATATAAATAATTTCTAGACTCTGGAGCGTTTGGGCGAGTCCGAAAACGTATGATTTTATTTTTATCATGTCTTTGAAAGCATTGTCATTATCACAGTATTTTTTTCACTGTTATTTCTAATAATATAAAGGCCTTCGAATAGTCACTAAAATAAAAATATGTCAAAGACCGCGTGAAAATTGAACCTATATTTTATTACAGCTTATTACAAGCTAGTCTGTAGGGCCTAGTCTGGAAGGCCTCTGAGGGTAGTTTATTCTACAATTAAATTGTAATTTCTTTGTTATCTAAATCTAATGAAGATCATTTAGACAAAATATACTTACTCCTGCTTGCAGCTGGAGGACCTTCGCCTATTCGCCTATTCGCTATAAACGCCATACTACATAGACCTGCTGCGTCGATATGCGATCTGTAACAATTAGTGGAAAGTGTTACGGCGCTCTGTACCCGCTCATTACGTCACCGTTACATTTTTATCAATTATTTTCTCACAAAACTCTTTATCCAGTGTGGTATAATCTATTAGGGACCAACACTGTTTGAATGAGTTTCTTTCGGCATTTCTTCTCAACAGTGGTCGTTCCGAAATGCTAGTAGTTTGTAGCTTTGGTAAACATCATTTAATTTAGAATATGACGTGAAAAAGTGCCTGTGAAGGCCTAATTTCTGAATAAATGATTTGATTTGATTAAAATAGGTATAACTAGTTTTAAACTTTCGCATTGCATTATGGTATTAAACGCGCACATACCTTTTTTATTTCCCAGACATTTCGAACCTTGTTACGAAGTTAATATATAACTGTTCAAATATTTTTAAATTTTTCATTAAGAAATAAAAGAAATTGATAAAATGTGATAACGGTCCTGTATCCGGGTACAAAGCTAACTAAGCATATTTTAAAGTAGTAAAGTAGGTATACTTTACTACTTTAAAATATGCTTAGTGCAGAACAAAGAACCTTCAAAAAAAAATCCTGTGAAATAAGAACAAAATTTCGTCTAATCCATATAGAGTCTATCTGGGTGATTATTTGATCTATATTTCTTTGGAAGCTTATACCAAATTTCATCGAAAACGGAGAATCAAATCAAAGATTTTGCGTAATTAAGTAACAAAATATCCTTACACATATTGTGAGTAATAATAAATTAAAACTAATAATTATTCAGAAATTAGACCTTCAAAGGCACTTTTTCACGTCAAATTTTAAATTATATACCTAAGGTGGTATTTTTTTAAGAAGCTACAATATCATTTCAGAACGGCCACTGCGCTGAAAAGATATGCCGAAAGAAACTCATTTAATTAGTGTTGATCCATATCGACATGATAGGGACAAACTATTAGTGAGAAGTGGGTTACATTGACTGTAGGTAATAGTACATTTCTGATTCGCTGAAAGGCACTTTGATCATTAAGAACAACGATACGATTGTTCCAATAAAATAATTAGCTTCTTTAATTTATTGGTTCAAAGATACTGATACGCGAAGTGGAGTAGGTGATTGGTAGCTGTACCTGTTTCCACAACACAATATGAAACATACAAACAGACATCGTGAAATAATTTTAAGATTTCGATTTAAAATAATAGACGAAAAGTTACCCGCTCAAATTTCAAAAGCGTTATTTATACGGAATATTCTTTCTAGTTTAATATTAAAAATATAAATAACTAGTTTAGATGAAAGTTTTAAAATGTTTGCAATTTTTTATAAAAGGATTTTTTAGTTTTAGCATTTTAGTATGAAAAACATAAATAACTATAGTAGTTGATAGTTTGCAGAAGTACCTAAGAGCATAATTTTATCTATAACAGTTATATAGTATATATATTTGATAATTATTTACATAACTTTTTTCAAGCACAATAATTGTCAATTCTATAACCGTACGTACACACTCTCACTTGCACGCCAGCTTACATATTATTGCGGGACTAACAACTTAATCTAATCTTTATATACATAACAATAATTCGGTGCTTCAAGATAACAAATAATTACTCATTGATTATAATTATTCAATAATAAAGCGGTGGTGGTGTAATGGTTAAGACGCCTGTGGATCGAAAGATCCCAGGTTCGAATCCTACTCGTGCCACATTAGTTTGTATACCAATCTGACTCATGTATACCTTGGTCATTTTCATCGACCACCACTCGCTTCCGGTGAATGAAAACATCGCGAGGAAACCTGCACACTGGTTGATTTAACTTGTGTGTGAAATGGAGAAGGCCATTGTCTTCTTCAAACCACTTCTTAATAGTGGCACAATTAATGAATATTGCCAAGAATGTTGTTGTGTGTGTTTCATTGCACGTAATGACCACGACACTCAGCCATGAGGAAATACGACTAAGAAGAGATTTAATAATAATTTTGCCAAAATTTCGTTTGTACAGATAGAGGACACACACTTCACAGAGATAAAAATGCAGGTAGACAAAATAAGGCGATAAGCTGGTTTGTTGCTACAACATACGATAGAAGTCTCTCAAAGCTTATTGATATGTTATTTAGAATCAAGTATTTGCTTTTAGATTATACTTATATATTCTCAATAAAAATCTACATTAAAAAAATGTCTTTTAAATAATATAAACATTATATTAGTAATTATTTCTATATTTTTCAGAATTTTTAACGTTAAGTAGGTTACTAATCTATAATTGTTTTTTGTACGGTACCTTAAAAATTTAAGAGATTATATATTTATTTGATAAAAATTACAACAATAAATATATAACAAAATATAAGACTCCAAAGTTGCTAGAATAGAGAGCTAATGGTTTCCAGACATCTAAATAAATATACATAAACATGGATATAAGAATACTCTCGACTGAGCTCTCTTTCAAATAAAAAAACTAGATCGAAATCGGTTCAGCCGTTTGGCTGCTACGATGCCACGGACAGACATACAGATACATAGACAAGTTAAACTTAAAACTCTTTTTCTTCTGTAGTCGGGGCTTAAAATCGTTATTATTAATGTAATTGTGTGTAATTTCTGCAACTACCACAACTAATTTGAAAATAAAATTAGATCTGAAATGCCGGCAGAAGTGAAAACTTGAATATTATAAACGTTGTACACTTTTGACGTCTTACGAATTTTCGATCAGTCACGTGTCCTGACGCGAGTTCGCATATAAAAAGAAAATGCACAACGGCGCTAAAGAAGTTTTCACTTCAAAAATTATAAATAAAAAATTAATCTACCACAGGACCAAAGCTATAATTTATAAAAGTTGTTTGATGACAAGGTTAACAAAGAACTTTAATGAAAATTGTAATATTTTAAATTAGATTTGATCTCACTTCAAATTTGTAAAATTTGGAATAGTTTTTGAAAATCTTGTCCCTGTTATGTTATCTTTACAATACAATTAGCAGAAAGTTAGGTATTTCTATACTTACCACAAAAAATAAATCAAAACATCCAATAAAAACTGTTCACTTTTCTTAAGTATAAATAGACCATGTCACTGAATCACTGATACGCTCCTGGGCACAAAAAAAAAAAGTCAGAATACATTAGATATTCGCGCCAAACAAAGCATCAAGTCATGCGTAGTCGTCACTCGGAGTCATATCATCAAGTGATCGTGATTTTTCGACACAAGTTGAAGGATCTATGCGCGTCGAAACACAACTCACGCCAATATGTGACGTGCTACTGAGGAGGTACTTGAAGTGTAACTCCTTTCTTTCACAACAAATGACAGGTATGTAATGAAATCAGTAAATAGATTTTCTTGTCAACTCGCCCAAAGGCAGCTGACATGACTACCTTCTGCCAGCGAGTGGCACGCTAGTGGTATATACACTAGTTGACCAGGGTGCAGGTTTCATCTCGATTTTTTCCTTCATCGTGAGCAAGTGGTGGCCATGTAGAACTAGTCAGACTGGTATACAAATTCAATTGGCACGAATATGATTCGAACTTGGGACCTTTCGATCAGAGGCAGGCATCTTAACAACTGGAACACCACGACTTAGTAAATAGGTGACACACGTCATTCACGTTATATTAAGCATTTATTTGGAATCGTGGGTCTAAACTTTTTTATCCAGAAGTCCTGAACCTCGAATTAAGACAGATACGTGCTTACGGTTCTGGATGATAATTTGAACCCATGATATTAGCTTAGTGTTTACCATATAATATAATCTCTAACTCCTATTGGGAGAAGCTTTTGCGGATATTTATAGTACAACAAATATTGACAAAGCATGTAGCTGATTAAGTTATATTTTATTTTGATTAATTGTGTTTTAATTCACTATGTCTTATGAATAAATTCCCCTAATAACATCCTTCTTCTATATAGTATAGAGTTTAGTCTCTGATTAGCCTTGAAGTAGAGTAAAATGGGGGATGAGCGGAATAAAATTATAAGAAGAAACAAAAAAAAATTTTTGTTGAACTGAGGAGTTCCACTTTGGAAAGTGAGATCTTAGATGTCATATCTACTGGTGGGTGGACTGCACTAGATAAAACCCAGGAATCGACAACTATCATCAAATTTTCAACACGAATGTGTTTCATTCTTATTACTGTCAATTGCTTGATTATCCTCAAACGGGCATTTCCTTCGACTTGCTCATTCATAACGTGATCTAATTCGAAGACCTGAGACCCGTGTACATCGTAGGATTCGCATATAGCACATATGAAGTATGTTTGTATGATGTTGCAAAATATCAAAGACATTATATTCACAAGGGTACTCGTATAAACATCTGCTGTATCATTCGGTGGGCACAGACCTTAAGGCTATTTCTAAATTTACTCTGATTCTTTAGTTTATTGAGTTGGAATATTTAATTATTAATCTTAGTTTGTGTCAAACCGATGGCCCAATCTCTACGAGAAATAAATTATAATAATTTGAACAAATTTTGCGAATACATACGTACCACAGAGCTCGGTTTTTCAGTAGGTACCTAAGTAGCTACAAAATCTCATCAACAGAGGCCTTTACATTGTAACATAATATTTCTTATTCAAAGTACTTATGTAGGAATGAGTAGCAAAGTACTTATGGACTGTATACTCGTACATCTACTTACTAAAATTTAAAAAAAATCTAGTCATGGATTGCCATCGTATTGAGAATATGGGCTTACTGTACTGGCTCAGTGACTTCGAAGTGGATTTTGGATTACGAAACGCGAGAGTGCCATAGTCTTTTGTTCTGCGGTATGGTTCGCAAGTTAACAGCTCCATTATTCACGCAGATCAACCTCCACAGGGTCGTCCCAGCGGTGTCCAGGGTGCGCGACTGGGCCGAGACCTGACACTTTTCTGTGATAGGCTGATTGGACGCCAAGATCCTTCTTCCTTATGTCTATACATATATATAATACCTATATATTTTTTTGTAGTCTCGATCATTTCTACGCCTTGGGCCGCCATATGCCAAGGAACGACGTTGACACTGTAAATAACATGTAAAAACAACTAATTTCCTTTTCCTATTGTTATCCAAAGTAACAAGTCGATGAATACATATAATATTTTACGAACGTCGCAACGATTGATTTGACCTTCTATGAGGTCTTCAAATTTCATTAACGGCAAGTTTTAACCTCGAAAATGTGATGATTTATTAATTTTAATTTATTTGCATACTGTTAAAAACTGATAAAAAGGCTTGTACTAAAGTATTATGTGAATATTAAAGCAAATAAATTACTTATTAGAATTAAAATTTGCATCTGCAATCAATAATCTTGCAAGTTAAATTTCATCTTCGTCGACATTTGTGTGAGAGAAGGTCCAGTCTGCCCACCATCGGACCTAGGCAGGCCACCATGCCTCTGTGGAAGAAAGGAGCGTCCTTGAAGACGCCGCTAAATGTGATGGCGGCAACGAAATGAAACTTCGGGTGTTTCCCTATTTCATGGCCTCACGTAGCTCGAGTTTCCATGACAATATGACATGACATGACATACTTGGTGATAAGCATGACCGATCTAGAGTCGGCTTCCAAAGAGGGACCTATTTTTTGTGACGCGTTGAACGCAACAAGATTTCCTGACGATAATTAATTAATTACGAGATGCAGATAAAATTTCCCGGAATAAAATATAGCATATATCTTGGATAATGTACCTTTATAATGGTGAAATAATTTTTAAAATCGGTTCGGTAGTTTCGGAGATTACCCGCCTCAAACATACAAACTCACAAACGCTTATCTCTTTATAATAATAGTATAAATTATAAAATTTTAGATCTAGAAAACTGAAATAACTGCCATAATACAAAAGATTTTTAGTTTTCTTAATTTGTTCTAACGAACCATTACTTTTTTAAAACCCCGATGCAAAAAGAAGGGTGTTATAAGTTTAACGTGTCTGTCTGTGTATCTGTCTGTGTCATCGTAGCTTCCAAACGGATGAACCGATTTTCGTTTAGTTTTTTTTTGTGTCATATATAATTTTTCCCGAGTGTTCTTAGCCATGTTTCATAAAAATCGGTTCAGCCGTTCAAAAGATTTAGCGAATTGAATATTGAAAGTCGGGGGTTTTTTAATTTGTCTAACAAATAAATTTGTTAAAGACTTGCATACTACTCGTATCAATAAACCCTACCTGGTGCCCCGCAAAATACAAAATTTTGTACATATTTTGATTGTCTAACACAATATAGTTCAAAATGTTAATGAATATTCGTTGTCTGTAAACAAGCAACGTTTTTTGTAATATTTTGAGGGTGTGTGCCGTGTTCTAGTAAAGAAACACGACATTTTTTGTTTTCTACAAAAGTATATTTACGTAAGCAAAGAATTACTAGTATATTTTTCTCATTATATCCAATACAATAAAACTGTGATTAGTCTATGTCTGTACATAGCAATATTTTCGATTAATTATTATCGATTTATTGTCGACCTCGGTGGCGCAGTGGTAAAGTGCTTGTCTCTGAACCGAGAGGTCCCGGGTTCGGTCCCCGGTCGGGTCAAGATGGAATCCTTTTCTTGGCCCGGGTCTTGGATGTTTATCTATATATATATATATATATATATATATATATATATATATATATATATATATATATATATATATATATATATATATTGTTATACAATATAGTATCGTTGAGTTAATATCCCATAACAAGTCTCGAACTTACTTTGGGGCTTCCTCAATCTGTGTGATTTGTCCATATATATTTATTTTATTTAATCATTGCCAACGCTTGATGTTATCTTTAAAACTTTTTCTATGTCTCTATAAAATGTTTGCAGCAACATCACAAGAATTACTGTTGGATTAAAACTGGCTCATAGCCAGTCTATCAATGCAGCTAAGGTCCTAAAATATTATCAATACTGCATTCACTGCGAATGAAGTCGCCAGTAAGAGCTCGTCTTCATGCACTATTTTTTGTATAAAGCTAGATATTTGACTTAGACTGCACTTAAGTACACAAGAATTTCATCATGTTCTTATCGGTGGAGCATTCTCCATCTAATTCTGTCCTCAGCCATCGCTTTCACCTCCCTATACGATAGGACTTCTACCTTCTCTTGCATTTCATCGAGGAATGAGATTTTCAATGACTTCTTTAAATACTTCTCAACAAAAATTTTAAGTTTGCTAACCATCCAGCAAATTATAAGTATGTATGTTTACCTTAAAAAAATACATTAAAAATACTTTTTATGAATTTATTTCCCTTAAGACATATTCACCTGTCTGCGTTTCAACCATGAATAGAGTGAGTTGCGCCGTCAGTTTTGATGTAACTTTAACCTGCGCAAAGTAACGCAGGCCAAACCAATGTCAATGTTGATTATTGCAACTCACCCTTAGAGTGTATTGTACTAGTAAATATTCACGTTATTTTTAACCTGCACAGAAAAAACACAAACGACGACATTTCGTCCAAAGGTAAGCGGCACGCCGGTCCAAGTCAACGTTAAAGTTGACTGGTTTAATTAATATTTTCTCTCGCTCTCTATTAGCTTAGTCTCCGTTGCTTCAGTCAATTTTGACATTAATTTGCGTGCGCAGCCGCCGGCAAGACAAAATTGCGTACTTTGCGTTGTTGTTAAAGTTAACGCCAAAATTGACTGGATCAACAGAACCTTAGTAGAAAAGTAAACTAATTAGTGAATCAAGTTGCATGTTTGTCAACAAGGTAAGCGGGTCAGGGTCAATGTTTTGATTAACACAGCGTGCAGGACTGGTTTGAGCCACGTGGGTTAAGGGCTTTCCCTTGCTTGACCTTTGCGGTGTAGTGGTCGACACGTGAACATCGTCTGAAGGTCCCGGGTTTGATTCTTTGATTTAATGTTTATACTTATTTTAACACATATTTGTCTAAGAATCTGTATGTGTTGTATCCAACATCCCGTTACAAATTATTTAAGAAAACGGGTATCTTTTTTATTAAATAAAACAACAACAAACAAACTTGAACTTAATATGTATATTTATTTTTATTTCCACTTAGATCAAAATGTAAAAATGATTATTCGTAAATATTATTCTGCTACGGTAAACTGTCAACTTATTTTTATACTGTCTGAAGGTAAGAAAGCTGCAGCGACAGCCCCACCTGAAAATTGAAAATAATAAGACTAAAAAAGGGACGTTTTCATTCATAAAACTATTGCCATAATAAAAATATTCGAGCATTCGATTTCAGTTGTTTCTCATCAAAGGAACGCGATTTCACGATCGATTCTTAGCCGGAGGTCAAGCTAATTAGCTAGTACCTAGCTAGTTGTCAGACCATAGACACGTATATCATCCCTGAAGACCAGCATTACAGCGTTTGCACCGTCTGCCAGGGCCAGGCGGGAGTGGCATAGCCAGACATTTGTTCCCTACGTAATGTGCCGGTTGTTGACTATCAGCCGTAAAGTCTTTTTATCCCTTGGTTACTATTTAGTTACTACTAAATCACTCCTACACCAAGTCACTCCTAAGTTACACTAAGTCACACACACAGGAGAATAATTGGAAGTGGTTCTATTCTAGATATCTATGGAAGCCTATAGGAAAGGCTGTAGGAGTAGCTGTAGACATTTGAAGCTTAGATGTGTCTTTGTTTCAAACAATCAAGCGGTTCACCTGATGGTAAGCGATCAACGCTGCCATTTGCAGGGAAAATACGGGAGCAAGACCTTTCAAGCAGTCGTAGACTCTTTTCATAAGGGTCCGAGTAACGTATCTCATTGGGAATGCAGCCGTTGAAAGTTGATTTCACAATTTTATGGTACGTGGCAGGACGTACGTGATTGTATATACTTACTGATAACAAGTCCCGCGGCTCCGTACATAGTAGCCGGACAGTGGTCCGACATGGACCTGGTCACGACATTGGTGCCGGAGAAGGCGCTCAGTCTGCCCACCATCAGACCTAGGCAGGCCACCATGCCTCTGTGTAAGAAAGGAACGTTCTAGAAGATGCCGCAAAATATATGTAATTTTTCCAATAAACCCCTTTTTTAACATAATTTTCATATTCGTATATTTAATTTAGTATAGAATATACATTTTGATTGTTGGGTTCTGCAACAATAAAGGGAAAACGGAGCTGACTGTGCCTGTGTAATTACATGTGCAAATTTAAAAATGTATGTATCAAATTGATTAATGGTACCTACAATTACTGACTTGGGTAATGATACTTATTTATATCAGATAAAAAATCTAATTATAATAGTTGGACGACGCGATCAAAAGACTCTAGATGACAAAAAGAGGAATGTTGTAAGTTTTACTGTGTCTGTGTATCTGTTCGTGGCATCGTAACAGCTAAACGGCCGAATGGATTCGGATTCCGTTTTTCGATCGAGAGTGTTCTATATGTATGACAAATGTGTGTTCAGCCTTCTAGAAACCATCAGTTGTGCATTCTAGCTGATGAGATGACAAGTTCGGAGTCAGGGGATTCTTCAATTTTTTATTTGGTTTTTAAATTTTATACTTTCTAGATTTTAGATTATTTCACAGCTTATAATTAAGATTGCGCTAATTTTATGGTTTTAATGTATATACGATGAGTTGTTGCGTAGTTATACCTACTATTTAGTGATCAATTCGGTATCGTTTTGGCGATAACGTCTACCTTACGAACCTTCTATTGTATCTCGATTCTCCGTGATCGACGGTATCATTTGCTTTGCTGGTATCATTTTAAATGAGATAAAAAAAGACACAAATTCGTAATTTTTTTCTTTAAACTCTCTCAATTTCTTTATTTTTGGTGCGCGAGCCCAACTCGCACTTGACAATTTTTTTGCTACTTTAATGTTTGAGACCCCAAAAGAAAAACACAATGAAAATAATATCATAAATACTTGTGATTGGTTTTTTTTTCTTACCTCAGGTAAAAAAAACCAATTGTTTGTTCGTGAACTTTCTTCATTCACCACAAATCGTATGACAATCAATGAGTTTTTGCCCCATGCCCAGTAGTGACGCACTTTTTACAAGAACCTACAGGTCATGTCATTTTTTACGTTTAGCTATTTGAAAATTAACATTTTGCGTCAGCACAATACATGATTTTTGATGAATATTCACCTACTCGAGCTTGGTATCTTAATAAAGTTTAAAAATAATTTTGAATGATTGGCATAAACAATACAAATCCAACAAAAAATTGTAAAAAAAATGCATATATTTACGCTCAGAATTTTGAATTATGTACGCGAAGAATTGTGGTTATAGCAATATAAATCAGAGGCTAAATAGAAGGAACATGTTTTAAATTAATCAGGAATTATAGACTATCCACCAGATAATTAAATATATTTACCTATAAGACGTAGGAAACAGATCGACGAAATAGGAAGACACGACGCCGAAGACCATAGCGGTGGTCAAGTACACGTAGAAGAGAGCGAGCCCAGCGATGGGCTGGTGGATGTTGTTCACGGCTATAGCTGCGACTGCTGCGATACCCAGGATCGCGATCGTCAGCCACTGGAATCAGGATTGGTATCAAAAGCAAATAGCAGAAAATTTACCAGAAGCAAGATTAGCGAAGCTCTAAATAGAATTCGTTGATAATCCAATTAATTATATTTGGAGTTTCGCTCGTATGGGAAAAGAGATCAAACAAATAGAAACTTGTAAAAAGGTACTTCATCTTGACAATTAAAGTACGTAATGACACCGACAATAGCAACATAGGTCATTGTATTTATGTTATGTAGGTATATAATGTGTTGGTAATGAATGTTTAGACATAATTTCTATTGAATATACCTATAACTACAACAAAAAAACCTTATATACCATGTTATAGAAGAGGGTTTAGGGGGTAACTAGTTAAACATTGTAGATGATGATTACCTTTCGTCTGGTGGCACACTGGGAGATGACGGCGTTGAGGACGAAGAAGGAGAGACCGTGGACGCAGCCCGCCAGGATCGTGAAGTCGTTGATGTTGTCTTTGCATACTGGTATGGACTGGAAAATTGTGTTTTTAAGGAGTCATTTATTTATTAAGTAGGACCTTCGCAACAAGAAGTGAAGGAGTTGGCTTTGGAAAGAGAACAATGGAAGGAACTCCACCGACAAGGGCCTCGCTCTTAAATGAGGACCTTTGCACGGATTTTTTTTTGGTCTTATTCTATGTTATAGATAAATAAAAATTCTCTAAACGACAAACTTTTTCAACAAACATTAACTTTCCGTTGGAAATAATTTTCATTCTTAAAGATTTTTTTACTCGGAAGTTACTTAATGATAATGATGATATTATGATTTAGGCTGGTTAATCAAATAATTATTTTGGTGAATTTGGTCACACTTACCTCAGTTACAGTATCGGTAACCGTAGGAGTAACAGCAGTAGTGGTGTTCGCGATAGCGAAGAGATCGCAGAAACCTGCGTCTACGGCGCTGGTGGCGTACGACGTGAAGAATACATTGAAAATGGTCGGCAGGATTATCGCGAAACTGTTGTTACTACAATTAGTATACTCAACATTATCATAGAAGAAGTTTATGGGATCTATCTCTAATTAGTAACGATAGTATTCATTCTACTTAAATAACTGTCTTACCAACTATTAGAAGGCAGCATGATTATATTATATTGATACCAAAACAAGAAATTGAATCACTAGGATCGCCGATCATAAGATCAGATAGCTGGGTACTAAGTTATGGTTTTTGAATAGAATCAAACTTCAAAGTAAAACAAAACTCTATCAAAATGTATTAAGTAACTATTCTTACGCGATATAAACGACGAACGTCAAGTAGTACAATATAAAAGTGCTCTTCAATAGCGGTGGCTTGAATAGAGGCGCGATCTGGGTGTACAGAGAATGTAAAGAGAACTTTCCCACTTCTTCTTTGGTGTGGTCTTCTAGAAACAACTCTTTGACCTTCAACAAACACAATATAAAATAATAATATAAGAATATAGATAGACATGTTGAATAAAACAGAAATATCTGTCGGTAAATTTAAAGACTATTTTAAGGTTTCTTCATTACATTAACAATTATTAGCAAATACAGACAATGATGAGACATCGTTCATCAACCCCAAATTATCTCACTCTCCTTCTATATTTTAAAATGTAATTTTCAAAGCATTAAAAATGTATTGTATTTTCAGATTACTCACAGGGAAATCACCTTCACCGCCGTTCTTAGCATAAATCTTCCCCAAAATCTCCACAGCTTCCTCGTTCTTGCCAACATTCGCCAAGAACTTCGGACTCTCCCTGAAGAAGTACAACATAACAGCCCCTAGGCCCAAAGGAATGGCCATCACTAAAGTCAGGAGTCTCCAGGGTCGGTAATCCACGAATAAGAATGGCACAGAGAAATCCAGTTTCATAATCAGATAGGCCCAAACTGAAAGATAAAATATATTTTTTTTTCATAATCTCGATTAGCAAAGAGGGAATCTTTAAAACGATAATATCTCTTTTGTGCGGAAAATTTTCCAACATGCTGAAATAAAAAACAACTTAAACAATGTGCATAAATTTGCATCATTGTATAGGAATGTCCTATGTCTTGCTCCTAGTGATTACATTTCCTATTTACTATATTTTTATATCAAAACATGTTATGTTAGTTCGTCCTCATTGACTTTGTAAGACACTGCTCATATTTGTAATTTATAAAGAAAATTAAATAAGTAAGAAAATTAAAAAACTCATTTGTCAAAAAAATTGAAAGGAGTTTCTGTTCAGTTGCTTACTAGCCAACTGGAAATGCCACTTCTCTATTTCAATGCAAACCCTGTATTAAGGACTTTCGCCAAGTTCTGTGCATGTAGAACGTTCAGTAACCACATACCGTAGTAGATGGTGGGAGTGATCATCAGCGCGCTGGTCACCAGCAGCATGTAGCGGGCTCTCACTCCGGCGACGCAGCATTCTCCTAGCAACGCGTATGTGGCTGATTCAGCCACGCTACTCCTGAAATTTTAGAATTTTTTTTAAACAAAACATTAAAGTCTCAAGGTCTCAAGCATATTTTCTTTTGTTTTTCTATTTTAATTACTTTGACAAATTTTCAAACACAGGAAAATATCTTGACGTGGTCCTAGAAAGGTGCCATATGTTAACTTGGAAAATGAGTTCATATCAACATATTATTTTGTAGTTTATCACTGGAAGTATGGAATTGTCACAAAACTACCGAATTGACTTGAGTGGCATAAGTGTCAGTCATCAGCCTCTACAGTTAGATCTCATTAGAAAAAACAATGACACCATACCACGGTAAAATTCCTGATCTCAAACATAAGAACCACACACAAGAAGGTAGTCACAGATCATTTAATACCTATTGCTATAGTGGAAGCGGATCCACAATCTTCACTAAATTTTTAGACCCAAAATACATTCGTGAATATTCAACTTACATGGCTGAGCTGACGAACCTTAGCGCAGCCAGGACCTGCCAGTTGGGGGCGAGGCTACTCAGCAGAGCAGCGATGAAACTACCCCCCATGCCCCACATGAGCGCCAGCTTGCGGCCCCTGGTGTCCGACAGGTACCCCCAGGGGTAGGACATCACTATGATACCTACAAGAAGGAATTTAGTGGTCAAAAGATTTTGAACACATCTCAGTCATGTTTGATGAATAAGTGCGAATAATATTCCTTGTATTTGTATTTTGAATTTCGAAAAAATATTCAAAATTCAAAAATATTTTATTTAACTCCACAAGTTACACAATAGATGACACATTAATAGTAAAAAAGAGAAAACAATTACAAAAACTTGTTGGAGTCCTGGAGACTCAAACTAGGCCGGAACCTGTATCTTGGGTCGCCACTTCCGATGTTACAAATGTGAAGTTACACAGTGTTCTTTTATACATTATATATTTATTTACTTTATTATTATTATTATTTTTTATTTTTTTTAAGACATAATTTCCAAAATGCTCTCCGTAGCCTCATAATCTAAATCAATGAACCATTCTTTAAGTTTTAGTTGAAATTCTATTTTTCTACAATTATATAAATCCAATTTCTTATATCATACGACATACCTCCACGAAAGTCATAAATTTTATGTGCAAAAGACGTATTTACGAATATACGCTCACAGACTGCGTACTTTCTTCTATCGGCCATATCCTTCGTTACATTTGCCAAAAGGGTAGAATGTATACGCGTAACCGTAACCGTAATAATAGAAAATGATAATTATTAGAAGTTATATAGTGGAGATACTTGGCGAATGTTAAACTCATAGTTCGAATCCCTCGGAATCCCTTGAAAAATTGCAGTCTGAATTAGTCTGTAAGAAAGACATGTACTGTGCTGGGTTTCAGTAGTAGAAACATTTCAGTTTGCCTTTCAGACATTTCAGAATATTTGGCTACGGATCGATCAACGGACGCACGACTGCTATATCAGTTATATAACAATATTCTTATCGTGTGTTGCTAGCACTGGTGTACCAGTGTTGCTAACACTGGGGTTCGATTTTATTCAAGTCGCCTAAAGGCATCTGACATGACTTTTACGACTACCTACCGGCATCTTGTGCCAAGTACAGTTTAGTTGCATATATATTAGTGAATTAAACCGTCAACCAAGTTGCAGGTTTCCTCACGATATTATCCTTCCTTGTGGTCTATGAAATCTACTATATTTGAATCAAACTCATGCGGCGCCATGTGTAGCATTCGGACCTGGAACCTTTCGATCACAAGCGGATGGTCTTCAACACATGAGCCACCGACACTTCAAATTAAACTCCTTTTATCTCGTTGGGCGTCCGTGAAAGTGTTAAGAAGGAAGTTATAAAAAAATGTCATGGAAGTACCAGCGAAGGGCATAGATGAGAGCACTCCAATATCTTCGAGTCGCATGCGCAGGTCGCAAGTGGCAGCGGTGACGATGATGCCGACACCGTAGATATCGATGCCCATGGCGGTGATCAGCACGAAGCACGCTATCAACAAGCCCACGTTATACTTGCCATGCCCTGAAAAGATTCCAATGAATTAGTTGAAGTGTTACTGTTATCGTTGTCCATAGTGACTACAATATGGAGATCTTGAAAAAGGGAGTGGAAAGATTCATTTGGGGCCCGTAATACACGTGTTATAAATCTGATGGTGATGCAGGCGTGCATATGTTGCGGTAATCACTTCCCATCAGGTGGACCGCATGTTCGTTTGCTTGTACAGTAGTGCATATACGTGATTTGTGATTTGTGATCTTCAAGTGTCTGAAAGTAACATAGGTATCTATTATGTTAGATTATTGAGATCGAGTATGTCATGCACACTCAAATGGTCAAACCGGTGGCGGCGTCGTGGATCGGGTCGGGAGGTTCGAGGATACCTATTTACTATATAATAAGGAAATGTATTTTAGAATATGACGTGAAAAATTACCTGCGAAGGCCTAGTTTCTAAATAAATGATTTAATTTTGATTTTTGATTTTATAAAAAATATGTGATGGTCTCATCACGCAACCATCAAGATACATAGCATTGTTTACCCACGACTTCGCCAGCGTAGAATAGTTTTGGCATAATTATATTTTGGGGATATTAATTTTGCAATTTATAAATTTATCATCTATATCTTAATAATCTTCAAGTCTTGCATACCAAATGCATGTAGTTAAAGAGCCTTTTATCAAAGTCCAGTGGCAGCCCTGAAAGCGGAACAGACAGACAAACATTTGCTTTTATAATATAGATATAGTGTTGCCAAATGTTCTAAGACAATCTAAAACTTATCATTCATCTCATTAAATAACAAATAAATAAATATATTAGGACAACTCACACAGATTGAGCTAGCCTTAAAGTAAGTTTCTAGACTTGTGTTATGGTGAACTAATTGGCACACTTACTTTTTGTAGTAAATAACAGTAATAGTAAATACAAACAATTTTTAATTTACGTTTGTGGTTAATAAAAAACCGGGACGGAAAACGTCATGGAAAATGAGACGGCACGCGTTGCAGAAAGCAGGAGTGGGAGTCGGAGCGGGAAATGGGAAGGAGACACGTAGTGGGAAACAGGACGGGACACATTGCAAAAAACATGATGGCTCAATATGTAGGAAACGGTACGGTGCGGTAAAATTGAACTAGAGATGAGAAAAATTGCGAATTTGAATATATGTTTACCAGTCTTACAGAGTACGCGATAAAAAAATTACTAAGATTTTGCTATGAAATTCACGCGGGCGAAGCCGCGGGCAAAAGCTAGTATATACATATATAGATAAACATCCAAGACCCGGGCCAATCAGAAAAAGATCATTTTCCAATATGACCCGACCGGGGATCGAACCCTGGACCGAGTCAGTTCAGAGGCAAGCACTTTACCACTGCGCCACCGAGGTCGTCAAGGTCGTCCTTGCCTGTCATTGGTCAATGAACTTTGTTATTTTATTGATTTATGAAAGTGCCTCTACTATAAATGTCATAGCAGGATAAAAACCCCTCTTGCTTTCTTCCACACGTACTCTTGAACTTTCCCCTCATTCCCATCTAGATATGGAATAGAATGTACTTGTACCTAGCACGTTTTCATGTTTCACTAGATCATTATCACTAAATCACCACTACATTGTGTCAAAAAAAAAACGCTTCGCTTCCCGCTGTCTGTCCCTATAAATGCTTAGATTTTTTCAATATATAATGTGATTCTTGAGCGAAGCCGGGTCGGGCCGCTGGTAGTAATATAATCTATTCTTGCTTTTCAACGAGGGTAGATTGTGTAAGTAAGCATACTATTTTTATTCATGCTATATTCTGTCCTTCTTCAAATATTGGGACAATCTTTAGGAAAAGAGCATCTTACCCAGCTGTATTATTATTATTTGCAAATGATTTTTTTCCATACAACACAAACTCGACTAAAAATCGGGAGACAAGCCATCAATCCATTTTTGGACAACATTATCGGCTTCATGGATCCTGACAATGCCGCCTTCAATAGAGTATAATGGGCAGAGGTCAGTGACGTGCCGCATACTTTGGACCTCCCCGCAGGGACACAGAGGACTGTTCGAGAAGTTCCATCTGCACAGCAATTCGGCGCATCTTCCTTGCGAAGTTCGGCATCTATTTATTTAACTGTGAAACATATTAGGTTATATGTAAACGAACCTTCAACATGCAATAATCTGTTCTAAAAAAACCTGACCCAAAGACGAAAGACCCCGGTGAAACTAAACAAAATCTTGTAAAACATTTGTTTCGAGCGCTGAGTCCAAGGCATTTCCAAAATAATATCATTCGATATGACGACACTACTAACGAGATATTAGGTATATCCTCATACACATATATCGTACATGTTTTTAAAGAAAATTAAGCGAGAAGGTTTTTACACGCAAATTACCTGCTTACGTGGTATTTTGAGTACAATATGTATTACGTAGGTTTTTTTAAACAGGTGTATTGCCTTTGTTGAAATTATGTTGGTTTTTCTGTGCTTCTTCTAATATATCTACTTCATTTTGAAATTTGAGCTATTCAATAAATTGGTGTGTTATAAATGTAAAAGTCCCAATTATCTAATTGTCGTTTTTGAGTTTATCAACAAGAGACGTTCTGTCTCGGACAAAATATCGTTATCGTGACTTACAACAAAATAATATTGTGCAAACAAAGTGTTTTATCCTCATAATGGTAGTTAATTGAAGTAAAGAATATTTTAAATATTTACTAACTGTAACGCTCGTGTGGGATACAGAGATTAAAATTATCGTAAGTTTTTTCTATTTATTCATACATATACCTAGTAGTTTTGTCTAAAATCGTAACAAGAGTTCATGCATACGGTAAGTATAGTGGGAGAATTTGTATTTTATTAAGAGATAACGTTTTGTATTGATTTTTGTCCAAGACAAACTTTATACTTTTTGTAAATAACAAAAAACGTATTATACATGAGTATATACTTTTAAAAACTACATGGAATTTGCAATATTGTTGATAGAAGATTTTTTGAAATCGATTAAGGTAAGGCATGTAAGTAAGTCGAAAAGGTAAGTAATCATCAAAACAGGTTGGAGGCTATGAATTTATATATAATTATAGCATACCTAATTAACTATTTGCATAAATATGTAAATAGTTAATTAGGTATGCTATAATTTCATCTAATTAATCGATCTAATTTTATTTTAGTTTTTATACACGAAAGATGTAATATTTATTGAATGTTGCTTGTATAAGAACTAAAATAAAATTAGACCGTGAGATTGTGTCCTGTCTTGATTTATTTTATCTTATCCGGTTAAGTCAAGAGCCATGGTCATTGATTTTAGATAAACATAACTTTTTTCAAGTGAGTGGCTATCTTTATCTTTCAAAATATTTGCTTAAAAATATGAAGTTGAAAACAAATTCGTTATAAAAGAAATTTTGGTTGTAAAACTAGCATTGTTTTTTATTTTTCTAAATCGTAAATATGCTTATTTAACATAAAAATTAAAAACACAAATAATATGTTATTTGTTTGGTTTTAACTTTGACTGGATTGTTACAAACGTGATAGGAATTACTTACATCATTGTCGTTCATGTACTTATCTGTGAAACAAGTGAATAAATTTACCAATTTTTCAAAATAATAATTGTTCCCTGACCTTTAAATACTCATATTTTAAATATATACCTGTGAGATCCAATGCTTCTTCATAACTGTAGACAGTCTTCTTATTCTTCAATATTCTATCCAAATTGTTCATTTCCAAATCACCATCTCCAGTTTTATCGTAACTTTCATTTACAGCTGCCATTTTAGCACTTAAATAGATTTTTTGTTATTGTGATTGTTTAACAATATTCGTTAATTTATTAACCAATTTCAATGCCTAATGACCAAAATTTGACAAAGAACTAAAATTACCTAAATCGGAATTCGAATACGATTTTCAAAAACCCATTTTTTGTTTACGTAAACAAATTCGCGACGGAAACCGGTCCGGCTTGCTCCATGGTCGCCAAAACACTGGCCAGTGAGTTTTTGCTTCAAGTCAGAAGGTCACGATATCATACAACTCTACTGCTCATCATCTATCAATGGTCTCGCATAATCGAGTGTAACCATTTCATCTGCATCCATCGATCTCTGTAGTAAGTTATCATTTTCTTTAGTTGCATAAAAGCAGTATTGGATGTTAGTGATTGTATGAAGTAGCTATCTTTTATGATGGAAACTGTGTCAGAGCCGATAAGTGCAATTGTTTTTTAAAAAGATATTTCTCTGTTCCTTTGTTATTTCTTGATTTCGTTTCCTTATTAAGTATTTTTACACTAATCATTATCTATGTTATAATGTTACTGTTAAAAATGCTCAGATAAGTTTTAGTTTGAGAAGAATTAATAGTTTAAGTTAACAGTTACTTAACTGTATAGCTTTATAAAGTACATACTACTTTTATTCTACATTATTATAATGTTGTCAATTACTGATATTCCCGAGCATTCCTATCGTTATTTCCAAGGAAAGAAATTACCCTTAATGTTCAGTAGTACTTATATTCGAGCAAACCTAACGCACAGAACATATTCCTCAAAATATTCAAGCAGCTAACATTCAAGCTATTAAAAACTAGAATAAAATAGCATGACTACTAAAATTCCAAACGTAACCATCGTAGAATCGGTGTAATTTCAATTTCGCTTTATATATACACAGTTTCACAGATCGAAAGCGTTTGTAAAAATGATTTGTTACTAAATGATTTACTTTGGTGTTAAATATCATTTTGATATCTTATTCTAAAGTATAATGTTATGTATTGATATACTTGAAATGTTTGTAATTACAAAAAAAAAATCTTTAACGATCAGGCGTGTCTGGTGGTAGAAATAGCGACACTAATAGACCACCTCAAACAAATTAACATTAAACCAGTTAAACAAATGAAATCTTTATTTCTTTCAAAATTAAGAAAATAATTGTGTGATGGAAAACTATCCAAACTATTAATCTCTCGGAGAAAAGTAAGTGAAAATGACTCTATACTTTCAAATAATAAATCAACTTTTTTAATATAAAGTGTTATGAAAGCGATCTTTCGTATTTGTTGACTGTTTTGTTAGAATCAAAATCAAAATAAAATCTTTTATTCAGAAATTAGGCCTTCACAGGCACTTTTTCACGTCATATTCTAAATTAAATGATGTTTACCAAAGCTACAAACTACTAGCATTTCGGAACGACCACTGCTGAGAAGAAATGCCGAAAGAAACTCAGTTTATAACGTTCGGTTGCACAAGTCAACTTTGACATTAACTTATTAATCTTAAACTTAGAGTAGTCAGTAGTCGAGAATTGCAAATTTAACCACATACCTATAGACAAGACATAATACTCTGGCAGCGACTGTGTGAATATATTTTAATTTTTGTT
The DNA here is from genome assembly GCF_027563975.2 of Plodia interpunctella. Classification (NCBI taxonomy): domain Eukaryota; kingdom Metazoa; phylum Arthropoda; class Insecta; order Lepidoptera; family Pyralidae; genus Plodia; species Plodia interpunctella. The sequence goes on along the minus strand of NC_071302.1, from coordinate 10,561,528 downwards.
TGTATGAGTTATTGAATATTATGTACTAATTTGTACTAAACCTTATTCTTGGAAATCAAATAAACGATTTATCTATCTTTATAAATAGTAATGTCATATCTTTGTCGCAGGAAACATTAATCAGACCTTTTTTAGAGCAAAGTACATTTATGAGCACTTTGCTTTTATGATCCACAGGCTTTTACTCGCATGAACGCGCGTGCGAGCGAAATCCAGTGCTTTTTGCTCGCACATGTTAATTGTTATATTTTTTCTAATTCCCATAGGAAAATTCCCAGGGGTCTTACTTGGGTAAAGTTTCAACTTTCTGTTCAGTCGTTTCAGCTGTGCGCTGTCTGTTAGCTTCGACAGAGTTTTATATACATATATCTATATTGATTGGTGATTGATGATTTACATCATAATTTGTGACAATAAATCAAAAATATAAATTTTCGCAACAGAAAATTAAATAAATACGTTTGAGCAAAAATGTACTGGACGGATTGTTATGAAATTTGGTACACGGGTAGAGTATAACCTGGAATACTCAAACACATAGAGGACTTATTATCCCTCAAACTCCCATGGGAGCGAAGCCCCGGTGGGTAGCTAGTATACATATAAAACAACATATAATACAACAACAGCACATCAACCTACACAAATTCATTACATACTCGCCGCTATTACCACGGCATAGAGGTTCGTGCAGGGTAACTTGATGTGCTGTTGACTGTACCACTCTGGGGTATGGGCGGCGCGGTTGGTACGACGCGATTTTGACATATCGAGTTTAATGTATCTCGAATTCTGTTTCTAGCAGAACTACTTTTCGAGGAGTAGCGAAACAAATTTTACCGTTGAAGTGGAAGGTAGGTGTTTATAAACTTTATCTATATACTTTACTAGCTCTTTACCCGCGGCTTCGCCCGCCTAAATGCCCTCGGGAACAGATCTTTCTTCGTATTCAAATGGGATTGGGATAGTTGAAATAAAACATCACACACAGCGCCATCTAGTGTTTTCATGTTGTGTATTTTCATTTTATTAAAAACAAATTCGCAAATCCCACGGGAACAATAGATTTTTCCGGGATGAAGTGTCTCTTAGTTATATATATATCCGAAATTTCAAGACTTACTTTCGCATTTATAATATTAGTTGGGATAAGATTGGTAGAGTAGATAATGTGTGAACTGGTAACAAACAAACAAATAAACAAACTTACTTTCGGAAGTTGGGTTTGGGATTATATCAAAAGACAGGTGTGAAATGAAAGCCACAATATACGTATACTTAATGTAATATTGATAACCATATAAAAATGACACTAGCTGCGTTTCACTGCGGCCGCTCTGGCCGCGTGCTCTTCGGGAGTATTATACACAGGAGTCCGCTCGCTGAAACAAACAGACGGACAAACCGTTAAGAAAAACCACCAAACCTAGAGGGACAAACTTTTATAGTCAAGGCTCCTGTGAAGCATACAGCGATACTGACTGTTGATGAGCTACGATGCCATGTACTGTATATAGACAGACAGACAGACGGACGGACGGACGGACCTACGGACGGACAGACAGACAGACAGACAGACTTAGCGGTCAAACTTGTTCTAGTTGTTGTTGTTGGGGTTAAAAAGAAAGAGAGAGCGATACAGACAGATGAGCAGGAAGCCGAACATGTAGATGGGGACCACGCAGTGGCGGTCGACGAGCGCACCGAACACCACGTTGCCCGCGATCGCGCCCACGCGCCCGCACATCACCGTCACCGCCATCGCCGTCGCGCTGCAAACAAACAACACTTGTCATTCAGAGGAAGACAACAAACAGGTGACGCTCTCTTTCTCGCACAGCGAATCTCCATTGCAATTCAGCGCGGGAATGCTGCCTGTGTGATGGGCACCTTGCCTAGGGGGTCTTCTTAAGATATTTTTAATTTATAAGTTAGATATATTTTAGTTTAAATTAATATAATTTTGTGTTTTTATTGTTAATTCTATTTTGTGATTAAAATAAAATTAATACGTTTAATTAATTAATATTGTTAATAAAAAAAATTAAATTTAGTAACAAATGCTTCCCGCGTTAATCACGCTCAAGATCGTTCATGTTCGTTGATATGTTCATTTTAGCAAGTTTTTCTTTGTCCTACTGATATTTATGCGAAAGTTTGTGAGGATGTGCATGTTTGTTACTCTTTCATGCATTATTTACTGGACAAATTGTTATGAAATTTGGTATAAAATAGGAACCATTTATACCAAAATTCCCATGGAAGCGAAGCCCCGAGGCGCGAGCAATAGATATCAAAGCAGCACTATTTCACGTGAATGCAATAAAGTACAAAGAGCCAAGTCTGGGTTGTGATAATCTAATTTAGCTAAACTGCGCGCTTATCGGAATTGTAGAATAGAGTTCTGACATAGTGACTGTCCATCGCCTATGAGGAAAATCTTCCGTTAATAATCCTGCCCTCGCATAAACGATCAGCACAAGAGAATCAATTGGTTGATTCTAGTTTTTTTCTCATTCCCCGCTATCAAATCATTTATTCAGAAATTAGATCTTCACACTTTTCCACGTCAAATTTCATATTATATAGTAATTTCTCAAAACCTACAAACTACTGGCATTTCGGGACGAACATTGCTAAAAAGAAATGCCGAAAGAAACTCATTAAACAGTGTTTGTCCCTCTCACGCCAGAAGCGCTTACCATTATTGTTTCTTACATATTTTTTCTCTTTCTAGTAATCTAACAAAGTACATAAGAGTACATAGTCAAAATATATACAAAAATAAAATACATAAGAAAGATTAGTATACCAAGTTCGAATACTCACGCAACTTTAGTGGGGAAGATCTCGCAGATGACGCAGAAGAGGACAGCCTCGGTGCAGCTGACGATGGCCTCGAACACACACGACAGCACCAGGTTCTGCAGCGCCGAGCGCACCAGGTTCAGGCCCAGCGCGGCCAGCCCCGAGCTGATCAGCATCATCACTGGAAACATTGCACTGGTTTCAACATATTTATATAACCAGTTGTTCGCCGCTACCTTACCTCGCAAAAACAATATTTTTTTACAAAATCGAGAAAAAAATATGGCCATGTGAAAATCTCCATAGCGCGATTGCCTCGAACGCGATTTTTAACATTTCAAAAATGGCTTAACCTATTGTTTTGCCCCACTTAAAAATTCTATTGACAGATCGTACAAACGTACGTAAATTTCATCAAAATCGGACCAACCGCGTTACAAACATACATACAAACAAAAGAAAATATTTTTGCCCAAGTTGATTTGAAGTATAGTAGAAGAATTTTTGTTCTTCGTAAAGAAGAAGAATTCTTCCGACATTCCGAAGAAGACTTCCGAAATCCTACTACGAGTAATATTATAAATGCGAAGGTTTGCGAGGATGTATGTGTGTATGTTTGTTACTCTTTCACGTAAAATCTACAGGACCGATTGTTATGAAATTTGGTGCACGGGTAGAATATAATCTGGAATAACACATAGGGTACTTTTTATCCCAAAATTCCCACGCGAGCGAGGCCCCGGGGTGCAGCAAGATGTTAATATATCGATACCTATAGGTTCAATTGCAATATAAACCAAGTTTATATACCTACAAATTGTTATCGATATAAATAAATAAAAATATTAGGACGAATCACACAGATTGAGCTAGCCCCAAAGTAAGTTCGAGTCTTGTGTTATGGGATACTAACTCAACGATACTATATTTTATAACAAATACATATATAGATAAACATCCAAGACCCGGGCCAATCAGAAAAAGATCATTTTCCATCATGACCCGTCCGGGGATCGAACCCGGGACCTCTCGGTTCAGTGGCTTTACCACTGCGCCACCGAGGTTGTCAAATATAATATGATATGTAATCACATATTTCTCTAAGAGCACATCTCTCAGCCGTGGTCAGACTGGTTGTTCGGAGACGCGTACTCGTACTGAAGCTCTTTATTTGGCTGTGTGAGGCTGTGACGCCCCGACGCGACTCGAGAGAATAAATCTTAAAATCTTGAAGATTCGAACTTTTCTTGGAAAGTTATTATCAATCAACTGCAAAGGCTTTGTTACTTCGTACGACATCACTTATAGTTATATTCGGATTGTAAGTATCGGACCAAAATTATTGTCTACCAGCTCCCAAGGCTTTGTCACCTCGTACGACATACGAAGCTATGGAGACTGTAAGTGTCAGACTCACCTAACATGAGCTTCTTGCCCACCACGTTGATGGTGATGCCGACCCCCAGCGCGGTGGGCAGGCAGCTGAGCGCCACCACCAGCGTGTGGATGTACACCTGGTCGTCTATCGCCGGCGGCAGCGACTGCAACAGGGAGATGTGGAGATTAATCTACTCGTTTGAATCATGATTGTGACATTACCAATTATTTGAAAACCAGCATTTACCCGCGGCTTCGCCTGATTTTTTCGTGTCCATTCATAACTTTATTATTGTCAATATCTGCGGTTCTACGCAACGTATTCCAATGAAACATATGTCAGATTTTAAGTTAAATCATCCGCTATGTACCTAACTGTAAAAATTGCATCAAATTCCATCAAGTAGTTTTTACGTCATGCTCGAACAATAATGGAAGATGAATATAACTGGAAGGGATGTCCTTTGAAATAAATAGACTTTTCACGTAAAATTTTATATTAAATAGTAATTTCTCACAAGCTACAAAGTACTGGCATTTCGGAACGACCACTGCCGAGAAGAAATTCCAAAAGATATTCATTTGAATAACATTTAATGGCCAGAAGGGCTTACTAGTTTCTTACAAACTAAAACGAGAGAGAGAGAGAGAGAGAGACGTGAAAAGGAAAACAAAACAAGAAGAGAGAGAGAGCCATACCATGTCAGTGGTGATGTTGCCGAGGTTCTGCGCCACCTTGTAGGAGACCTCGCAGACGCTGGCGGTCTCGTCGCCGCTGCGGATGGCGCTGAACTGGCTGTAGCGCTCGAACAGCTCCGGGAACCACATCATCAGGGTGTAGTAACTGGACGTGGGGAGGAATAAATTCTAATTCAAAATTCTCTATTTCATTTAGGATGATATACATCACTTATTGACGTCAAATTACTAAAACTAACCGCCGTAACTAACATAAATTTATATTTAAAAAATGGTAAGCCCTTCTGGCATAATATAGGGACCAACACTGTTTGAATGAGTTTCTTTCGGCATTTCTTCTCAGCAGTGGGCGTTCCGAAATGCTAGTAGTTTGTAGCTTTGATAAACATCATTTAATTTAGAATAAGATGTGAAAAAGTGCCTGTGAAGGCCTAATTTCTGAATAAATGATTTGATTTTGATTTTTGATTTTGCCGACTACAAAGCGTATGTGAAGACCAACGATGTCAATTGACAAAATATGTAGGTCTTATACGTATATTCAAAACTAAGAGGGCGAATTTAGAAGCTCAATCCTAATCCTAACTGCTATTAAAGTTATAAATGTGAAAGTTTGTGAGGATATATATTTGTTACTCTATCACGCGAAATCTACTGGAAGGATTGTTATGAAATTTGGTAATTTTTATCCCGAAATTCCCACGGGAGCAAAGCTCCGAGGCGCAGCTAGTTACAATATATACAATTTTTACATTAAAGATTCGTAAAAGAAGCCAGCGGGTACATTCCATGTTTTTATTTTGCTCCCAGACCAGCATTTATTTGTTAGTAATAAAAATAGAAATATTGAATTTTATAACTATGACTCTTAATTTACTTAAACAAGATAATAACAACAATATAAATATAAGAGAAAATAAATACAATCATAATTTACCTGAACATAAGACCAAAATCGACGAAGCAGCACAACGCGAGATAGCCGATAAACGGCGGGTTGACGAGCATCTTCTTCCTGATCCAGAACGCCTCCCAGCGCTTCTTCCACGTGAGCGGAGTCTTGGTCTCGTTCCCGTTGTTGTCTGCCGACACCACTTCCTCTTCTTCGCCATCGCCTGTGCTTATCATGGACTCCACCTGAACACCGTGTTAAAGACAAAGTCAGAAAGACAACTTCGAAGTTTCAAGAACCGCGATGGTCGCCTAATCACAACCATCGCGGTTCTTGAAACTTTATTTAGTCCACAAGAAAGTTTATTTAATCTATCAGTACGAAAGGCCCAAAAGAACTTAAGTATCTCTATTTTTTACAATAGCATGTTACATCAGTGTTTTTTACTTGCGGAAATGCACACACTCTCATTTATAAAAAAGTTAAAGCAAACTTTAAGCTAAATTATGTTTTGTTACGTTTTGTCAATTTTGACTTTGACAGAACGAACCAAAACATACCTACCTACATTATTATTGGAGAGTGCGCAAGTGACAAAACATATTTTTACTTTAAAAGTATAGTTTTTATGAATCAGAGTTTGCAGACTGGCATGCCTGCTGCTTGCCTGTTTTACTTGCATGTATATATATATAAGTTATCACAAATTATACGACTTAGTTTTAACGCCAAGAAGTATAACGTTCGAAGTCGAATAAAGAATTTTCAATTTAACTATATTTCTATCTTTTAGAATGTGTTAAATGCTAACACTGGCCTCAATTCTTATTCATGTCGCCCAAAGCCATCTGACAAATTATGGAACTTACAGGGAAATCCTTTTCATTAAGCCTCGTGTTGACGACGAAGATCTTCTGCAACGCGGCCAGCGCTGCCTCAGGTCTGTTCGCGTGTAACAGGTAGCGGGGGCTCTCCGGGAACGGGAACAACAGCAGCACCACCAGCAGACTGGGGATCCCGCACGCTGCCACGAACACCCGCCACGACGTGTACTGGAAGTCTGCTTCTTCTGATGTGAAGTTGAACAAGTCGCCCGGGATTATGCCGTAGGCTATGCCTAGAAGGTTTAATCGTTTTGTTTTTAACTGAGGTTTGCCAGTTTCGCGTAAATTTTCCTTTAAAAGAGAGAAGTGTATAAGGGGTAGATTCTTTGTTTGTGTCGATCAGCAGGTTCTGAAACTTATTGTAGCACATAGTTAAAAGGACCTGATCTGAATACTAAAGAGACTGTGTGAAGTGAAAGAGAAACAGTAAGAAAGCTTGGGCTCCAACGCTCAGACTTAAAAACAGAAAAATTCTCAAGTCTAGAGACATGCAAAGCGCGGTGTGCAATAGGGGTTTGGTTAATATAAATAGAAAAAAAAATGTAATCAGGAAGACAAACTGCATTTAAAATTTATATTTTTATTATTTTCTTAATAATTTTATTTATATTTCATTTATTCTATAACAATTTCAAGTTTTGACAAAAATGTTAGCAATTACCCACCAGGCAGTAAAATCGTCCCGATAGTCCAGAACACCTCCAGTCGACACAGCATCTTGTCGCGATGCCTGAGGGAGAGGAAGTCCCCGAAGTACGGGAAGATGAGGCCGGTGGCCCCGATTATACCGAACCCTGAGAAGAACCTGCAAGAAGGACAAGTCTACAACGAATAGTTACGTCGGGATTGGAAGATGTGGGGCGCGATCTGGTCAATGATAATAATGAATGAATAAATGATCTTTCTATTGTACAGCATCACAATTTACACAGAAAATATATAACTAAGCACAATTGGCTACTTGGCTGGGTAAAAAATAAATACATAAAGGTAAATAACCATACATACAAATTAAAATGTCACTTTTATTGACCAGTTTTATTAATTACGTAATTTACTTTTTTTATTTATTCCCATTAAAGTATATTAGGAATGCGTTTTGACTCATTTACTGTTACTTATACGTTACTATTATACAAGTTATTTTTTTTATATATTAGAACAAAAGTATTTGATTGGACTAATTGAGAAGTAGCCAATTTGTGACTGTATTACTAAAGCGATGTTCTGATATAATAGCCACAGTAAATAATGCATATCACATATTTCTAAGGAATTCAAATAAGTAATCATATTGAGTGTGTTATTGCTAACACTGTTGTCAGATTTTATTCAAGTCTCCTAAAGGCATCTGACATGACTTTTACGATTACTTACCGCCATCTAGTGGCAGAAAATCATCATGAAGTTATCTGATGACATAACAACGTTTAGCTAAAGAGCTTTAAGTTTAAAATTGACGACATTTACTGTTAAGACTTTTACCTTTGCCGCCAGTTGCGTTTCAAAGTATTCCCTTTCGAGCTGATCATAATATGAAAAAGATCAAGATACCTGAAAGCCAGGAAGGCAGAAAAGGACTGCATGACGCTGGAGAGGAACGCAGCTAACGCGTCAAGCAGCAGGGCTCCGATAATAGCCTTCTTGCGGCCCCGGGCATCCGCCAGGTTGCCCCAGAAGTAGGAGCCCACACACATTCCTGGAAAACACCAGATAAAAAATATTACAGAAATCTTTAACAGAAATGGAACGTAAAGTAGACTAGGAACCACCTAATTTACGCTACGTATTTTATAAAGTGAGTGTTTGTAATATGGGAATAAATTCTTTCATCAGTAGAGAGAGCTATATTGTTCCTGATTGATATTTTAATCCAATATTCCCATAAGATTCACCTCTTCTGATTCAAGTGTATTTCTTCTTGTTTTACAGCTACAAACTTTATCGTTTTTGTTTCATCCTAGATAACGCCAGAAGGGAAGGAGACTCACCGATGAGTGGCGTGGCAGTGAGGCTGCCCTTGTTGCTGGAGGTGAGGTTAAAGTCGTTGGTGGCGGCCGGCAGCACGAAGCTGAGCGTGGTCGTGCTCAGCGCGCAGACGGCGTACACCGCGCCGCACGCCATTAGCAGTAGCCATTGGAAGAGGCCGTAGCCTGTAGATGAAGCAGATTTGAGTCGAGTCGAAATAGGCATAAATTTATTTGAAATATTAGATATTGGACAAAGTACAAAAGGCACGCATTCTAAGCACATAAAACGAAGTCATTTCAGTAATTTATATACCAAACAGCATTGGTCCAGATCTCGCAGTGTATAATTATTTGCGAACAATTCCCGTGCGTCATAGATTTATTTACGTAACAATAAAATATAAATTGTCATCTCAATGCCAAGTCGTTCAGAACTGAGCGGTTTCACGTGTATTTTGGTTCACACGTCTCGCGTGTTATGATTATAATGCAATAAATGGCTTTCTAAACACCAATAATATATTTTAGCCTAGATAAGTACATTTTGGTATAAAAAGTATGTACATGTTCAAACTGTTTCCAAAACCTGTCGAGTCTTATATAGTTTATCGCTATAATCAGCTGACAACCGAGCTCGAGTCCATGTGGTTGGCCCCTGAAATGGGACCACATTTAGGTACTCCCATGGATGTCGTAAGAGCGACTAAAATCTAAATGTCTTTACAGCTGACAGCATCAATAGAATTCCAAAAGAAGGGAAGGGAGCGACATCTGCCAGGCGGACGGTCAAAAAATCAGAGCCAAAACTTCAACATTTTTAGGCTTCTTTTTTCTTGCTTCTAGTATTGCAGCCTAGAATGCAACCTAACCCGACCTAAAGACCTAACCGAGAGCGAGAGAGAGCAAGAGAAAATGATAGAACCTAGCCTGAGTCCACAAATTAGATTTAGCGTCGAAACGCCACATTCAATTAATCGACAGGCGCCGAGGGTGGTGACGCGAACACATTACAGCCTATCTAATTATATTATAGGTATATATTATAGGTATATATCAATGGATATATAGTTGACTAGATCTTTAAGCGAGTAATCTGACTTATACTAGGTAGTTTTCACAGATTACCACTTGCGTCCGGTAAACATCGTCAGATATTACATACGATCGACCCGGCGGCGGTGCTTCTAGTTTTGTATAGACCATTAACACCTCTACTTATTACCACTATCACCTACATATAAGCTACATTAGTCAGATGGCGGTAGTCGTAAAATTCATGTCTAATACCAAGTCTAGACTAGATTTAAATAATACTATTCAAAAGTCACTGCCAATTTGTGAAGTTCAGAAGTTAACAAGAAGCAAATCAATAATTTAAAACTTCTTGGTGTTCATAAATATGATTTGCCGAGTAAAAAAAAATGCGTAGCGTAATGTCGCAAAGAAGAAGAATAATTGTTCAAAACCAAATTTTAAGATTCATAATATACACATATTATGCAAACAGTTTACTGGTCAGTAAAGAACAGACCAAAGGCGCTTGGCTATGAAAATCTATACAGAATTAATTGCTAGGCGCCGGAGGGACGGGCGACGGCACCCCGCGTTCACAACCTATACTTACCACAATAAACAATATGTGGCTTACAATATAAGCTGTACCACAGTCCCACAACAGACCATAGCATAGTAGGTAGTATAGAGCTAAGAATAATATAATAAAATAGACTTTATTGTGAACACACACACATACAAACATAATCATATAGAAAAACTTGAGGTCTAGGTGTTTTAGGTAACGGTTTACACTAAACCGTGAAATTATTATGTTTGTATGTGTGTGTTTGTACGCTAGGCAAAAATGCCTAGCACAGATTTTCAGCCGAAACCTAGTGTGCTCAAGAAACGCGTTTGAAATAGATATAATATAATTACTTCCATACAGGTCTGAGACAGAAAGAAAAACAATGTCTAAACTGTTTTTCCTGTTGTGCAGTTGGTAAAAAGAACTGGATGAAGACCACGGCTCAAATTACACAACATTTATCTTCCGAAAAACTATAATAATATAACAACAATTAATAGACATTTGTGGATGTGAGCATCTGTTTGTGTTGGCCAATCAAATTACTGGTAAAAATGTAGATAAATAAAGATTGTCTTGACAATCAACAATCAATTCATACTCGTAGATTATATGAAACAAGTTCAAATCAAACAAGATATTCCTATGATAATCGAAGCTAAAATCACAACAATAGGCAAACATTACATGATTGAAAGAAAAAGATCGAACGCAGCAAGAAAAATCTATAAATCTTGCATATAATTGCTACCAATCTAACCATTGTAGATCAATAACAATACGCTGCGTCCGTATGTCGGTCCGAAGTCTGCCCAATCAAAACACACGCACGTGCATACAGAAATAGATGCAGTGTCGTAATGCAGCAATATATTTTTTACAATCTTTTTAATTTAGCTAGAGGATACTGTCTTAAAGTTGGTCCTAACTTAACCAACTGCAATTTTGAATACTTATTCGGGTGACATAAAGTAAATAAATGATAGATGTGCATTCACACAAGAAGTCGTCGTTTGATGTCGTCAATCATGATGCTTATAATTCTTTCAACTGATGTAAGTGGTGGCCTAAGTCAGATTAATATACAAACTTATACGGTACAAACAGGACGCGAACTTGGGACCTTTCGGTTCACAGGTCACCACTGCTTTTTTCACCGCTGAGGGAATTTTATTTATAGTATAGTGCAGTGCAGGAGAACGGTTACGTGAAAAAGTTGAGCGTCAACTATCAAGGTGATGGGGTGAATCTTTTCTTCAAGATTTAATTTAAATTATTATCTAATTATTTAGTTTTAACTTAGGAGACTACCATCAGGTGATGACGCCAGATGAGGCTCGTAAATCAGACACATTAAATTCTGTTTATGATTGACGCCAAGTGCGATAAAATTTGGGCTATCATGAGGTATAAACGTGTTTATGACTGCTTGGTACTTATTAATGCGTATCGTGTTGGAAATTTACGGTTTTATTACAACCACTTGCCTAAATCTTCCTCTTCAATCGATAAATCCAATAGAGCAACCGTAAAATCCCTTTTTTATTATTTTCTGGTTGGGGACATCAGTGCAAGCACTCATCGTCATCATCGGCGCCATCACCAGAGGGGGAGCGGTATTTCCATTTCGGATAATTTCACCCATTCCCCGAGACCGCTTTTTATAGTGCAGGTTACTCTATAAATCTACCTTTGCAGAATTGCAGTAACTGTCCTAGTGATATGTCTTTAAGATCATCCTCAGGTAATAATCCGAGCGCGTGATCTTTCTTCTGACTGCGTCCTATTTAGCCAATTCTAATTTTACGTGACATCAAATCGAGCGAATCGCGCAGAAAATTCTTCAATAAAAAAAACCTAACTTCGCAAAATGGTTAGCATATATATCTTTTTATTACATTCCGACCTGCTTACGTGGTCGTACGCGAAAGATAAAAATATTTTTTTTATTTTTGATCATTGAAGCTGTACATCTGTAAAGCCCCGCGTTGTTCAATAATTTAAATTGGAATAAGTTTAGTTAATTTGGAATAAGTTTTCTTTAAGTTTATGTGTGTTGTTGACTGTACACCTATTTTTATCCATTATTTTATTGTTATTTTTTTTTATTGTTATAATTTTCAAAATTTTCAATGGCAGCAGGTTCGTTGTCTTAATATTATTATATTAAGACAACGAACCTGCTGCCATTCACAATAAAATAATGGACATTAACAATAAAATAATGGACATTAACAATAAAATAATGGATAAATATAAGTGTACAGTCAACAACACACATAAACTTAAAGAAAACTTATTCCAAATTTACCGCTATTACCGCCTTAATTCCCGATATTTCCTCGGTGGCGCAGTTGTAAAGTTCTTGCCACTGAACCGAGAGGTCCCGGGTTCGATACCCGGTAGGCTCATGATGGAAATGATCTTTTTCTGATTGACCCGAGTCTTGGTTTATATATATACTCGTATATATGTATTTGTTATAAAATATAGTATCGTTGAGTTAGTATCGAATAACACAAAGTCTCGAACTTACTTTGGGGCTATCTCAATCTGTGTGATTTGTTAATATATTTATTTATTTATATAATTGACATGCTATTGACAGTATCTATTTTACGATACTATAAACTATTTTGTTTTAAAAAATACTGCAGTAGCAGTTTTTTTATAAAAACTAACGTGTGTGCTATGAGAACAAAGCATAAAGCATTTTGATGCCATTGCTAGTGAGAAGAAACGTCTATCTACAAATTCATATTTTGTTCGTCATACAATCCAGAATGAACCGGACCACAGATAAATATTTTCCGTGATTGTCAACTTCGAAATATTAACGTTGTAATGAGAGAATTAGTTACATGCTTTTGCTTAAAGAAATACATTACTGAAATTACTAATTACCAAAAATCTATCTTTTTTAAACGTTAACATGTACAAATTTTCAGGTGGCTACCGGATCGGACCAGATTTTCCATCAACAGCGAGCTGACAGACGACTTTTGGCCGATGTCCAAGTCTGGCTTGTTGACAAACACTTGTTGCCTCTAACAATATAATCATAATTTCAGCTCCAAGTAGCCTACTAATTAATATAGCTAGATTTATTTTATGTTTAACTAGCTTACTTAGCGACACCGCCACCACCCGTGTGAACTTCTCACAGGAAAAGTGGTTTTTCCGGGTTGGAAGGTCCTTCTCCGTGCTTTGCAAATTTCAAGAGGATTGGTTGACAAGATAATATGAAGTTGATTTAGGTTTGAATCCTGCTCGTGCTACATTAGTTTGTATACCAATCAGATTCATTGTAGTAGTTTTTATAGATCACCTCTTGGTTAAGTTGTATTAAGTCATGTTAGATGCCTTTAGGCGACTTGAATAAAATCTGACACATGGTAAGCAATAACACATTCGATAAGAAGTATTGATTAGAAACAGTTTATTGTTTCTTCCCTGTGCCCTGAATGTAAATATATTGTTTTGTTCCCTTTTCGGTATCTTAAAAACATAAAGATAATTTCAAATTAGTAAATAGTACATACATGTTAGAAATAAACAAAAATTCAATTTCAATTCAATTTTCGTGCGTTCATACACAAACAACATCTGACGGGACATTTTAATGGTGTCTGCAATCTTTTGTTATTTCGCTAAAACAACACTGATTAATAACATTGTTTTCAAGGTTCCGTGCACTCTCTGTCTCTCTCATATCCTCTGTTTCGTTCGGGGCTGTGGCTCCGACTCCCAGAGTCAGCGAAACAAATAATCTTGGTTGACTAAAATCACAACCGAATTACGAATGTTAATTTTTAAGCAAATCCTAGACGTCGACGCACCACAACCAATGATTTTATGTAACCAGGGACATGATCCGGTAATAAAGATACTAAACAGATTTGACAAAGTTTTTAGACTTTTGGAGAATTATGTTTTAGATGACAACCGTCACCTGACGGAAAGAACGTTGTCTTTTTGACCTAGGCACAGATTATATAGTACTTCCAGTAACCTCGAGAGAGCTCAAGTTGCTCAATATGTATATTTGTCCTTCGACAGCCTTTTACAATGTCCTATCGAGTTAACCTATTTTAGTTAGGCATTAGGACAACATATAGAGGAAACAAATAAATTATTTTGACCAACGCGGAACCCTGATTGTTATTTACATGGAACCAGCACTGAGAAAGCGCAGAGAAGTATAGTGTATGTCTGTCTGTGTACGTGCCCGCGTGATTAATTCGACGTGTCGAACGAGTCTGGATATGGTTTGTTTGAATGCATTGCATTCATTAGTTTCTACTGCTGAAAAAAGAACAAAACATCCCTAGTTTTATTCAGCCCCAGTCACCCCATAATTACTATTGATACCATCTAACGACAGCCAGTCCAGGGAATACCAGTTCATTGCATTTTCCCGCGTGCACCGCATAGTTTCACGATTTCCTGGTATTACGGGAAGGGCTGAATTGATACCTAAATGACTAGCACTGGTTTGCATTATTTATTCAATGCATTGAGACATATTTGTCATCATTGGATCCCACTTCTGAATATTAATAACGTTCGAATCAAATATAAAAATACAAGAACAAGTGACGAAGAGGAAATAAAGTTGTGAAACCCAGTATTGGGTTTGACAACAAGACTCCGAAGTTGCTTGCATTCTCTCATCTACTAAGTAGAAAAAAGCTAACAGTTTCCAAATAGCCGAAAATACATTTTACAAACTTAGCTACAACACTCTCGAGTAAACTATCTTTCAAATAAATAAAACTAGATAAAAATTGGTTCAGCCGTTTCGCTGACGACGCCGCACGGACAGTCAGGTTGTCGTCAGGGGGTTAAAAAACAACAAGTATCTAATTCAATCATCTTGCGGACATAACGAGCACTATAAATACCTGGTGGGGGCGATTAGTGGAAGGGGGTGGGGGGGAGTAGGGGGTAATGAGAGTCAATGCCACCAGTAATCCCCTGATGGCTTTCTGTTAACAGGGCGCGGCAAAGGTCGCGGGTAGGTATGCAAGGACTGCCCTTTTTACTCCACTGCTCAAAAAAGGGATGTTATGTATTCAAGATTCATTGTTTGTACGTACTCATAAGTTTATTGATGAACATTAGGTAATCGAATCTCAGTTAGTGTTGGCGAAATGGTAATGCAAACTATTAACATTGGCAAAAAAACAATACATAAAACAATAAATCACTTGCAAAGTCTTATAACTTGGCTGTTTGAAATATATTAGTAAATATTTCTTTTACTCTGTGGATTAACAATAGTGTGAAATAATTTTCATATTTATTTTAGTTTATTTTATACCTTTTACGAGAAATTTAGTACCAATCAATATTCTTGTATATTATTAATTACTTAATTGACTACTGTAACCATTTTTATTTTTAATCATTAAGAAATGAAATATAATGTGAAGAGAATCAACTAAAGCCTGTTAAAACGTGGTTTCAGTCCTTAATGAGATTGTCGGGTTTCTTATTCTACACATCCAATTAATCACATGATAATTAATTAATCTAACTTTATGAAATTTTATATACGTTTTGACTAGTGTATGTAAACTGTACTAAGTAAAAATAAATAGACTTTTGATGAGGAAATCAATAATATGAGTGATTTTTGTCGCAGGGGAAAAGGCAAAGTACACCTTATCTTGTCTAAACGTCAGCGGCGCGCAATTCACATCAAAGTTGACTGGTGCAAGTCACCCTTGGATTTTTCGTGGGAATGTATCCCTTAAATTGGTGTCCTTTTCCGATTATCCCACCTAATATTATAAATGCGACTATAAGTTACCTCTTCACACCCTATTTACTCAAACAATCTTCTTGAAATTTTGCATACAGTTTGAAGTATGTAGAAGGATATAGGGTACCTTTATAATATCTGTTCCCGTGGGAAATTTACGCGGGCGAACCGCGGGCAAAAGTTAGTTTTCTATATTTTCCCCAAATCAATAAAAAAAACATAATTTCATTTTTGCTTCTGTCGAAATCTTCCTTAGTCGTGTTGACAATGATCTTCGCTTTGTTTCCCGAGCCAGTCTTGCGCAGTCGTATCTATTTATACCCCCAGACGAAAGCCCATCAGAGATCAAACAGAGATTAAGGTTATTGTCATTGTTCTAACACTGAAATAGCTATAACTCTGGTCGTCAAATTAAACGACTGCTTCAAGGAAGACGGAACTTTCCGCAATGGTGTTACTATATCGATTGTTGTCATTTCATTACAGTTTCTCATTCTATGTGTGTATTAGTTAGCAAGAACCCTTGCGCTAATCAAAATTTAGGCACTTTTACAATGTATTATTATTTTCACGTGTTAGTTAACAAACCTGACCTAGAAAGCAAATTTAACAATAACGAAATGGAAAAGTACTATTGAAATTTATGAATACGTTATTTGTTTACATAGGTATATTTTGGTAAACTCGATAATAATAAAATACAGCAGGGTTTGGATATTATTTTAATTTAAAAATAATAATAATAATTAAGTTGAAATTATACAGATAATTCAAATGACGAAGAAACTATTATTGTACACTATGACGTCATAAATACAAAAGTATGTCTGTTACATACGCAGCTAAACCACTGAACCGATTACGATAAAATTTAGTATGCTAAACGAGTCACTTTTTCAAATTTCTATCTGTAAGGCAGAAATGAGACAGAAATTAAATACATTTTGCAGCAGAAGCTGCGGACAAGAAAATATGATGAATAAAATGTTGACTCTCATCCCCTTTACGTCGCCAATGATGCATGTCCTGTTGTTTTTCTTAAATAACTCATGTAAACAATATAGCAATAACATCCAAGATCATTGTTGAGCGGAATTGTGAACATATCCATTGAAATTACTTAGGTGTTTCTCACGAAATTAAAATTCAAATCATCCATTCAGAAATTGGAACTTCACAGGCACTTTTTCACGTCAATTTTTATATCAAATAGTAAATTCTCGCAAGCTACAAACTACTGGCATTTCGGAACGACCACTGCTGAAGGGCTTACTATTTCTATCATGCCAGAAGGGGTCATTATTGTGTCTTACATTTTTTTCTAATATAGAATAGGAAACTTACTGCAAATGAAATATATTTTAATGTGAAAATACCTATCGTCTACCTGTAGTAAGAACAATCTAACTACGAATACAGCAATTCGAATTAGGATTTTGTTTCATAAAAATCGCCTCTTGAATTTCAATTTTCATTTACACTCACTTTCAGGGATGGAATTTTCCTACCAGTGAAAACATTTTAAAGTTTCAAGTTATAATTTCACACACAGATATAACACCATAATTATAATACCTTTTATTGTATATAGAATAGAAGACAGTACACAAAAAAGTGATAGGAATCTAAAATATGGGTCAATATCTCAAATGTGTTTTGACGAATTTTCAAGAATTTCCAAATTCCCCAAAGTTCTAAGAAGATAACAGACTGTGTAGACGTAAACAAATCTATGTTTATAACGAAAAACAGCTGTAGACAGTTTTCACTGTATTTTAAAAATAATTTATTCGTATGTTCAGGCTTAATTAGCATGAAAGAACCTCTAGAATGCATAGAGCATCAAAAGAACTCCAAATGCCTGTTATAGTTTGATTGAGTAGAAAATAAATATACGAAGAACGCAAGAGAATTTTATGCCTGAAATGATTCTAGCTAATTCTGTTAAGTTTTTATCAATTTATTTTTTATATATTTTAACATGTTCAACCAAGGAGAACCAACAGCTTGCATTCTTAAAACGAGATATATATCAATGGGTTACAGGAAGCCAATTATAGGTTTCCGCTGGTAATTACAGAAATACTTAGATAAAAACGAATTATAACGAAGAATAGAGTTATAACGAAGGTTGTCAGTGTGTTTGGGCTGTGACGGCGCGCCCATGCCGCGGTCTAGGTCACCGCTGATACACCTGGAATCTAGACACGCAGGTCTTGACTTTCATGCAGGTATATAGATGAACCTCACTTCGTTTCATTTAATCTTTTGGTGATAAATTAGGTAAATGTTATTATTTAATGATTGTAACCCTTGAGTAAGACGTGTATAGAAACTTTAAGCTCATTCTGTTAGAGATATTTGCTTCAAATTTGAGTTGCAGGATTCTACTCGAACGTGTCTTCGGTCACTCTCATCATCTCATTTTTGCGTATGCAAATATAGAAGAGAGAGAAGCCAGTACACTGAACTCAAGAGAGATTTTTATATCCCTTTGATAAAACTACAATAAAATCAATAAAAAATATCGCCTTCTATGGCGCACTCACCGGCGTGATGCAGCGCGGTCTCGAAGGGCGCCCTCTGTACCCGCTCCTTGATATCTGCCAACAGAATATAAATAACTGTGAATGTCTGTCTGTGCCAACAGAGAGAGGAAACGTGTGAACGTTGGACTTGTAGCGGAATGTCACTATCATCCGATCATCATCATAACATATTATTTGATATCATATAGAATTCTGCTAAAAAAGTACTTTTTTTCTGTAAGTGGCCAGTAGCGCATAAATACTTTTACAGTTTGTCTTTTTTTTTAAATTAAATGTAGACAACATTTAAAAAAATAGCCTGTCAGTCAAGTTGTCATTAATACTGGCCGCATAGTCTTATTACATTCGTTGATGCGGTTGATTCAAAATGGTCGTTCAAAAATTAAACCTTGCCGTCAAATTTAAAAAGTACTAGTTGATGCCCGTGTCTTCGCCTGTGGTAAAATGTATCTTCCTTTTTTTCCACGCTTTCCCCACTCGACTCAGAAAACCGTAGCAGGTCGTAACGCGGGGCCAAAATTTTATTATAATCGATCAAAATTGTGATAGACTGAGGGACTCACATTTATAAAAATTGTATGTACTAGAAGTTAATATATTACTTGCTAAATAACATTCATGCTAAATAACAATGAACGAATTGAATACTTGAATACTTTTGAAGTCCAGAAAATAGACTAAACAGAATCAGATTAACAGTCAATCAATGCTATGATGCAAATGAGATTAGATTTAGAAAATCATGCCAATTTGACGTCATAGGTAGGTAGGTAACTATATTTACATAGAAAAATAGATAAGTATAATCTTTATTCATAATTATTTGTATACGTGTCACTAATCGGTTCGCTTTACAGATGACTAGGCCCGACCCGGCTTCGCCGGTAAAACCATAATAAATTATACATCTAAATCTTCCACAAGCATCACACTATCTATAACAAAAACCGCATCAAAATCCATTCCCTTTTTCTTTGTTACAAAAGCGAATAACAGACAGAGATTTTACAACATGAAATACATTTTGGAATTAAATAAAAATTAAAGAAAAATTTAAAAAATATGCTAAGATAATATGATGATAAGAAAAATTTAATAAGTTACTGTTTGTATCAATGGAAGTTCAATGGCAAGATCTACACGTTTTGATATGAACAAATACCCACATAACATCGTTTCGCAACAGTTATAAACTTCACCTACCTACCGTTGCGACGCAAAAGAAAAGCATGGTTAATATACTAGGAAACAATAAATTTTTCTAATAAAAGAAATCGTGAGCTATAAAATAAGATCTTGACCTTTGTGACAGATGGATAACGTTTATCAATATTTCTTGCCAAAAAGACACAATTAAGCTCAATAAAATGTTAACACTTCATATACCAGCCCAGTACCTAAGTTTAAGATTTTAAGCTGGTATTAGGTTGCTGGTGATAAACACTGGCTTAATTAAACGTACTTAATCAAAGAAATTGTTGATCACAATTCAAAATTCACTTATTTGCAAAAACATGTACCGCATAAGAATAAAAAAATATTGTGCAATTAACATGTTAGCGAGGGTGTAGAAATAAAAAAAAATACATTATTTTTTTTATTACAAAACTAATATGTATTACTAACATCATAAAAATAATACATAGGTAGTATTCTCTGTATGACGACCCAAAGGCTGACTGTTAGATAATGATGAATTATAAGTAAAACAAGAAGGTTTTAATAAATGAAATGGAGTTTTATTTCTCTCAAAACAACCTACACACACAAAGACAGCAATGCAGAGAGAGTTAACAAAAAAAAAAAACATGGCCGCCAACCAATATAAAAACAGTGTGACCAACTTACTAATAATGTAGTATTGCAAGTATTACATTGTTACCAACAGATAATACTTTTAACTTTTACTGATCGTATTTTTATGTTATAAAGCTGAAATAAATAATGAAAATAATGATAAAAAGATATGAAGTCATACATATTTACATGCGGTACATAGAATACAAAAATTAGCTTGAAATTATAGGAAAGTGAACGAAGCGCGATAGGCATCGTGTCGGTCTGTTAATTTAGGAATTTAGAAATACATAGGGATACAGTCATACTGTAAAAATCATTCAAGAACAATGGGTATTCTCATACAGGTTGCGTTAGCAACCGGACATTGTTTCAGAATTATGATTCCAACTAATAAAACCGGTCTGGCCCGCAGAAATATGTATTGTGTGTTTATAGTAAAGTTATTGTAATACTTATTCTTACATATTATAAAACAATGTCCTCTGCCGCGTCTGTCTGTCTATCTGCGATAAACTAAACGACTGTACGAATTTTCATGCGGTTTCTACCAATAGATAGTATAATTTAATATGTACGGTATGGGCCGCTATCGTATATAAATCACTCGTTAAGTGTGTGTATTTCTAATATGCAATATAATAATATATCTAGTATGCATAAGAACTGAGCTTCAATCATTAGTCTCGACTTAGCTCATGGAGTCTGAATTATGGAATTCAGTTCATTGAAATTCTTTCAGCAGTGGCTCAGCATTGAAAGTTCATTGAACCCAGATGACTGTCATAAAGCCTTTGAGTTCACGTTGGCGAGAAGATTAATTGTGCTATAAATTATATTATGAAGTCACTATTTTTATATAATATTAGTTGCGAACTTAATGAATTGTCACCTTGCTTCTAAATTACAGTTTAAGAGTTCTTCGCAATAAAAAAAACTTACATTAATGTTGTAATTCCTAATCTAATCATACAAACTTTTGTATTGTATAGTTATTAAATAAATCTATTTGGAAAGACCGGCCTATCTATACTATTATTATAAAGAGGTAAGCGTTTGTGAGTTTGTATGTTTGAGGCGGGTAATCTCCGAAAATACCGAACCGATTTCAAAAATTCTTTCACCATTAGAAAGGTACATTATCCACAATTGCAATAGGCTAATTTGAAAAATTTCAGCATGATCAGATTATCGCCAACCATAAATGGCTCAAGGCAGGAATATATGACAGACAGATAGAAGAGGTATTTGTCCAGCAGTGGGACACATGAATATATATAAAAAAACTGGTTAAGTAGATGTCGGATCACACACAATGTTAAGGTTTTGAAGATATGTACAATAATGTGTGTGTTTATGTGCAACTATGTGTTTTCTTCCAGACTTGGACAACTGGCGGTATGACGAAGAATGGACTTTATTTTCGAATAACTGTTTAAACAATATTCGAACTAAGTGATAAAATTTTGTTCTGTTTCATAAACTCGATAGAACAGATGTGACAAAAGCAAAAAAATCTGGAACCAACTAGATCGTGTCTTTCCTTTACTGCTAACTTTCTTAACATTGATAAACCACTTAAAACCAGATGAAACCTGACATATCTAGAATAAACCAATGGAAATATATGATTCCTCATTTTCGTTTGAACTAATACTTGAATTTGCTCTTTTTTTATAATGAAATTCATATGCTGAAATTGTCTTTGTTCAATGTGTAGTTAAAACTGGATCAAACGTTACAAATCCAAAATAGGCCAGTCGAAAACCTGATGTTTTTCAATGAGGATAGACATTAATGTGCTTTTTTTCTTTACGTGGGCTGGACACGGACATTACTTGGTCTAATTGGAAATGTAAACCAGTTTGAACTGGAGCAAATTTGACAAATCCAGAATAGACCAATTGAAACCTCCGAGTTTTCCCACCACAAGATATAATCAGCCGCAATTGAGTTGATTGGTGTTGATCAACTGATCCCAGATCAGAGGAGCCGTCTCAGCTAATTGATACATAGCTTCACATTTGTGGACTTTAATTTTGATATTTATAACTCTGATACTGGCTTTCGTGATAGACTGTTGTCTTTGTGGCGAACATGGGTGATATTGTTATTAGAAAAACTTTTTTGATAGTTTCATTGATAATGTATCATGTTCTAGCCAAGAGTTGCCGAATTCGAAGGCCATGTTTAGCTGTATGATGGACTGATTGGTGTTTGATGTCCATAGATCAATAAAAAGAAAAAGTTGTTAGCCTATTATCGTCTGTGAATCTGCCATTCATAGTCATTTCCACCTGCTCACTGCACCTGTATGATGCACAGATAATGCAGTATCAGTGACATCGAATTTTATAATATTAGTACGGATTATATACATGAACCTACCTTATGAATTACAAGAAAGAAAAGAAGTAGGAACAGGCCGAAGAAGGGGAAGTAACAGATCGGTTAACATCAGACAGGGAGAAGTGGAGGAAACTTACATACTGTACCGACCCCACATAAAATGGGATAAGGGTAGGCTGATGATGATGAATAAAATCTGACACCAGTGTTAGCAATTAAACACTAGAAAAGGAAAGAAAGAATATAAGTTTCAGCCAAAACCTGTTAGAGTGTTTAAACTAAACTAGATATAATACCTAGTTTAGTTTAAACACTCATTGTATGTTACTGACATTGTCAGTTGTAAAGAAGAAAGAAATAGTTTTTCTCTCTCTCTCTCTCAGAAATGGTCGCCAACAATGTATGTAGATTTGCTCTGTGAAAATAAAATAATTTACTGCATTGTTCTAAACCTCTATTTTATTCCTATTTTGCTCATAACCCATCAAAACCAAGCCAACCAGTTGACATCATAGCCAAAAAAGTTAGGTAATGATTATATTATACATATCGATTGTATCCGCTCGAGACCATTGTTCAGTAATTGCCCGCCCATCCAGTTTATCGACACAAAATCCAACGGTCACCAGTGCAAACCAAATTTCGCCGGCCGATATACTCCGCAGATGAGCTTGTAATTGTAATACTATCAGATATGACAAGTGGCGTCGATATTACAATGATAGTGACGTCAATATTCCGCAGATAAAAATATAAATATATCAGTGAAGAGCTATGTTGAGTAGTGGAGCGAGTCCCGCTCACGAGCCTCCCCATTACACTTTTATCGATGTTATATAATGAATAACGAAAATTAAAAAAATATAACAGAAGATTACGAATTTTGATTACAATTAGAATCGGTTTTATTAGAAAAATATATAGTTTTCTATTAGATTCAGTTGCCATAATTTACTAAAAAAAGCGGTAGAAAAAATCCTTGAAAATTTATAACAAACCTAATAAAAAACTTTTCCCTCATGCGATCATGTCCGTGCAGTAATCCGTTGCTTTCTCTCGTTTGGGGCAGATTCTGTATGTCCCATTATTCATGTCATGATAATTTAATAATAATAATGAATGCCTTGAATCGACTCTTATAATCAGCTCGGAATGAGAAGGATGAGAAGCAGCTGTCAAATGTTTTTCTGTTATTTTTAGACCAGCAAGATCGACTACAAATTCCATGTTGAAATTACTTTCGTCACTACACTCTCTATTTGAAAGTTGGTCAAGATACAGAACTGTAGATAACTGACGACGGCGTTCACCTTGGCAGCTACTGCTGCGATTAGAGGGTGCGCCGCGAAAGCTTTCACACAATTAGCTTTCAAGCTCCAGCGGGCTTTCGGCTAAGCTTTGGGCTTTATTATGTTGAACTTAATTGTCTTATTGGTCATTCGTTTTTTTATGTTTTAAAATTATTTATAGTTGTGAGAATAGAAATAATAGTTTAATAATAAAATAAATAATAACACGATATTTTAGAGTATGCTCTAAAAGTTTCGGGCAGGCTGCCGGTCGTAAAATCACAGTGCACAAAAAATTTACCTTTTAATTATCATGTTTACTCGATCAATATTTGACGACCTCGGTGGCGCAGTGGTAAAGTGCTTGCCTCTGAACCGAGAGGTCCCGGGTTCGATCCCCGGTCGGGTCACGGTGGAAAATGATCTTTTTCTGATTGGCCCGGATATTGGATGTTTATCTATATATGTATTTGTTGTAAAATATAGTATCATTGAGTTAGTATCCCATAACACAAGTCTCGCACTTAATTTGGGGCTAGCTCAATCTGTGTGATTTGTCCTAATATATTTATTTTATTTATATATTTTTTGAACTTTGGTCTGGATATAGTCAAATACACGAGGTCAAATTTATTCGTTTTCAAAAAGAGACTCCTGATGGGACTGCAACTGGGGGTGAATGGTCTAGTAGAATCATAATTATACAAAATTTTAAAAAGTACACATACTTTTATATTTACTTTTATAAAGAAAACTTTTTATATTCGTGGGTCTGAAAAGAACATACTACTCCAATCGAAGGCGATGCAAATTTTGTCATTTATATGTACATTGTATTAAATAGAACATTTCAAATTTTCTATGAATATGATAACAATGATTTACGATCATGAGCGATAAAAGTTTACTTTGGAGAGCAAAACCGCAGAATACAGCCAGTTTTGTACACCATCGTATGTATATACCTAGCTAGTAGTTGTTCATAGTTTAGAGAATTATAATTATAGTATTTGATGTTTACACGTGAAAAAGTGTAAATAAAATAATTTATTTTTGATTGATTTTCACCAATGATATTTTTTTGCAATGGAATTTAAAACAAAAAAACAATGGCTTATCTACAATAGGGTGTTTACACACGTATTTGTTCAATGTCAGTCTGTCCGCTGCTGTCCAGACGTTGAGTAAGGCGATAATGGTTTACTGACCCACAAAATATATACTGATTATGTCTATTGTATTATATACTATCTCAAATAGTCTTTCCCTGTTCTACCAACATTAGAAATTGTTTGTAACTCTTTCAGGCAAAATCTACTGGACGGATTGTTATGAAATTTTGTACACGGGTAGAATATAACCTGGAATAATAGATAGTATACATGTTTTCCCCAAAATTCCCACAGGAGCAAAGCTACGAATTACCTATAAGGATTTAGTAATATTTATTATTTAAAATTTATTTCATTGCTTTAATTAAAGTATACTTTTGAAATGCTACATACCTACTACACATGGGGGTTTGCAAAGCTATAATATTCCAATTCCTGTGGACATAAGCGTATCAATTTAAAAACACATAAAATAACTATATACAACATGACGTCATCATGTAGCAGGACTACGGCTGCGTCGTAGCGGTCTACGCCGTAGACCCACCCAACCTCGAAGCAAAGAGAATTGCTTAATTTTAATTTTATTTAATCTATCTACAAACAAATTACTAACGTTGATGATTCTATTAGTATTATCTAAACTTACTTATTGATAGGTAACAATAGAATTCACACAAAGGGTGTCACTAGCGGCCGATTGTAAAATCACTGTCTGTATTTCACACTGACTGCGGCCTCGAGATGTAACAGCTTCAAACACAACCAGAAACACGCGTATATGAGAAACAGAATTTATATTATTTTTATTTTTTTCATTATCATGCAGCCATTTAAACGTCCCCACTGCTGGGGCACAGACCTTCTTTACTGATGGATAAAGCTTGGGTTATGACCCACCACGCGTGCCCATTGCGGATTAGCGAGTTTCTGTGACTGCAAACACAACCAACCAACCACCGCCGTTGGGACCAACGTGCCTTTCGAAGCACGAGTTTAATATAATTCGTGACGCAGCTATTATTTTATAATCAATGTAAAACGTATTAATGATTATTTACAAGATAATGTGACGCTAAACATCATATGTTACAAGCGTCACGCCGCCATCGCCACGCCCTCGAGCCAGAATATCTTGCCTCCGCGAATGCCAAGGGTTCGACTTTGTACGATAAACAAATAAACGTTAGAATATCAATGCATTATAGATCCCACTCTAGCTGTTAGTCAATCTCATCGCAAACACTACTTGATAAAAATGGCAACGAACATTTTGAATATGAATTTGATAAATTGTGAATCGTCAGCCGTTTAACTCTATTTTAATAGCGTGTTATGTGTCCCACAGCTGGGCATAGACCGTCCCTTACTATTTCAAACAATCAAAATAATATATTGATTTGATTAAAACTAACGTGAGAAATAGACGTGTCTCCTTAAAAAAATAAACACCGCAGAATCATATTCTTACGTCAAAGATTCTGAAGGTCATGACAGGTCAGACACCTGGTAAATAAAAGTGGAAATTTCAAAATCAAATTTGAAATCACATCGACTGACTGACTATCGTGGAAACTATACGCTTTATATAATTTTATGTTAAGTTTGTTAATACATAGGATACAATTCTAAATTTCATAATGAACAAAGCAAAAATTAATGTAGTTAGGTCACAAATTATTTTTTTTTGTTAGAAAATATATTTGGCACTAAATAAACAACAAAGTACCAGCGCATCTCTTTAATAATATTTTTCTGATCTTCAAATTAGATCGTACACTCAAAATATCCTGAAGATGCAGACTGCTTAGTCTCCATTTTCTACCATAATGTGATATAAGTTTAAATAAAATAAAACAAAATAAAAATCAACTAAGAAACAAGTCGCTTATCAACATTTCCCGAAGCTCTCGTAACATTTTTTCTATTTGTGTCTTGATATCACGTGCCTACCCGGCCATATCACGCTCATAAACTATGTCACGAATAGAAACAATAAAAAAAAGACATCACATATACACTTGCCATTTAATTCGTATCTTGCGAATGTCGTAAAATGATCGTAATTTAATAATTTTCACCGCTGACTCGTACAATCGTATGGATTCTTCCTAAATGATTGGCAGAAAAAAATCTTACATAAACTTTATCACATAGTTTCATATAAATCAAAATATATGTATGAAATTTTTTTTTAAATTATGTACTTGTTTATATATTCTTATTTTGTGTTAGAAGTTGTAATCATGTCGCGCAACAGGTCTTCTTATATTTTATGAAATATTTTCATGATCAGATATTTAAGAATATCATGTCTATGCCACAATAACTTTTTAAATAGATATTTTAAGCATGGTAAGAATCCCGTTGCGTATTATATGAAAGAACATGTAACAAAGTAACGGTCTTGTGTTTTTGTTATAAACCAGAGGCACTGTACACCCCGTGATAAAAACAAAACACCATATAAAAAAAATAATTCGAAAATAAACAAAAATTTTATTTACCTCCGCGTTCTTCCATTTCAAACACAAAAAGTCACAACACTAAAAAAAACTAACTTAATACTAATATCACACGTAAATTCCAAGTGTCTTTAAAAACCACAGATTAAATTTGAAAAGTTCAGAAAAGTCTTTGACGATTTCTTTATCCCATTTGTTTTTTTTTATTATTTTGAACGAATATGTGATTACTTTAATTTAACTCTGGTGCGATGCGTCGGCGGCATTGGCACGTCTGTCCGCAGCGGATGCCAATACTATACTGAGTTTGTCTTTGACGGATTTCATTGGGCTATCGTCTTCGATCCAGTATTCCTGTATATGGGGAATATCGTTGCAAATGACGTCACCTTAATTACATGTAAACTAATAAAATTTAGTTTATTGAGACCGCAAATCTCTGGAACTATTCGTCGCTTTGGGAAAATTCTTCTTCGTACCTATGTGATACAGTTCGTCTGAAATTCCCGCATTGGTGAATATTTATTTATTTTTCGTGCGTGTTATTTATAAATCCACCACGCTAGATTGTGGCCAAACGTTCTCGTAATTAATAAAGAAATAAAAGTTCGAGGTATCGGGTGAATTTTAGCACAAAGAATAAAGTGCTCGGTGGCAATGCCGCCAGCCTTCTGGATACAATATTGCACGATAACGATCTGGATGATATTTTTTTATCTTTAGCTTGTTGTTATTTTGTATCTTTTTTTTAATGAATCAAAAGAATTATTTAGATTTCTGTACTATATAATATACTATCATTACATAACAGACCATCATCGAAATTTACCCCAGTCTGAAAAAATAGGCCTTTGTAAATATTTCCGAAAATAAAAATATAAAATTCAATGTGTTGAAAGGAAAATGCAATGAACTTTAAACAAGCGCGGAATGGAATACTTTCCCGATCCGACTGGTCAGAAATATCTGCCGGTTTTATACAGGACTAACTGCGCCCCGGGGCTTCGCTCCCGTGGGAATTTCGGGATACAGACCCTATATATGTGATTCCAGATTATTTTCTACCTGTGTACCAAATTTTATTACAATCGGTCAAGTATATTTTGCGTGAAAGAGTAACAAACATACATACATCCTCACAAACCTTCGCATTTATATTATTAGTAGGACAGAATTGTCGAATCAAAATCATTTAATGAAGTCAAAAATATTATATGATGATGAGAAGCCCTCTCACATCTGAACGTTGTCCCGGTTTCTTCTTCTTCACCAGTTGAGCGTTGGAGTTCAGGGTCCTCGGCATCCTTACAGTAGGAATACGACTCACGCTGACCAGCTCGTCCTGCAGACATTTGACACTTCGTCAAAATTCGTAAATGTAACCATGGACACGGAAGGCACCCAATATTAACTGTTCCAAAATGTTGAACTACAAATATTTTATACCAAATAATAATAACAAAAAAAATATTTTTTGACAGTTCTAGCTATAGGCTGGCAGATGTCACGCATATCCACCAATGCGACGTCAAAGTAAAAAAAATTACGTAATTTTTTGACTTAAATCTTTCCACGCATAATGGAATAATATATCCAAGTCGTTTACATATATAGACACATGAAATAAACTGAGACATGATAAATGGTATTTAAATTAAACATACAAATAATATCCGATCCGGTCTAGTGGCAAACATGGATGAACCATGTATGGTACTTGCTTACTGGTACAAACAAGACACTTATATGATTTGAATAACTCCATTTTGACTCAGTAAATCATTTATTTATATAATACTAACACTTTTTGCGTTGTAACGCAATATGGCGCAATAGTCAATTACTAAATTACGGCTGAGGAAGTAACCTGAATAAAGCTCAGATGATAGAGTGAGCATCTTAAAAATATTTGGGTTAGTTCCCCGTCCACGCGTGAAGTAAACGCGGACGAAACCGCGGGCAATAGCTAGTGACAAATAATTATAATCAGGAAAGAAGTAAGAAAACTCTGATAGTGGTGTTTTATAATATGTATGCTGCATTCATTGAAAAAGGTTCATTAATATATATGCATTTTTCAAGCTTCTGCTCGCGGCTTTGTCCGCGTGAATTCCCAAGGGAGCAGTTATTTTTCTGGATGAAAGGTACCTTATGTCCTTCTCCGTACTTCAAAAAATATGTATGCAATATTTCAAGAACATTGGTGAAGAGTTAACAAACAAAAAAAAACTTACTTTATAATATTAGTTAGGATTGACCCATATGAAGTTTTTCATTGTATTGATGAAAGCATAAACGAACTCGCGTAAGAGAAGTCCGGCCATAAAGCCACACTCGCGGGCAGGCCATATCAATAGTCAGTGTGTACTCGTCATTACGTTGACACAGCCGTGAACGCACCCTTATTTATTTTTAGACTAAGGTTACTATGTGTTGTTTTAAGGCCATGGGTTATGTTGTGTGAGAGCACTCATTTACCTTGAGCGCAGTGGCGCCATCGCGATATTCATTTCAAATTGTAATATTTAATAATTTTTGTTAGTGGCCAGTATTGTATACGTAATTTTTATGAGTGTTAGAAATAATGAAAAGATTAATTTATTTTAATTTTTTTCTGTACTTATTAGTGGCCATAATACATAGATTTTTTTTTATGTACGTTGTTATAAATTATAGTATTAATTGGTAGAATGTATTAAGATAGACAACACACATATATAATAATAGAAGTTATATCATCTTGCATGGCAGGGTTCAATAGAACTTGACATCTATCCGTCTCTAAGAATGTCACGCGAACAACAAATCTCAATGATTGCAATACTATTACCAAGTTTACGTAAATGTTACGAGACAAGAATGTTGACCCTTTATCATTATTGTTGATAAGTATTAAAATATATTGTACTTAGTTAATTAAGGTATTTTATATAGGACACAGAACCAAATGAAAAGATTGAATAAAAATCAAAAACTTCATCAAATTCATTCGTAGGCTGTAACTGTAGACCTTGCTGCGCCGTAGACGCTGCCCTTGCTACGCCGTAGAAATCATTACAAAAGTATGTATTAGGTATGCATACATATCTAAAGAAGTCATTTTTTTTAATAATATATTAATTCGACCTCATCTGTGTGTTAGTAGTCAACTTATTGGAATTAAAATCTATGTAAAAATATTTTTCTTATAATATTTATTATTTTGGTAATGTTAATGAACGAAGCAAATGTTGTTTTTGATTTTTATTCGATCATTTCATTTGGTTCTGTGTCCTATATAAAATGCCTTAATTAATTAAGTACAATATATTTTAGTACTTATCAATAATAATGATAAAATGAAGAACATGGCTACATTTTAGTTTTAAAACTAATACAGTGAAGAATCATTTTTTTAGATAAGTACAATTACTGGCCATAGAGAGATAAAATTTAAATTAGGAATTATTTCTTCGAATCATAATATTACATACCTAAATTACAGATATTTGTAAGCGAGCACTAAGAAAACCTTTTACATAATCCCCCCCGAAAATTATATTTAACGTGCAAAGTCGCGAGCTTTTGCTAGTTATTAAACATTACTTGTGCACGTGATCTCATAATAACAGAAAAATCAACCGAGACATTCACTGTTTTGGCAACCTCTTCAAAAGTAAAGCAATATGCGACCAAACGGTTGTTTACTATACTTACAAATAGATTGCTCTTACTGACAGCAAACTCGACTGACTGAAAAGGGAGTGTAATGTTTTTCTGCTAAACCTCTCGGGACTAAATCTAATGTCATAAACAGTTTATTCGACAAGTTTTGATTACGTGCGTAACGAAAATGCGCGGGGGACACACAAATATGCAATCAATCATTGGCACGAATTAAAGCGAATATCAGAATAATATAGTGAAAAAGACAAATATTTCTATCGAATACTAGCTTTCTGACCGCGGCTTCGCCTGCGTAAGTTTTCCAAGGGTACAGTTATTTTTCCGTGATAAAAGTACCCTATGTCCACACTTCACATTACATGTATTAAAAATTTTCAAAATATTGGTTGAGTAGATCATATACATCGTGAAGACAAGTTTGTAAAAAACCTATTTCTAAAAATGCGTTTTAATTCGTCGTTATGAAACTTAGATAACAGATCGCCGACCTGAGAACGAGTGACCTTGTCTCCGAGTACAGCTGAGTACCATTGAAACTGCACTGTGATAAAAATTAGTTGAGTATAATACTCGTTACGTGCAAACCGTTCGCGCTGGGAAAATGCATCCACGTATCTTGATGTTTATTACCACTTTGATAGAAGCTTTGTGTGTGGTTCCGCCTTAGAAAAGGACCACTTCATATTCTCTCGTGAATATCGTACGAATTGACTAAGGGATAGCCTAGGCGGTTAGTAGCACACATATAAGCCACAATAGCATTCCCAAGAAGGGTTGACGTCAGGCAGACGGCCGGTTGTAAAATCACAGCTGAAACTCCGAATTATTAAAAATATTTTTTACGCTGACCACGGGTCCGTCGGACCACCGTCGACTGAAGGGTTACGTCCGGTTCCGTTGCTCTGTTGCGTCAACGTAGCGCTGCTGTTCCATATTCTCCGTTGTTTTCTTTAGGTGTTGACATTGACGTGTGTTGGGGTACGCCAAATCTATATACAATATCTGTGTATCTGTGTACGGACGGTCTAAGCAATTGAGGATAGGAACAATTGGGCCGTTGCCTTAGAATCTGTGTTTAGGTTAGTAAAGTACGATTTAATTTACAAGAACTGATATTATTCTTTCAAAGACAGATTTCAAAGACTTTTGTGGTATCAAATAGAGTATTTTTAACAGAATTTTCAATTGTTACTATATATATTGTTACATAATAAAACTCTTTAGATGTGTTTTCAACTACATAGTCGAATGTAATAATATCAATTATTGGATAAATAAATGTAAAAATCCTTAATAACACCCAAATAAGTGTTACAGAAAGAATTCTAAATCACGACACTATAAGATGTAGGTAAGTAATTCTGGACTTAGAGTTTTAATTGTCACACAAATTAATATATTTCCCAAATGATAGATAACAGAGATCACTTACTTTCCGTTACGATTGTGAATGAAAAATGTATAGATATAACAAAATATTCAGCTGTTGTCCACCAATTTGTCCCACATTTATTAAAACTTTGTATAAAAAATATATTCTTATTTTAAAATGACACACCAGAAACGCAGGGATGTGTCCTCTCAATTTGAATAAAATTCAAATTCAAATCATTTATTCAGAAATTAAACCTTCACAGGCACTTTTTCTCGTCAATTTTTATATTTATAGTTATTTCTCACAAGCTACAAACTACTGGCATTTCGGAACGACCACTGCTGAGAAGAAATGTGGAAAGAAACTTATTTGAATAGTGCTGGTCCCTATCATGCCAGATCGGCTTACCATTATTGTTTCGTACAATGTTTTTTTTTCTAATAATATATAAAAGTACATAATGTAAAAAGGTCGAAATAAATTTCATCTGAAAAGCGATAGATTTCTATGTCTCTAGTTCGGTAATTAATAGAGTAATTGGGAATCAAACGTCAGCTCAATGTTCTAAATTTATTTTATTTTTTATTTATAAAACAAACAAACATTATATTTTAAGTTATATTATTGTAAACTTAGCAATTTTTATTGTATAGCTATTTTGTTTTAAGTTATATGATACAATACATTTTTATACCCATATCAATAATAATGTGCAATAAATCATGTATAATAAATTGAAAAATATATAAATATACAAGCAACGTTATTCAGTTTTTCACAATTTTACTGAAAAGTTATAATTGCAAAAAGAACAATTGTAATAACTAATGAGATTTTTTTTATCAGAAACAAAGCTCAGGAGACAAGAGGAGTAAACCAACGTAAGTAAATTAGTAAAATGATATACTTTATTAGAATTTCATCATTCAGTTTGCCGTAAAGATTCATCATCAATGTAAATGAAAAACTTACAAACAACTTTGACGACCTAGGTGGCGCAGTGGTAAAGTGCTTGCCTCTGAACCGAGAGGTCCCGGGTTCGAACCCCGGTCGGGTCATGATGGAAAATGATCTTTTTCTGATTGGCCCGGGTCTTGGATGTTTATCTATATATGTATATGTTATAAAATATAGTATCGTTGAGTTAGTATCCCATAACACAAGTCTCGAACTTACTTTGGGGCTAGCTCAATCTGTGTGATTGGTCCTAATATATTTATTTATTATTTATTTATTACAAACAGCTTTATTATGGTTGTACAAAATTGTACATTATTCTACACATACCTTAAAGTTATAAATAATATCATATCTTCAGTATTTTTTTTTTATATAAAATACGTTTGTTTTTTATTCTTGTAATTATCAAAGAAGACATTTTAATGAGTGATTATTCCTAATATTATAAATGCAAGTAAGTTTGTTTGTTCGTTCGTTCGTCCGTCCGTCCGTCCGTCCGTTTGTTCGTTCGTTCGTTCGTTCGTTCGTTCGTTTGTTTGATACCATAGTCACACTCTATCTGCTCAACTAATCTTCTTTAAATTTTGCATGAAGCGTGGAAAAGGACATACGGATTTTTTTCATCCCGGAAAAATAACTGCTCCCGTGGGAAATTTACGCGGGCGAAGCTGCGGGAAAAAAGCTATCATGTGATAAATTAAGAGAAGTTTCCATGCAGAGTGGAAGAAAACCCTGAAGGGAAAATTAAAATGTATTGGACTTCGACCGGCGTTGGTGGACAGAACTTCGGACTCGGGGTCAAAGTCCAACTGTACAGGGCTGGCACGGGCAGAATATTTTTTTATTTCCTTATGGTGACTCATTACTGAGCTAAGGTCTACAATTTACCTTTACATCGTCATCTATCCTTGTCCTATATATCCTGTTTATTCGACGTTTCTTCTCAGTAGTGGTCGTTCCGAAATGCTAGTAGTTTTAATATCATTTAATTTAGAATATGACGTGAAAAAGTTAGGCCTGAGAAGGCCTAATTTCTGAATAAATGATTTGATTTTGATTTATTGTCTATCCTCGATGTGTTTTTCTTATATCTTCCAGTTTTTATCTGTCGTCTAGAACGTCCATCAATTAGATCGCAAACGGGATAATAATATATTTTTTATGCTACAAATAGGTACCGTCAAGAATGTTCATCTAGACCGCAGTTTGTTTAGCGGATCAAAAGAAGCTCACGTGGTTCTGGTTGCAAAGAAAAAGGTGTGCATATTCGGAATACAGTTTTGTAATAAGAATGAAAGTCAATATAATAGGTTTTGTGACATTTGAATCTATGGTAGATTTCTATTTCACAAAACTTAATCGAGTAATATAATCATATCACTTAACTTGATCCGATAATTATATGCCTAGAATGATGTAATAAATTGCTTTCTTATAACTATTATTCCGGCGTATAGTTATACCCCCAGGGATATATTATAATATATTACGGCTTTTTCTTCTTACTGCGACAAACATACATACACACATTATTTGATTTTGATTTTGAAACGATGTCATATTTTTACTGTTTTTTGTGCCTGGCCTCTACCACTTTATATGAGATTAGCTGGATCGGGATTGTATGAAATCCTTCTATCTCACTTACGACGAGTGCAAACTCGTCGCAAAACAAAGGCACGGAGTGCCAGCCCTGTCCGGGGAAGCCGCACCGTGTTGATTACAGGGACACACGCGACACGCGATTGACTCGTGGTAGGAATTGTAGCCACAAGCAGGATCAAAGATCACATTTACATTTATTTCTAAACAGCCTCGGTCTGGGAGGCATAGAAAAACACGTGTTTGTGTCAATTGTCCCCCATTATTGAACTATTAATTTTTGTTTTATTTTTAAACATTTATCTTTTTTAAATAATAAAAAGATCGAAACTAATTCACAGATGAAAATAAATAAAATTAAATAGTCAAGCATTTCTCAATCTATAAATATTTTCAGCCATAGATTCAAGATACATATTCGGCATTAAAAACAGTTGCCGTTAATTTAAATAAATATATAAATATATTAGGACAAATCACACAGATTGAGCTAGTCCCAAAGCAAGTTCGAGACTTGTGTTATGAGATACTAACTCAACGATCTATATTTTATAACAAATACATATATAGATAAACAACTAAGACCCGGGCCAATCAGAAAAAGATCATTTTCCATCGTGACCCGACCAGAGATCGAACCTGGGACCTCTCGATTCAGAGGCAAGCACTTTACCACAGCGCCACCGAGGTCGACAACATGTCAGACCATTAAACGCTTGTGCCGTTGAAAAAATATATCAATGAACTTTGTTACAAAAATGTACTAAAATTTAAACTTGTGCGAGCGTAGCCGCAGGCTACAATTATTTATGAATATATCGATCAATATGCCATATAATATCGGTGGCATTAGAAAAAAACAATCGTCGGGAATAACTGACTAAATCCAATACGAACCACACAACTTTTCAATAAATATTTGTACATCGAAACCTTTACGTCTATATCTATTTTGTATAAAATGTTTGTATAGCGATACCTATCGGAGGAAACCTGACTACTGTTTAACAAACTAAGATCTTCATCCTTCATCAAACAACTGAGATACGATGTTACGTATATAATATAAGTATACCACTTTTATTCATAGTTGGTTAAGGATGGGTGTGTGCGGTAAACGGTTTTCAAATGGGTTTTAATAAGTGATACATTTTAAAATGGTGACGAATAAAGACGCGGAGGCTGGGGTCCAGAAGGAGGAGATACCTCATGATCATCTCTTCAAAGTGACCGGGCTGTCTTCGAGCAATCTGCAGAAATTGGGACAAGGTATGCGGTCATTCATATTATGTACAGTGTACCGCGAATTCGTCAGCGTAGAATGGTTACTTCTGACAGCATAATTCAATTTTGGGTTTACCCGCATTAATAAATTCTAGGATCAATATTTTTATGGGATAGACAATTAAGGCGTCCTGGGGATCTTCATACAAACTTTCAACCCTCATAATAGTTTTTTAAGGGTTGATTTTTGTAAAATAAAATAGCCTATGTCCATAGGTACGTCTTTAAGTACATTTATCTAAATCGGTCCAGTGGTTTAGCCGTGACAGCGAAAAGCACAGATAGACAAGACTTTCGCATTTATAATATTAAATATGAATTCTTGTCGTAGAGAAATGACGTCACCACAAATTGGACGTCACTTGTCACTTGTTTCAGAAGAACTGAGTCGAGAAATAGTTCAAACTATGCTCTCTTATTGTTCTCTAACTATGTCCTCCTATTTTTTAATATATGTATAAGACCTATATTTGTTAATTGACGTCCTTGGAGAATAGGCTGCGGTGAAGTTTGTTGCGCCGCTTCTTCTTCACCTGCGCTTTGGAAGCCGGCAGTAGACTTAGTTTAAGTAATTTTTGACTTCAATAAGTGATGTATATCATACTAAATTGAATAAAGAATTTTGAATTTGAATTTGAATTTATGCAAATTCGAACCTGATCTCTAGGTTAGACCATTGGCATCAGCCAATGGTAATCGATGTCGTGTATTTTATGTTCAAGTCGGTTTTAGTTGCGACTTCGCACTGTCTTTCCCGGTGCTATGAGAATATTCTGTATGTATAAATACTTAATTTTAGTTTTCTACACCCATTACTTTTGGTAATGTCTGTCAATCAACTAGGGGAGAGAGTTTTATACATGTTGATTTAAAGAAATGTTATTTTATAATATTCTTATATAAAACATAGAAATATATAAAATATAGATATATATTATATAATTTTTTTTCGCTTTCCTTTGTCTGTTTTATATTTCTTGTTAATTTTGTAGAATAGATTCGGTAAATGGTCTATTTTGGCTCAATATTATATATTATAGTCATTAGGTTTTGATAGTTCAACATCACATCGATCATTATAATCTTATAGTAAGTCTTAAATCCTGTCTTAAATCCTTTATACTTCTTTTCTTTATAGTCGTATTCCTCATGGCTGAGGGTCGTGGTCATTACGTGGAATGAAACACACACAACAACTTTCTTGGCATTATTAATGGAGTGGTTTGCCATTGCCTTCTCCATTTCACAAACAAGTTAATAAGAATCAACCAGTGTGCAGATTCCGTCACGATGTTTTCCTTCACCGGTAGCAAGTGGTGGACGATGAAAACTACTATACATGAGTCAGATTGGTATACAAACTCATGTGGCAGAGTGAGTAGGATTCGAACCTGGGACCTTTCAATCCACAGGCGGGCGTCTTAACCATTACACCACCACCGCTTCTTCCTTTGTACTAGTGGTACATTAATGGGTAAAATATGTGAATTGTTTTCAAAAACCACCATATATGCTCAAGTAGCTTTATTTGCAAAAAGATTTGCTCTGTTCGTTTCCAGATTAGTGTGATTAAACAATTAGATGAGCTCTATAGCTTATTATATCTACGTAACGCAGTACACAACCATGCCAATGTGGCCTTTGTATTGCCC
The DNA here is from genome assembly GCF_027563975.2 of Plodia interpunctella. Classification (NCBI taxonomy): domain Eukaryota; kingdom Metazoa; phylum Arthropoda; class Insecta; order Lepidoptera; family Pyralidae; genus Plodia; species Plodia interpunctella. The sequence continues at coordinate 10,523,446 of NC_071302.1, read as the reverse complement.
TATCGGGTTTATCACGAATATTTGCAAGAACTTAATCCTATCAACTACGTCAAAATTAAAATGGAAAAATACTAATTCCTTTCGTATATCTCGGGTACATCAAAGGGATTGCTCGCTGTTCATTTTACTTACGGTGATGGTGTAATGGTTAAGACCGCCTGTGCATCGAAATGTACCAGGTTCGAATACCTACTACTCGTGCCACATGAGTTTGTATACTAATCTGACTCTTGTATAGTAGTTTTCATAGGCCACCACTTGCTTCTAATGAAGGAAAACATAGTGAGGAAACCTGCACACTGGTTGATTGTGAACTTATGTGTGGAGTGGAGAAGGCAATGGCAAACCACTCCATTAATAGTGCCAAAAAAGTGATGTGTTCGTTTTATTCCACGTAATGACCCTTAGCCATGAGGAATACGACTGTGAAGAAAAATAATATTTTTTTATTTTACATATAAATTTTGTCGTTGGCGATACAATTTAAGTAATATTCCCAAAAACTGTGACTGTTCCACTTAATACTTCATGACACACGCGCGTCATGACATCATTGTTTATATCATATTTGTTTTTTTTTTGTGTTTTTTTTTTATATTGCTCTTAAACTATAAAAAATATGATCAAGAAGTCCAGTTTGGATTGTTGAAATTATAATTTATATTGGCGGCTGAAACTGTTTGTAAACAAACTGAGATCGTCGACCTATATCGCATCAACGAATATACCTCGAGTCGTATCGTAACCACTAATCTATATCCATAAATTTTGCTGGCGAGAAATAATTTCAGGTTTTTTTTATTCTTTAGCAAAGTCGGCAAGCTATCAGTGACTCATAATTATTGGATTAATTTGCTTATGTCCATGAAATTCATAAAAGGAACGGTAAGGGAAAACATATCATAACATATGAAGTACGTGCGTCAACTCGTGAACGGGTGCTGTCAAGGAGAACTGGTCAGTTCGATTCTCATATATTAATCGTCTTTATTTGCTAAATCGTGATTTATATCAATTCTTAACAGCACTCGATCACAATCATAAAACATTTTTTGTATATTTTTGATCGTGTTATTTAGTAGATATTGGAAATAGGATTGATGTAAGAAACAATATTGTTTCTTACATCATATTCGCTTATACAATAAATACAATATTGTTAAGCCTTTCGGGCATGATAATTCTTTAATTTAACAGTAACACCCGATAAATAAGAAAGATAAAATATCTGCTTACAATCAGTCTACAGTGTCTTGTAGTTTATCATTTGTAGTCATAGTTTCTCAGCTCGATAATGCTGTCTAGCGTATCCATTACTTATATACGTCATTGGCGACTACGTGACCCAAATTATAATTGTAACCAAAACAATTTTTAACTAGGTACGTCAGTTGGACGTATACGTATATGTATTACTGGATTTTTAAATTAGCTAGCATAGCTTGATTCGCAAATAAATCGAGTACTATACTTAAAGAAATAACACTGAGTAAGTAGAGATACTTTTTCTGTTTCGTAAACAGATAAGAATAAAATCCAGCGATGGAATTTGTGATGCCGCAGAGCATTCGATTGAGGTGATTTTTGGTGTTAAGTTAGTTGGAGAGATGGAAGATCATATTTGAAATTCGAGTCAACGGAAGAACTCGCCAAATATGTTAAATTTTATTTTACGTATCTAGAAAATAATATAAGTACTTTAATCAAAAAATCCACCACGAATGGTACCCAGGTACAAGAGTGAGCATAACGCTCGTCGAGTTCCCTTTCTGAACGTTTGGTTAATGATTTACGTGTCTTGGGTCTACATATACAGGGCACTCCATCATCAACAGACATTTAAACGTTCCCACTGCTGGGGCACTGGCCTTCCTTACGGATGGCTAATGAGTTTGGGCCATAGCCAATGACACACACGTGAGCCCTTCGCGGATTGGTGGATTTTAACGACTGCAATTCACTACATAATTTTTTAAGAAGATAATTGGACAATGAGATTGTTTCCAATCAAATCAATATTTTTTGTTCTACTATAAGCATTGGCTGATCCGCTGAACGAGCGAAAGTAGATTCTGTTCCTTTTTCACGGTTTTATTTTGGAAGTTGTTGTAGTTATTCCAAGTACTAAATATATGATTGTAAAAAATATGCACTGAATAAAAATAAATCCTATATATCATGGATATAATTACGCCCTTACCTATATATACTCCGGCGTAAATCCATTGTTCTTAACATGTAAAAGTCAAAAATAGCTAATTAGCCATATTCATTAATTAAACATATAATTAAATTGTTTATAACTGAACTTAAACTACTTAAAAATATATATACAATTTCAGAATAAGTATTGTATCATGAATATACATCGTAACATTATAAACTGAAATACCAAATATGACCGCAGCGAGGCCAGGCTAATTTACCTTCGCTGAAAATACAACAAACGGTGAGCAAACAGCGTCTCGGGCAGGTCTCGCCGCCATCTTGGAACTCGTCCAGGTTTCCAGATCACTGCGAAATGTCTCTCGAGTTTAATCACCATATTTGCTTTGCATATTTTGTTCATATTTATGGCAGATTTATGAATAATTAACATAAATAAATATTATCCATTAAAGTTCAGCCAGCTTCTATTTTTATCAACGGATTTATACCTATTAGAAGATTTAATTATTCTAGATAGCTTTAAAATTTATAAATTTAAACAAATGTGCGATTGTTGACTTTTGGTATATTGAGATTTTGAAGGAAAGTACGCCATTTTGTGTACGCCAATTTGACGGTGCAACTCACCCTAATTAACTAATCAGTCAGTTTCAAATATACGAGTAGGTACTAAAAGTGAAATTAGTAAACACAGACTTTCCTTTCCAGATGTAGCAGCAGCGACCCCAGCAGACTTCGAAGCCGCTATCGCTGCGACTGGTTACGGCAAATTCAATATCCTACTGATGCTGTGCACGCTGCCAGCCTTCTGGAGCGCGGTGTCGGTCACCAGCAGTGTGTCGTACATCTTCACGCGTGCGCAGTGCGACATGCAGCTCAGCCTGCTTGATATGGGCACTGTCAATGCTATCACTTATGGAGGTTTGTTCCATAGTATCTCATTCCGTATATATCATCACATGAGTTAACCAAAGGTCTACCAATGTAAGATAGGTTGGTAGACCTTAGGGATTAACTTCATTATTATAGATCTGGAAGATGCTGTAAAGATAAAGCAAATAAATACTTTTCCGACCTCTTATCTACAAAAAAAAATAAACAAAAGATATTTGGTTTACGAAAGAAAAAGCAACTGTAAAAGACAACACTAAAGATAAAGCATTCATTCAGAATACAATCTTCTCACACACTTTTTTACATATTTTTTAGCATTAGCTATATATATATATATATATATATATATATATATATATATATATATATATATATTTAACTGTAAATTACGCATTTTGAAGCTAATAAAAGTTAGTAAAGGTAGTACAAAAATGAAAGGGCATGAAAATAAATGAACTTATTTCAGAAATACGCGCACTTAAAATGGTTATATCCCAAACATGTCATCAATTCCACGTCACCTAATGTCGCTATATCTCCCAAAGTTTACGCGTATCTTAACGTCGCTCATTCTTTGTCTCCGTCTGTTAGATTGCACATGAAGTTGTCTCAACTTATTCTTTTTTAAATATTTACACGCCGTAATACAGTTTCAGAATTCCACCTGATATCGTTACTAATACGCAAACGAAAGGCGTGGCGAGAACAAATATTACATTGTTTCTATAGCATCCTTTGTAGACATTTGTATTAGTTTCTGCAGATCCTTAGCAATCTTGGTTGAAATCATGATTTGACCAGGTCATGTACCATCAAGTGTAGGGTAGGATTATATAATATTATAAAAGTCGCAGGAATATTTTGAACGCAGTGTCAAAGATGTTTCAATATCTGTCAATGCAAAAATCGAAAGGACATCTCTAATTCTTGCACTGGACTTACCATTACAGTGCTTACTACTTAAACTAAAAAATATATTAATCCTGTCTTTGCTATTAATTATTTGTTATAACTCGTAAAATCTATAATTAGACACACAATGAACAATAACGGATATCACATGTTGACAACGAGTGGAAAGTCTGAGTGCAAACATATTTGAATCAATGATAAATGTAACGAATAATTAAACACGAATACATTTGTATACTAATTGTGTGTTCATTAAATATAACTATCACCTTATTTACCTGTTTTCATGTGTGTTAAAGTATTTACGCATACAGACAATGCAAATATCGAATGTTGATCGAAAAATAATGATAAAAGAAAATTTATAGCTTCACTTGTTAATAAATATTACATAAAGATTAGGTAACTGCCTACCTAGGATCATTAATTAAATTGTTATAAAATTAGACTTCTTCGACAAGTTTGCCTATAGAGGAGTCACTATGAATATCTAATGTGTAAGCTCTCTTTTTTTATAATATAAGTATTATGTTCTTTTACTCCATTCATTTAATTTTCGTCTAGTTACATTACATGGCGTAATATTGACTGTTTTCTTGTGAATTTGTGATTCAATTTTAAATTATAATATATACCTTTTAGACAATGTGACGCTATACCTTTATATACCTTATATATACCTTTTAGACAATGTGACGCATTATTATAGAATTCGTTTTGTTATATTTTCAGAGAACCAGATATCCTTTGATTTCATTTTCATATTACCTATTTATTGTCCAATAAGCACACCCTTTTGAAGGTAGATCACCACTTTCTGTTTCACCTTTACGTATGAAAGGGCAGAGATGATCAAATGGGAAAAAATATTGAATGTGTTATTTTTATTGTGTAAATTATTCACTCACGTTAACTGCACATAGCTTTTTGGCAGCAATAACGATTGTTAGCAAATGTTTTTGTAATATTTCCAATTGCTTGAGATACAGAACAGGCAATATAACTTCCAGGTATGATCTCCTCGGCCATGATTTGGGGCTTCTTGTCGGACACGCTCGGTCGGCGCCGCATCATGGTGTGGGGCAACTTCTTCTCCGGCGTCCTCGAGCTCTGCGGCTCCCTCAGCCAGAACTTCCCTATGTTGCTGCTGACGAGATTTGCCAGTGGCTTTCTGTGAGTATCCACTTGCTTTCATACCCTGAAACTAGGTTTCTTTACCACATACATACAGATGTGGAGCAACGACTTCTCAGGAGGCTGGCTCACGCGTCGACTCATGAACGGGTGCGGCCGGGGGGAACTGGTCAGCTCGATCTCTTATTAAAAGGTGGTATATATACTGGTGGTATATATATATATATATATCCTTTCATCAATAGTCGATCACAAATATAATATGTTTCAGTATACCTTTTGACTATTGTACTTACATTGTACTGATAAAAAATAATACATAAATTTATATTTAAAAAATGGTAAGCCCTTCTGGCATGATATGGACCAACACTGTTTGAATGAGTTTCTTTCGGCATTTCTTTTCAGCAGTGGTCGTTCCGAAATGGTAGGAGTTTGTACCTTTGGTAAATATTATTTAATTTAGAATATAACGTGAAAAAGTGCCTGTGAAGGCCTAATTTCTGAATAAATGATTTGATTTTGATTTTGGACTCCTCGAATACTGCGGGTTGCTCAGTCAGAACTTCCCCATGCTACTTCTGATGAGATTTGCCAAAGGCTTTCTGTAAGTCCGTCATATTATTGAGATTATTTCTGTCTTCTGAGCGCTGTACCGGTTACTCCCGCAGCAGCCATAAACGGCTCCGGTCGTGGGTACTCCTCAACGGTTTACGGAAATGATTTTTTTTCACACATTGAACCTCTCTGACAACAATTGTTCTGAAATGAATCTGAAATCTTATGTTACAAATGATATTTTTGTAAAATACGTATTAATGAAAACTATTGGCACCAACATTTCTGGACCAGGCTTTTCTTTCCAAATAAAGAAGAGCCTTCGTGTCATCTTTTGTATTGTAATTGAAAGAGATTCTACTCATACTATCTTAAATTATATTTTTCATCATAAAAAGCAAATGAGTTAAATTCGAGATGGATCATTATGACCACAGTCACAATTTTCACTACTTCTACTTTGACCATCAATAAATTTACTGCAATTTACTACTATGTGTATATGCATACATTCTAAAATAAAATAATTTATTTATATTATAAATAACAAATAATAAATTATTTAAGTTTCCTTTCACTTTCAGCTTCAACGGCCCCTTCGCAGTCCTGATATCCTACTTGGCAGAACTCCACCGCACAGAGTTGAGGGCTCGTGTCATCTTACTCACCAGCCTGTTCTACACCATCGCCAACACCACACTGCCGCTCCTCGCCTGGGCTATCCTCACTAAGGACTGGCATTTCTATATGTTTGGGAATAAATTTGGTAAGTTGTCAATAAACATTCACTTTTTCTTCATCATAATTTGTTAAAGCGATTACTCTCTGCTCACTAGCGCCACCTCACATTAAAATTAATTTCTTTTATCTTGTAACGAAAATAAAAAAAAACTGTAATATTCGATTATACCTAACTACATAACAAAATTTGTAGAAAGTATTATAGTAAAATACAATAAAAATTCCTTATAGTCTATTGTACACAATAAGGAATTTTTTAACCACCATTTTCGATATAATCAATGGTGACTAAGTTATGTAAGGGAAAACTATTACTTTATATTGAAATTCTGAATCTGAAACGGTTCTCCGACAAGAATGTCTCCCATATTCTGTCGGCGAATCGTTCGTAGATGAAGGGTTCTGTCGTTCAAACGCACGATGTCGAAACATTCTGTCGACGAAACGTTCGTAGACGAAGCAGTTATCGGAGAACCGTTTCAGACTCAAAATTCTGGATCATTGTCACTAGTTCCACTAACAAGTTTTTTCTCAGTAGTTCCATTGACGCTTCAACGTCCATGGAACTACTGAGAAAAAAAAATCTCACTTGTTCCATGGAACTATTTACTAGTGCGAATGATCCAAAATTCTATATTTAGTGTCGCATAATCTTCATCATAAAGCTTATTACATATTTATTTTTATTTTATGATTTGCAGTAATACACGCTTGGAACATATTTCTGATGGCTACTGCGCTGGTCCCTATGTTTACTGGCCTGGCCTTCCTCTGCATGCCTGAAAGTCCCAAATTCCTCATGTCCAGAGGGAGAAACGAAGAAGCCATGCAGGTCTTCAGGAAGATCTACACTATGAATACTGGGAAACCTAAAGAAGAATATCCGGTTTGTGAAAAACTTGTTATATTCTGCTCTATTTTGTTGGTCTCATTTTTTATGACTAAGATTTTGTGGATGAAATTTGTCATTTATGCTGTTTCATTTCTGAAAGTATCATTAGCGGCACTACTTCTTATCTTGCGCTTCGAAAGTTAAAGTAAAAGTTGACTGCGTTTTCGCTGTTGGTGTCGATCAAAATAATATCAAAATTCCAATAATACTTGACATTAAAATTTGCTAATTTTGAACGTAAAAAGTAAAAAGAATCCTATCTATTTCAGATAGCAGTGTTAGTAGAAGAGAAATCAGAAGAGCAAGCCCAGGGCGTGGCCGCGTTGCGTGGCGGGCTGTCGCAGCTGGCGCCGTTGTTCCGGGCCCCCCATCTCAAGTGGCTCGTGCTCATGTGTGTCATCCATCTGGGCTGCATGTTTGGGTAGGTCTGCTTTAAAAACTTTAACTATGTACGGTTCTCTCTCATTGCGTTTGATGCGCGTTTTCCCGGTTACTTCAGTGACCATTGAGAATCGGAGCTTCCCTTTGTTCGTCTCCACTTCGCACGGTCAGACCATTGGCACGCATATCATCCTTAAAGTCATTTCCAATGTACGATGTTTCCCCGCTAAACCTATGCTGAACATTATTTGCTATTTGTAAGATGTCTTCTACTTGTGTTTGCTGGCAATCTGGCAATTAATGTTTGGTGTAAAATTGTACATAGAAACGTAAGGGTACCTTTCATATCCTAGGTGATGGGACAGACTAACTAGTAATAATATTTTCTCCTACATCATTTTAAAGTGACGTGAATATGTACTTTTTAAATAGGGTGGGAAACGGGTAAGCTGCTCACTTGATAGTACTGTTCCCTTGTACAACTGATTTACAATAACATCACAGGGGCCAGAGTTATCTACAGACTCACAAGGCTCTATAAAAATCCTTGTTTGATGTGAAACCAATCGCAAATAAATAAATAATCAAAAGTCCGCAAGACAATTATTACAATTGAATTCCAATTTAAATAAATACTTTATGTCACGTTTCAGATCAAACACCCTCCGCCTCTGGTACCCTCAGCTGGCAGCCATGATCGGCTCCAACTCCAACGAGAGTCTCTGCGCTGCTATCGCTCCCGAAGCAACCGTCCCGCCTGATGATGTCTCCTGCAAACCCATACTAACCGACATGCTGACGTATCTGCAGAGTGCTATAGTTGGCGCAGGTTCAGTCCTCACGTATGGCATTGGCGGCGCATTAGTTAATAGGTCAGTAACTATAGCCTAATTTATAGAGATAGACTGACTGAAATCTTAAAAACTTGTGAAATTATTCCTAAACAGAATGTGAAGGAATTTTACTAATTTTTGTTGTTGCATTACCTGTTCCAATGTTTATTTCTTACCAAGTTTTGCAAGCTAAATTTCACCTACTTCCACTTATTCTACAGACTTAAATTTTTCCACGTTGCTTAACTTTCCGTGACAATTCGTTATGATAAAAGCATGACCTGATGATACGCCCAAGATCGGCTCATGACAACTTCGTATTTCTTCAACTGTTTACTGCATGGACTTGATTTTTTGTCACGCATTTAATGGAACAAAATCCCTCTGACGATAATAAATCCTATGAGAAAAATGTGGTTTGATGACATAAAGGATTGGACTGGACTTACTGACACAATCAACTGAAAATAGCGGTCCAAAGCCGCGAGGGTTTCCGTATACTGACCTCCAAACTTCAATATGAAGATGATGATGATGGGAAAAATGATATTTTGTAAGAAAAAACAAACTCGTTTCAGATGCGGCAAAAAGCTGGTTTCAGGTCTGTGTGGCGTTCTCAGCGCATTGGTCATCATCCTCCTTCCATTCCTGGGCACCGGCGCGTTCACCGTGGTGGGTCTGGTGACCGCCGCTCTTGCCTTCACTTCCTTGTGTGGAGCATCGCTATCGAGCATCACTGTGGATCTGTTTCCTACTTCATCCAGGTCAGCCTTCAGTTGCTTCCAAATGTTTACAAACATTAATGTGCAGCTATTAGCCTCGGTTGTATTTGCAATCGTAAAACGCCCTTATTTCTCCTTATTTATCCATAAGGAAGGCCAGGTCCCCAGCATAGTGGGGATATTTAAATAGCTGATGATGTTACAGACTTTTGGGAATTTAAAATAACAATATTTTTTATCCTGCCTGTATGCTATAAGTAACAGACTCATCACGTGTGTCTATTTTTAAACCTGTATCCCGGAGCTGGACAAAAGCTTTTCCCTTTACTTTATATTACGTTATTTATTTATTTAATTTAAATACATATTAGACCTTAAACCAACAAAACTGATTTAGTTCCAATCCTTCTTTTTTCAGTAGTATCTGATTATTTACCTAATAACATTACGCCTAATTATCATTTGATCGCAGAACTAATTATATTAAAGCTTTTTCAATATTACTTTACAAAGTTATCCTCTATGTGACTTGATTTAATCAATCTATATATATAAAACTCTTCCGTTACTGAGTGACTGACAGACAACGTACAGCCGAAACTACTGGGCGTAGGAAGTTGAAATCTGGCATGTAGGTTCCCTGGGAGTGTAGGTGAGCACTAAGAGAGAAGAAATTCTGGGAGGGGTGAAAATCTTTTATATGATAGTTCTACACCGTTGAAGTTAGCGACTTGAAAATTTTGACTTTAGTTGTTTACAACAAATTAAAGATCATGTGTTTCTAGTTTTTTTCGCTTCAAGAGGCGAGTGAAAGATTGTATGGAACTTAACACAATTTTCGAGATAAAAAGCTGAAAATTGATAAACATATTCTTCATAATTTTTCGCAGGCAACTAATACTATATAAACTTAATTGAAATATTTATAATTTCAGAGTGATGGCCCTGGCCACGTTCCTCATGTGCGGCAGAGTGGGCACCATACTTGGAACCATCACTTTCCCAGCTTTAATCAAGTTTGGTTGTCTACCACCTTTCATCACCATCGCCGCTGTGCTTGGAGGTAAGTTATTTCACATTATGTCTATAGAAAGAATAGAACGTTTAGACGTCTTCTTCATAGTCGTATTCCACGTGGCTGAGGGTCGTGGTCATTACGTGGAATTACATAAGAACTTTCTTTGCTTTAGTAATGGAGTGGTTTGCCATTTGCCTTCTCCATTTCACACACAAGTTAATAATCAACCAGTGTGCAGGTTTCCTCACGATGTTTTCCTTCACCGGAAGCAAGTGGTGGTCGATGAAAACTACTATACATGAGTTATATTGGTATACAAACTCATGTGGCACTAGTAGAACCAACGCACGTTTAGACGTACAAGTAACCAATTCACGTTTTTTTAATTCGCCACAAGAGACTATAACTACATATATAAATTAATTACATTTTCCTGATCCACTGCACTGCTGGGTTTTAATTCAACAACCAAATATTAATGATCCACTGCGGATATTGAATTCAACCGTATTAGTAGGGGTGTAGGTAGCTCCTAATTCAACAAAATGAATTCAACGTAATCCAGGCCCCATTGTTCAGTCGTACTCCGTCACGTCGATATCCATTGACGGATCAATACAGAACAACGTAGACATTGTATTGAGTTTGAACGTACGTCAGTGTCAAAAACATCGAATCATAACGGAGCCGAAACGCGCAACGTCGCACGTGTGCGAAGTGGCCACACTTCGGCCTAATACTTATGGCTAATATTTTTTTAATGTTCAACTACCGCCATCTTAATCTTCAGTCAATAACTAATTAGGACATCCCACATGCAACAACTCTCAAGAATTATATGTACTTCAAATTATTTGCTTAGAAAGCCTTTGATTTTTCACAATTGCCCCGTCAAATGGCGTAACATTGATCCAATTTTTTTTTCAGCTGTTGGTCTCGCGTGTGCTATTGTGCCAAACACTACTCTGAAGAAACTGGAATGAGATGATGAATTCAATCAACCATTGATTTCAAATTTTTTTTTAACGCCGCATTTAGGTATTAATTAAAGTTACACAATATGTTTTTAACTTAGAAGGACTTAACCATGCTAAGCGCTGACCTTCACTAGCTGGAGAGGCACCCATAGAAGAAGATGTTCTTGTGCACTCAAAAGAGTTGTGTATGTTTTAAACCATCAATCGATCATTTGATCGAATATATATCTAAATTGTATTAATGGCAAACTCGTTTCATTATAATAACCTTTTTCTTTTTTTTTTTTGAAATATAATACACGTAATATTAATTTATGTATTATTTTTGTACAATATACTTACAACATCTGTTTCTCTTGTTGTATTTTGTTGTTCTTTCTTGTATGTTGTTTTTATCACGTTTTTTATATTTTTTGTTATATTATTTAGCTAAATGTTAAGGATTTTTTTAGGTTAATAAAATTGTTGTAAATATGTAATTACTCAATGTTCGTTTGTGTTTTTAATCAGATATATATATATATATATATATATTTGATATATTTCGTAAATTGATTTAAAAATAAAGTAAATTGAAAATTGATTTTAAATGTGTAAATTGCTTGTGTCCAATAATTAACGTTAAGTGAAAAGAGACAAAATAAAATGGCAATTTTTTTAAAAATATTCTCTTTTATTTATAATTTATTGTAACCTAATCTCATCCATCTTTCAGTCAAACAAACACTAACCGGCGATTCGGGAGACTAAATATTATATTATTATTATATCAGCAACATATTTTAAACAATGTGTTTCATTAATCAAAATATAAGTATAATTAAAAGACTCGACGTCCAGAAGAGTGTAAAAAAAAAGGTAATATAACTTTTTGTAATTCTTTTTTCAAAATATCTGAAAAAAAATAATTTTTGTTACTACTTACCTATGTTAAAATTTTTCACTAATGCCGTTACACATCGTTTAAAATTATGTAAACATTTTTAAGGCGCTACATCAGTCTAATGCAGTGACTAAATAGCTTTACCATCTCGAAGACGAAATAATATTCTGTAGCTGGGCTTGGATGTTGTGACAGTCCACTTATTTATTTTTTTAAAATAATTATGACTTTTTTTCACTGTGTGCAGTCAAATAAAAAACGATTTTTACATAAGATAAGGAGTACCCAAAAACATATATTATGTTGAAATTTTAGATTTATTTCGAGGTTTCGATATTAAAAAATTAGCTACTGCTTGTGTCAGACCAAATAAATTAGGTATGTCATATTAAAATTCTACCAATAGATGTAAAATATCTTTTTATTTGACTAATCCATTTTTTATAAAATCATGCATAATTTTTATAGTTTTCATTTTGACAGATTTAATGATAGCAATATTTTAATAGTGTCAATAATATTTTGTGGTGGATCTACTTCGCCAGTTTAAAAATAAATCTGAAATTATGTCAAACAGGCTAGAAGCGAAGCCGCAGCATACTAATTGTATACGAACCAAGATTTTAATAGACTAGATCGTTATATCTTATTGTCAAGTCAACTCACTTTTTTCTAAGCGATACACCTTAAATTCGAGGTTAAGTATATAAAGTAATTTGTATATAATTTAATACAATATACTTATTCGTATAGGCCAGTGAAATTGACTGTATTACCCTATATAAATTTTGGATTATATTATTATCAGAATATAACGCAAGGCACAATGTTTAAGAACGGTTATCACTTATCTATTAAAAAATGATTGCACTATTACTGGAAACAAGATTGGCAGATCTTTCCATCGTAGAAACTAGAAGATTGATGTTTTTATAGAATTTCATAAGTATCCGATTTGATACGTACTCGATAAAAAATCTATTAGTGAAAAAAATGTCATAAAACAAATTTATAAAATAAATGTGATAGTTTTAAAAGTTGTTCTTTTAAATGTTAATAGGACTTTCAAAAACGCTTGCTTGGGTATAAAGTATCAAATCGGATAAAGTGAAAATATAAGGATGTAGGCTATATCTCCCGTGACGTGTCAATTGTCACACATCTCCGTTTCGTTACAAATGCGTTACACACAGCCGTCTTCACGATATCAACTCAAAATATAGTGTCAAATTTAATTTGTACAAGAACGAATATATTTAAAACTAAACTTAAGTAAATATTATCTAAGGTAAGGCATATTTAATAATTATTATAAATAGTTTATTACAAATTTTAGTACATATAAAGATTAATTTATATATACAGTCTCGCGTTGTCTTACAGCTGATTTTATACAGTAATATACATTAAATGGTACAGTCATATACATTTTTTAACGTGGTAAGGCCTCACGATTCCGCGGTCAGGACTCCTCTTGCGAAGGGATCTGGGTTGCGTTCTCGTCACAAAATTGGCTTTTCCAATTTTGACGAGGAACTAATGATTTTGATGAGAAACAGATTTAAATAATGATTGTGATAGCAATACGCTTGCGAGTGATTAAAAAAAAATCCAACTCGAAAGAGAAACACTGCCAAACGAAATACAAAAGTTATAGCTGACATTTAAGTATGTATCAGCAGTTCATTTACAAAGTTATACAAGGCCTCACGTGTGTACATATTCACTGAATGGTATATTTACAAAATGGTGAACAACTGAATTTGTTATCTAATAAATATAACGTGTTATAAAGGTACAATGAAAAATCCCCGAAAAAGAGGTTTAAAACCCGAAAATGGGTTTCGTCAGTGTGCATCGGTCGCACCCAAATGGAATGGTTAAGTTATTCTACGTATCCTTATATTTTCTAAAAAGAAAACTTCAGTCACGTCTGACAGATAAACTTTCAGTTCATTTGATGCTTTTTGCACTAATCGTGACTTGTTGAATTCTTAAATTTTTCCCTTCAGAAAACAAAACATAGGAAACAACCTAACCTTACCAATATTTTAAAAATACACAATCATAACATGGAAATGGGATGCCAAGCATTAAAATAAATTAAGTAACCTTTCGTGAACTTCGACATTCCATTTCTCATGGCGTAAAAAGTAAAAAATAAATTGTTTGTAGAATTGTCCATTAGAAAAATTGTCTTTACACTTCACTATGGTCCGTTTTCCAATTTCATCACACTGTCTGTCTGCACTTATAACGACAAATATTGCTTGCAAGCGATTACATAAGTCACCGATAATAACAAAAGATCTAAATGCATTTTTTATCAAAACGCATATCCGTTTTGATAAAAAATGATCAGATTATATAATCTGATATCCATGCTAGATGCATTATCATACAATATCCGTAAAAACCAATTGATAACTAAACAAATTATTTACCTACTCACATATTTAACTGAGTTTTTGTACGTCATTGTACGTTTTCCTTCATCGCTAGAAATGGACTATATCAGTGTATTGATGTCATCACTTATATATTGGTATTTTACGAAGCGTCCACAAGCAATATTCATCTCATTTGACGTCCTGGCGTCAGCTCGGAGGGGCCAACAGCACTTCCAACCAACACGGGCAAGCCGTCACATCCCTTCTCGAATATTTTGGACCCCAGCCTTTAGCAAACGAAATCCTGACGGACCTGGGGTCCACTGGGCCTATATGTGGGAGCGAGACTGCCGGGGGCGGACACGCAGGGTCGAATATACATAAGCAGTGACCTGGTGCGACCCTCCAGACCAGCAAGGCCTTGGCTGCAGCAGCGTCCAGGGCTGGGGAGCTGACGAAGACTGGCTCCTGACTCCTGTTGTAAAGCCAGACGCCATCCGACTCGAGGGAGAGTGTCACTCCCAAGCCGATTTTCGCTCTAGTTTTTCGCACCTGAAAAGACAATAGTAACAAATTAATTTAAAGTTAAAGCGTAGCAATATTTATTATTACACTGAAAATATTATTATTATCCCGGGACAGGATGCATCCAGTCTTATAATAAAAGTCTGCTCTAAAACTTAACTTGTCCTAAATTGAATTACCTTTGTCTACTCTAACAGACATGGAAAGAAATAGATTTGCCTTTGTTCCCACAAGGTAACATCTTCTTATCATTCATGTATGTTTGTAAGATATAGTTAGGCACAATTTAATTCAATGTTGCGTTCCAAGATTCAATTGAAATTAATAAATCTCCAGTATAACTAATGAGTCGTTAATCAGCGCACAATCGCTATCAGGCGAATATTCCGCTATCTGCCAGTTATCTGAGGTTATCGCGCCCCTGCGGCCCAAGCTTCAGCTTATCTGACGAGCAACTCGACTTCTAAGTGCTGGAAGCTGGAATTACTATACAACTGTACAATTTGTTGAAAACTTCCCGGCGTCTTTGGGTCTGGTTCCAGAATTTCGGGATAAATAGTTTCTTAAATTAACACGCCGGATACTTTTTAGATCCACGTTTATCACTTCATTCATACTATAAAACAAAGACCTCTGTCCCGTCTGTCTCTTCTATTTCTAAACTGAAAAACTGACCCACTGATTTTAATGCGCTTTTCACCAATAGATGATGTGATTCCTGAGGGTAGCTGATGTATAAATATAATTTACTACGCACTAAATACGTTATACCCTGAAGTGTCCCAATCACAACTGTCTAATGGAAGATATCAATGAGACAAATGAATATGCGTTTAGAATAGCCAGATACATAGCAATAACGACTAGAAAAGATGAAGAAGGGTTCAAAGCTAACCTGCTCCGCTTGCGGCGCGTCCCGCCTCTCCTCGAGGTTGTCCAGACACATGCCATGTCTGCCGCTGCCACAGGAGCCCCCGCCGCCCCCGAACACGTCCACAGCTCTGCCCCGGACACCGAACTGGCGACCCACCCTCTGTGCCAGCTCCCAGTACGCTAGTCTACACCACTCTGACTCCCAGCTTGGGCGTTCTGAAAGAAAGAATATCATGGATTTAATATTAGACGCACAACTCACCGTTGTTGACAGTTATCTAATTCCGCAGATTTTACATTGTATTCTTATTCATTGAGAGCCGGGTAATTTTTCGATATTTCCGTCAGCGGTGCCAAACGCAACAGCTCAGCATTAAGCTGCTGAAGCGACAACTGCATATACCAGCAGAAATCAGATTACAACTGACATCATCCGAACAGAATTGGCGGTTATAATGCCGCTGACAGACAGAAAGAAAGACGGGTCAAGCAGTTTCATATGGCAACTGTGCGCGCGGGTGGCCGTTCCAGTTGTTTCAACCTGTCGACCTGACCGGTTATAGATGTGATTTCATGTTAAATTAACTTGCCAATGTTTTTTGGCAACTGGTTCTTGGATGGGAAATTGTTGTGAAAACAATGGCGGCGAAAGACGATAGAGAAATTAACTGGGGTATTTAGCAGTTACACCGAAACAAATGGATTATATTCAGGTTTTGCAAAAGCCCACTAGTAGTACCAGAGGCAAGCATGTACATTTCTTAAAGGAGTGTAATATAACGTCTTCTCCATAATAGTCATAACCAATCTGTGTGATATGTCCCTATATATATATATATATATATATATATATATATATATATATATATATATATATATATATATATATATATATATATATATATATATATATATATATATATATATATATATATATATATATATATATAATAATATAATCATAATTTATTTATATATATATATATATATATATATATATATATATATATATATATATATATATATATAATAGTCTATGAAGCCCCTTCTAGGCATCTTAAGTTTTTTTTTCCTTTTATTAGGTTTTTAGTTATTTTTAATTATTTGCTTAACAATCTGCAATAGCAAAATAGTAATTCTATTCAATTCGCCAACATTCATATAACTTGAATTTTTTTTTTGCACTAGGTATAGCTATTTTATATATCATCATAACTGGTGACACCACATCCAAAATGACTTTATCTGTACGTCAGAATCAACGAGCAACATTCTGAAGGCCTAAAAAGAACAGTAGATAAGAGACATAAAAATGAGTTCGCAAACAGTTGTGGTGTTACCACCAGACGTGGTGGTGTGGGGCTGGCGCCGGCCGCGATCGATCGTCAAGGTTACCACGTGCTCACCCGATGATGAGGTGCTTTCGTGGTGTAATAGCTTGTCATGATGTTGGTGATTACACATTTGTAACGATTTGTAGTTGTAACTTTGGAGTTTCACAATTAGCATGTAAGAATAGGAATCCAGTCTTTGAATTCAATGAATATAAGGGTATATCAAGATAAACGTCTTCTGAGTTTGGGATTCACCGACCTTAGATATTAGTTAAGCGATATCGTGCCCTGTGGCTAATTTTCATCAAAACTTTTGAGTAAATGGAGATAGTTGAGAACTATATTTGAAGTAAAATAGCATATAGTTGCTATTTTACGTAGTTATGTCTTTCAATTTCTTGTGTATGGTAACTTTCGCATTAATAATCATCGTATTACGAATAATGTGCATATTATGCATGGAAATCATGAGATATGAACTCGTATATGAATTCGATGTATTTTTCTTAGAAAATTTGTAAAGCTGTAGGACTTTTAAAGTCATTTGCAAATCATAACAATGCATTACTGTGTTGTCAAGAAGGCATCAGAATTGAGGTCACTGACCGCAGCCAGGAATGTCCTTAGCTTCCAGGAATCGCGTGTATGAGAACTATAATCGTTAGTTTTAATTAGATGGTTCTAGGTTCCGTTCAGAAGGCGCTGAACTTAGGTAACTAGACTTTTTGAAATCCCATTTTTGGTAAAAGAGCCATTGTATGGACGAATTTAAGACTCGACGGGGTTGCGTTGTTAACAGCCAATATATGGTCCCATCATTAGAATATATCCAATGTACATATTAAGTTTCACTTGTCCTGATGTTTGTCCGTAATCAAACCTTGCAAGTTAAATTTCACCTACTAAGCGACTTGAAAAATTCTCCTAGAGTTGAAACTCTCCAATCGCTTTAGGTTCCATGACAATCATAATTATGATTAGCATGACCTCATGGTACACCCAGGTATGGCTTACAACGAGGGAATGCCTCAACGGTCTACAACACTAAGATGGTATTTTTGTCACGCGCTGTATTCAAGATTTGTCTGACGACAATACAAGCTTGTGGCAAAAATGAAATGAAATCTTGCAATATTACCTTCACCGTCGGTGGCAAGGGATCCTGTGACTAGCCGCTCATGGTCTGTCCTTCTAGCGTCCTCCGTGCTCTCGCCATGCTCTGAAATAGAACGAAATACAGCCATATAAATTTATTTTACACCAATTTTCACAATCTTCATAAGAACACATCGTTTCTATATTATGCTTTACTTTTCCTATTGTATTGGATGATTAGTTTAAAAAGTCTTGGACAAGTTCCCTTTAAAATTTAACTAACTTCCAAATATAACTTGATTTTTTTTTTAAATTATTGTTAAATAATATTTATTATTTTCTTTTAACTTTTTTAACCATTTAATTTATTTAACTTTTTCAAAAATAACAAATAACCGACGTAATCTTGAAGAGTTTATTTTTTTTTGTGCAATGGTATTTAAGATTTGAAAACAATCTAGTACAAGGTAAAGTATTGGATTCACTTCAATTGTTAGATACGACTTTTACTATATCTAAAGCCGTCTAAAGTAGGTGTACTCTTGAAGTGTACTATAAACCGGTAGGTAAGCCTTCAAAGATTGCTTTGCGTCCATTTCAAACACGATCATGTTCAAGATATAGATGATTATAAACATAATGAAGGTTATTCTACAATTAGTTGAACGGATAAGAAAAATATTTTAAAGGACGAAAAATAAAATATAAATATAAGAAAAGTTACGAAGAATAAAATTAACACAAGATGATATTTTTCGAGTGTGTCGTTAAAGGCATCTGATAAGAGATTCATGACTAACTATCGACAAAAGTAGTTAAATACACATTAGTGAATTTGAACTGTCAACCAATGTGCAGTTTTGCTCACGATGTTTTCCTTCCACCGGAAGCAAGTGGTGATCAATGAAATCAACTATACATGAGTCATATTGGTATACAAACTGATGTGGCACGAGTAGTATTGGAACATAAGACCTTTCGATATCAGACGGAAGCTCTTAACCAATGGACCACCACACCAGCGCTTTATTTTCATTTAGGGAATTAGTGTGCGCAGAAATAGGCTAGTTTAAGCCAGCAAGTAAGACAATGATTATTTCATAATCATAAAGAAATCTAGCATCAAAGGGTTTCAATGCTAGCGAATCATTAAAGAGGCCTTTTGCAAAAAGAAATTATGATGCGATCATGATATAGTTCAAAATTCAATGAACAGTTTATACTCTTCACTTGATCTTTCTTTTTTCTTTCAATTGAAGCACTCGACGACCGCATATTGATTACAATAGTATGATTTCTATTGTCTAAAGTTGAAGAATTGTGAGTGATGGCAGAATAAAGATTTCTATATTAATGTTTTTGAAAATATTACTCTATTAGACTGGAATAAGAGTAAGAAATTGCGAAAATAATTTAAGTGGGACTATCATATGTGTTTTCTTCTTAACTTTCTGTGAAATATTTCTAACCGTAAAATATACTGTATATTTTATGTTTTGTTGTGTGCAATAACCTTTTTTTTTATTAACCATTGAGTTTATCTTAGCGACATTAATATTCTGCAAATTTCAAATTAAAAAGTTGTGTCTAGTACATTTCTAAACTGCTTTAGACTAGTTGATTATACGACAAGTAGACCCTGACGAACCGACAAAAATCGATCTAAAACCGCCAAAAAACATGCTTCTCGCAGACCAGTCTATCAGGTTTGGCCATGACATCACTTGTCACGTCTGGACACCTGCATACGGGCCATATTGATTTGTATACAGTTTACGACCTCAGAAATTAACTACGTTGTAGTCAGTTTCGATTTAGAAACTGATTAGATTTTATGAAACTGAATCATTAGAACTGCTGAAAACGGTCCAGTCTTAACGGAATACAGAGATACCATTAAAATCATCAATAAATGAAAACTTTGTGACCGTTAGAGATGGGTTGGTTAGCTCATGAGAAAGAAATGACAAATATTATATTGTTACAACATTTGCCTATCCATAATGTGCTCTTTCCATCTATCATAAAAGTACCTAATTATAGTAATAACAGCAACTATGTTTCGAACACATTGTTGCAATTTTATGATTTTTACTTTATTATATTTTATTTTGATTTTCTGTGTCATGTTTTGTTTTTACTTCAACATGAAACCTTTTTGGAAATCTTTTTTTTAAATACCACTTCTGAATAAACACAACACCACTTATGAAGTTTTATCTATGCCGAAATTCGTGCTATTCCACACTGTAACATTTATTTTACAAGTTTGTACATGTACAAGTGTGTATACATAAATAATAGTCATATAATTAGCATATTGGCGATCAAATCAAGGTCGCTAGCTGGTATATAATTATATCTATTTATAAGTATTGACAGCTTGGAATATACTGACTGCGGGCTTCGAACAAAGACATAAGTTATCATAAATTTATGCCATAAATCGCTTTTGATATAAATTAGTAATGTTGTTAATGCAAATTCAGATGATTTAATTGCACTGTTAGTTCTCAAATAAGTCAAAATCAACTCATATTATGGAGAGCACTACATTAGAGTTAGATCTTAAACCAGTTACAAGCAGTAAGACTCCAAAACCCAATGCAAATATAGAAATACATTCAATGTTATGAAATCCTCTGAAATTTTCGCATCAACAAAAAATATTTTGACTGTGTTTTCGTCAAAAACAGTGAGGCTAATAGTACAATAATATATTATTGAAAACGGTAATCAATTACACCATCCAAATTGCATTTCGATAAACAGTTGCCATGAAAATGTTAAAGCGATGAACAATCGAAAGCGACATTGATCAAAAATACCAAGATTGTGACAAGTGCCTTAGATTGCTCGTAGACACAGGTTCACAAAGATCGTTGTTAAAACAAATTATTTTCAAACCACGACATGAATTTCTACTATCCGTATCAAACAACAAGGAATTTCTGAAAACAACAACGGGAAATATCTCGGCTGGAGTTTAAACATGAGATTCCTCACATCATAATATCGGCCGGAACGGAACCCATGGTCGGTAAACATTCTCAGCACGTGTACAGAATTGTAACAACACGGCAAGTGGGTGTATGTTTGTATGGACATAAAGATAAACATTACTTAGCCACTTAGGCTATCTAGCACGGAATCACTTTCGAAGATTTTAAAGAAAATATAAAGATCTTCGTACAGTACTGTGTGTATGTTCTTTCTTATTTTCACAGATATTTGTCAGATTTTTTTTATGTTTCGTGGCTCTGTAACCATTCACTATAAGGCGTCGTCGACGGTTGATCATTAAATTGGTTCAATCGAACTTTTGATTCAAGCAACAACATTAGTTTATCGTTGTTCATTATAACAGTACTATATTTGACCTAATGGAATAAGGATACCACAGATTGATTTGGGCCTCTGTTACATTATGTGTTGTATCTTTTTTTCTCAGATCAGTACAATCTAATCTGAAGAATGTCAAAGATAAGTGAAGGACATCGGCGGTGTTGAGATGTAATAAACATGCAATGCCAGCTGTATTTATTTTGGGAGATGACCGACCCGGTTACTGATAGGTCTGATAGCCTGATAGGCTATCTGACATCTGACGTCTTATAGACGTCATGTCATCGGCCGATAACCGGGGTTGAAGTGAATAAAAACGGAACGGAACTTAGCATTTCACGGAAATCGATTATGGAGCGTGACAAATTCGAAACCAATTTATGTTTCTTCACGAACCTATCGTATATTTTTTCTGGGCACTAACTCAAGATCACATTCCCGTCAGGTGTTTTAAGAAACAAAAATATTAAAAAAAAACTATTTGAAAGACAATGTCTTCCGCTGCAAGTAATAAGAAGGGCTTGAGAGCATGACGACAGCCACTTGTGCTCAAAAAGCTGATAAATTCGAATGGTCCTTATAAAAACGTTGCCGCGTTGGAGGCAGTCTTTTTCAAAATGTCCTATTTCCAAAGTTTAAAGTCAATAGGTGGGTATTTTTGATAAAAAGTCCAGGCTTTTCGTCAGGCCATGGGCCAAAGCTAGTTGGACGACGGGATAAGGTGGGCGCCACACCGGCGTCGATGTAATTATTGAGACCGAAATACTCGATAACTCGATGCAGCCTGGCGACAGAATTACTCCAATATTAACGACCCATATAGGGCATTTTAATGGTGGTTACCGCTAGCTGCACTGTGCCACCTTTTTAGATACAAAAAATATATATTTTTTAATGATTCTGATGACAAATCGCTCTTGTTGAAAGTGAAAATTGATTCCATAACTAGAAATCATGTTAATTGAAAAACTTTTCATGACTGTTCTAAATTAGTATATGATTTGTTACTATGTATTTTCTTAAAGAAAATAATAATATAAATTGATTAAGGACATTATTTATTATGTAAAAGGTATACCGAAGGCCATTTCTACGGTTACGGCTACATTTTGCCTTAATAATCAAATTACTTATTTTTTTAATGAGAGACGATCTTTCATTAACTAGTTATTTTCATTAAGTACTTAAATAGTTTTGATATAAATAAGTGGACGTATTACGAGACATGGCCAAATAGGTACAATTAATTACTAGCAGTCGAGCTGATTGACTGAACCCGAACATATTGTTTATGATTAACAGTTTCCGTCAAACACCCACCTAAAGAGAGCAGGCACAAAGACAGACCCTGGCATCGAGCAACCGTCGGCGCCGGCGCCACGATAACAACGATAACGCTAATGGATGTCGTATCAAAACCAATACTCGGGACCCACTCACTTAACCGATATAATAATATCGACTACACACATCACTACCCTTCCCATTTTAGAGCTCAAATTCAAAATTCAAAATCCCAATCTAACCAACCACGTCTCTACCGTTCCAATTTTAAAGTTAAAATTTGTAATTAGAATTTTTCAACGGTTTAACGGACGCGTCTCTAATATTCGAATTTTAAAGTTCAAATTTGAATTTCGAGAGGTGTAAATTGAATGAATGGGTTCGGGGAAGCACGTGAGACTGGAATGTCGGTGTCAACGATATCGGACGGTCCATTGAGCGGATGCTGATTATGGGGCCACAATTTGTCTTGAAAAATATGGGTGTAAAAAGCATCCTTTAATTTACTACCTACTTCAATGTGATCTTTTCACTTTGAATTTGGAGATTTTAACTATTAAAGTTTAAAACTTAATATGACTTTTCACGTACCTATAACAAGATAATATGTCAATTTTTGATTTATTATCAAATCACAAATCAAATAAATAATTAGCGCCAATATTTTTGGGGTGGTTTTGCAAATACACGCACATTGCATTTGTCTGGATTGGAAAACCCTATGATGAGGGCTGAGGGAATACCGTTTGCACCCCCGAAGCATCGATTATGGTGGGATTTCCTGTAACGTCATCTTCATTGCCGGGCATAAATGAGAGTGTTATTTAAACAGTGAGTAAATAAGTATCAAGTTACATAGATTTGGCGCAGTGGTAAGATTCTTGCCACTGAACCGAGAGGTCCCGGGTTCGATCCCCGGTCGGGTCATGATGGAAAATGATCTTTTTCTGATTGGCCCGGGTCTTGGATGTTTATCTATATATGTATTTGTTATAAAATATAGTATCGTTGAGTTAGTATCCCATAACACAAGTCTCGAACTTACTTTGGGGCTAGCTCAATCTGTGTGATTTGTCCTAATATATTTATTTATTTATAGAGAGGTGATAGAGGTATATTCATATTTTATAATTTGAGCAGGTCCTTTCCTGTTAATAATAGTAAATATAAATTAATTTTGAAATTTTACCGTGTTTTACAATGTCCGCATGTGCTAAGCCCTACCTAACTGAGGAAGTTGGGAACTATTAAAAACAAATACATTTCGTCCCAGCGTGACGCTGGCTGGAAAGAAAGTAGAAAAAACTGTTTGCCAGTGCCGCCGGAGTCGATCTGGGCATTAATAATGCTGTTCAAAGATGGCGGCCGCTGGAATGCGCGGGACCAGATCGATAGGGCTGTGCGGAAGTAAAAATAATATCGATAGTTTTATGACTGCTGTACATAATAATAATGTATTGCAGCATCACGGACTACCTCAACTACTAGCTTGCAAGCCATATGATTAATGTAAGATGATTCAACGTTACAAATAATAAATAAATATATTAGGACAAATCACACAGATTGAGCTAGCCCAAAAGTAAGTTCGAGACTTGTGTTATGGGTTACTAACTCAACGATACTATATTTTTTAACATAGACATCCAAGACCCGGGCCAATCAGAAAAAGATCGTTTTTCATCATGACTCGACCGAGGATCGAATCCGGGACCTCTCGGTTCAGTGGCAAGAACTTTACCACTGCGCCACCGAGGTCGTCATTATAGTAATTATAGTAATGCATTAACAGTAATCAATATATCTGAAAAACAGTAGCACGTTAATTTATCAATGAAGTGGCAAATCTAACAACTACTAAGTATTGATGCAGTCTAAATAATTTTGTGTAAGATTTAGATTTGATTAATTAATCCATATGAAAATCAGGTAATAGGTATAATCTGTTTGATAACATTGCAAATGTAGGCACAATTAGTGCTACATTTTTGTCTTCGCAGAGAAGTTAATGTTTGTTCGCAGGGTAGTTAATGTTGTTATTTTATATCGAGATTGAGAATTCTATTGAGATCACATTATTATGATTAAGTTATATTTTATCTCGCACGTCTAATCTAACTAGAAAATTAATGTAAAGGAAATTCCAATAGTAACAATACAAATGAAAGCCATAGAAAAGATCAATATATTGTAAGGCATAAAATAATATCTAACTAAATTTCTTATCTTAACGGTTTGCCGGTTCCATCTTGGACATTGAACGTCGGAGCCCAGGGTCCGCTAAACTAAGAAGCTGACTTATTATGAAGTACTTACTTTTGTAAGAAATTGAGGACTAAATAAAGTCATATTGTCGGAGGATAGCATGCAAATCAATCACGAGCATCGATAAATTCATTTATCACATAAATTACTCGTCGGCGACCGTCGGCCGACTCTCGGTAACTATTTAATTAGCGGAGTGATAACGCTATTTGCAAGTGTACGCGTGGTTACAATCATTATCTCTTAACATAGCAGAAACGATGCAAACATGTGATTTTTGAACGAAACATATTGAAAATAATTAACAAGTTAATAATATCTAACGCTGGTCGTACTCGTAATACACCTTATTCTTGATATCTATATATTTATCTGATAGTAAGTTTACATTATATATTCGTGCCTATAATGTCGGAACTAATGTGTCAGTGGTGGTATCGATATAGAAAAGTTGATGGTAAAATCAAAACCAGAATTTTTAAAACTATTGAATAATGTTTCTTCCATCAGTACATAGGTACTAGGAACGATCATTGGAGAAAGATATATCAAGTTTTTTCTATCAATCAAAAATAAATCATTATTTATATTGAATTTTAAGTACCTATATATTTAAAAGAATATAATGTTAAAAATACTGGTGATTCTCATTGCATAAATAAACAAAACTGGTGTGGTCCATTCTGATAAAACAGTTTAAAAACAATAGCGATAAGATAAACAGAATAGCACTAAATCACAAGGATCATTACTAGACAGCGCCATTATTCCACGCAAATAAATATCACGTCGTTATGTAACTTTACTGAACAATTTGCTTAATGAAAAAGTTCATTATTGATAGAAAGATAATTTTACAGTTTTTTTTTAATCAACCGCATTGTTGCTATGATATTTTGAAAGTACTAGTTGGGGCTTCTGTCTCGTAAAAAAATCGGGATATAAATTATTTTATATGCTATCTTAGGTTACATTCTATGTGTGCATCAATAACATCGAAATCTGTTCAATAGACATAGCTTGATTGGGTAACAAATATCGTCATCAAACACGTCCAAACTTTCGCATTAATAATAGGTATTGTTCTTTTATAAAATAACATGACCAAAGCTTTTGTCGTCAAACCATTCATCGATAATAGTTGCATATCGATAAAAATCTGCGGTCCACTAACATCCCTAGTTCCAGGAAGGAGGCGCGGGCGCCTCGTTCGAATTCCTTCTTTTGGAACCCGCTCCTGGCTATCCAGCGACCATAGATACGTTATAGTTTGGGTTTGGGTAGCATAGATAATATGCTGGTACTTATAGAGACTAAAATATAGTTACAATACACTTCGTTTTTATTTATATAAATGTTGTATCTGGACAACAATGATCGATTTTTTTTTTCAGACATCTTACCGATCTAATTTATTCGCGCTGTTTTTTTTTCTTTTTATTTTCAACTAGCGACCGGACTGGCTTTGCACGAAGTCTATAAACCTTCGCAAATAAATTGTATATAGGTATAAAACAGTAAACACGGGATTAGAATCTGTTGCGTGGTTTAAAAGAAGAAATAGATTAGAGATAGATAAAGAGATTTTTATTGATTATACTTCTAACAATTCAGATTTTATATTAAAATATTATTTCGTAGCAAACAATTGCATTTCTGCCATAGCAACAAATTCTTGACACGTGTATGTACAACTAAATATATTTTAGTATGTAAAAAAAACATAAAACCAACCTTTAGGTTTGACGTCATCCATTGCGAGCCGACTGTATGGAGGGGGAGGGGTTTCTGTAACAATGAAAAAATAATTAGCAACTTTAAAATGTAATTTACATTATTAAAGAATTAAATGGCTGATACTACCTACATGTTGAATAGTTTTTCAAGCAAAGGAGAAAAATGCTTTATCTAGTTAAAATAAATCCATTTATTTCAAATTAGATTATCCTAAAAACAAATCTAGGCTGAAAATTCCAGTGTAAAAAAGGAGACAATGCAAAAAAAAATCCATTCCTTAATCACCACCCGCGTTACGGAGAAACAAAAAAAAACATAAAAAGAGTTTAAAAAAAATTAAAACAAACAAGCCGGCAGGTATGCCGTCGCAATTTTCTCCCGGGACTCGAACCCAGGGCAGGTAAGCTGAATAACCTATATTTTGACCTCGTATAACGACAATTTTACGATCGACTAAATTCCGATTCGGACTGTCATTTTCAGAATAATTTTATCCGTTTATAATCAAAGAATCGAAATTTAAATTATAGCGGCGGTGGCGCTGTATTTGGTTTGTCTGGTGATTTAAAAAGTAATTGCTGGTTTGGCTCGTTTCTATAGGTAATAATACATTTTGTCTGACGGAAGATATTTCTATCTCATGATAGTTAATCCGACAATACGATCTTCTTATCTTATTGTAATAATTACTGCATCTTTGGCACCATTGGATTTTGTACTTATCTTAATTGGTTACCATGATTAGCCTTAGAATGATGTTCAATTAAACTTAACTGCGCTGCGCGTCAACCAAATAAAAAGCAGTTAAGTAATGTAGTTGAAATCCAGAACACGATCTATTCAATTCGCGGACACGTGCCATTGGCTATTTCAAATTTCGAAGCTTTTCAAATTCAGAACGCGAGTTATGCAATTTTCATTCGCGGTCAGGCGCCAGCGTTGGCGGGACGTGCTGACGTTTTTTCCTCAGTATCGGTGTCATCGTATCACAATACGAATACGAATTATATGGTCATCAGCCATAACCAATACACTCCAGCGCACCTATGGGCGCGCCACGCACCACGTTCCAAGAAGCGGTTAACTGCATTTGCGCAAGAATTTTCAAACAATTGCCATGTATGCACCTGCATGTCGAATGAATTAATTTTAAGCATGCCACTTTTTGGGAGGCGATCGTAAATCAATCGAACGTTTGTAGCTATTTTATTGCTTAATCAAGGCTTTCGGCGCGGCGGCGTATTCCATGACATAATAGAGCGCCAATACTTCTTATAGTTCAACAATAACACTCGGAGAATGAATATGTATTAGATGGAGTGCACATATAAGCAGCATGAGTCATTGTTTGTCCGCTGTAACTCCACAACTTTGCCACTGAAAAAAAAAACACTAAGCAACAGCGAAGTAAATGACCCTAAACGCCTAGCGTAGCATCTAGCAGATATAAATAATATCTGTTGTTGACTTTAATCTCTCTACGTGTGTCCATACAACAACAGTTTCGTGCAAAACTAAAATGAACCTTTACCCAATACACACAAAAACTATTTTTGCTCTTCCAGCCAATGCAATATGCCACCTTTTCACTATGAGAAAATCGTTCATATGTAGAATGGCGTGACTGAAAAATCTTGTAAAACTGTTGAGTCGTATGTGTCCTTTCTGATTGCGGAAAAAAGACTTTGCACAGATTGATATAAAGTACAATTTTCGCGGTTTGTTAATTAAAAAGTTGTTCATATTATAAGTCGGGAGCAAAAAGTTAGGTTAAGTGCAACTCAAAAGGGATCAAATTGTCAAAGAGCTAGAGTTTAAAGTCGATTGGGGGAATTTCCCGTATCGCGTTTAAATTATTGGTGGAATCCGTCAAGGGATAATATATCGTAAAGTTATTAATATTAGGTTTGAACTTGTGGGGCTAGCGATGGAATGCTGTCGATGAGATGGAGCTCGGCTCTGGGGGCCGCTGTATGTGTAATTAATCTGAACATTCAATCTATAGCAATAAATACCGTACGTTGTCGGTCTGTCCTTCGATTACTATGTAATAGTGAACCGGTCTAGCTCCACTAGCTTACAAATCGATCGATTCGCAGAAATCATTACTTCGTACAGTGACGATTTCAAAATGTGGGTACTACGAAATTCGTAATCCGTACGACGTCTCCTCTCAGAGAAGACCCCACAATAAGATCAAGAAAATTATGATCATTGTAATTTACATAAAATAACTGCTTCAGACTATTATATATACTAATAACAGTCTTGAAGGTTTGATTTATTTGTGTTGCGAATTTAAAAACATTTTTTCCGATTTTTGACTTGTGGTCTTTGTGACATGAGAATACGTAATTGCGTGCGGTATTATTCTGATAATGAAGTATATCTTCAATGTTTATGCAGCATCAATTGGTATCACTCCTCTCCTACCGTGCAAAACGTGCATATTCAAGAAAATTACTAAATTCTCTTGTAAAATTATAAATTGTATTGTACACAAGATATAACATTATTATTAGAAGATAACCTGAAACTAATTTTACTAGTATACTTATTTTCACATCATATTCCTCAAAAAAATATTTATACAGATAGTACCACATACTACATACAAACATGTTCGATCCGTTGCATAGCTGGCGCATTCCAGAGGACATAATAATACACAGCGTGCAACTATGTGCACTGGTAAGTATCTCAGCACATGTTTCAGATTTAGTGGTTAATAATACTTCGCTAATGTCAGAGGTTTTGTTAGGTCGATCAACAAGATCTTTAGAATAGATGTAAACTATACTTTAGTAATTAGTGTTTCATGAACACTGGTCGATGTTTGCTCAGGTCAGATACCGTTGATTATTTCAAGGCTGATTGTTTATTATGTTATTTTTTAAACAGTGTTATAATTTACTGGCACTATTTTGAGACTTTATTCAAAACGTCCTGATCTGTAACATCTGATCTACCTTCTGCAAATCATTCAAATCTACTAAGAAGAAAAAAAATGGATTTTAATCCATTTAATAATAAGCGTAATATGTATTTCTTTATACATAAATCACCATATGGCCCTTTATATTTCTCACAAATCTTCGATTGTCACTTCATCAGCTTCTTCTAAACTATTTGCAAAAAACCTGTTCTTAATTTCCTATGAAAAATTTATAAGTATGTTGGAATGAGTGTAACTAGATGTTTCAACCCTAACTCGACATCGAAGTCAACGTTCACACAAATCAAGTATAATTGGCTTTGAGTTACTGACTTGGCAGACCCTAAGGTACTGTTGAAATACCTGACCAAAATCTTGTAAGAGATCATCAACATACAAATCTTGTATATCGAGTTGTTAACGGTAAACTAGGTGCTAGATACCCAGAGAATTTTTATAAAGAACCAGTAATAACATTCAACATTTAAAGATTTAGTTTTTAGGCTGACCCCGGGCTTTGCTGCGGTACAGATCCGAATACAACTAGGAACATGCGATGATAAGAAAGAAAAAGAGACAAAGAATGATTCAACTCAATTTCTTGAAAACATCGATGAACTATT
This sequence comes from Plodia interpunctella, assembly GCF_027563975.2. Taxonomy (NCBI): domain Eukaryota; kingdom Metazoa; phylum Arthropoda; class Insecta; order Lepidoptera; family Pyralidae; genus Plodia; species Plodia interpunctella. Next base: position 10,492,926 of record NC_071302.1, on the reverse strand, counting down.
AAAAATGGTGAGGGTTTCTGAAAGAATCACGAATTAGAAAAAGAATATCAACTAAAAAAATAAATACGGAGCACTACGAAGAAATAAAAAAGATCAGAAATTGAAGTACGTTCAGTTAAATAGGAATGTTTAATTTCGGTGACTGCTTTACATTCTTTGTTTGATTTATAGTGGCTCCCATTTCAACTCGATATCCTCGTCGAGCGCCGGCGCCGCCGCAGACGCAATAATGTATGATTCATATGTCGATATGTTTAGAAAATCACTTTATTTGCCACCAAACGGGGTCCATTTTGTGGGCAAAATAATGTCACTTTCACAACATCGCAACGCTAAAAGTTTACAACATTGTTTTGTAATGCGTCAATAATGTAAATGCTTTATTAAATCTCCGATTACTTTTAATCCAAGAGGAAATAGAATCCACAATCTGTATTGACAATAAATATAAAATAAATCCCGTACGGTAAACAAACAATAAATCTTATTTAATACACTGCTAAGCGCCAGAATCCGAGCTTACGTCACAGAACCCGTATTATCTCTCGCGGATATCATCTCAAGGACAGCGCGCACGCATTCAAACTGGAAGATTTAGAAACTCGCCTTGACAGCAGAAAATTCGGAATTGCTTATCCAATACCAACTATATAACAATAAAGTATATAGCATCAACAGATATAGTAACTAGTTAAATGAGACAAGCATCAATGGCAGATTCTTAGGCAGCCATTTTGCCATTACATTCAAATACGGAACGCTGTCAATCAACGAGTGAAGCAACCCCGGCGAACAGTAAATCCGAACGTTATACGCACGGCGCAGCATGGCGCGCGGACGCGTGTGAATCGCCAGAAATAGCACGCCCGAATTTAACATGGCGAGTGGCGCCAGCGACGGCGCCGGCCGGCCGCGGTGCCCACGCGACGCGCAACCCTGAAGCACCGCGGAAATAGGGGAGACATTCCACCCAGCAATGTCGAAAAAGAAGACATGGAATTTAATGTATGCGGTGGTGACATTGAAGAAGAAAATTTGCCGGCTGAATCAATTAGTGGGTATTGCGACATTGAAAAGAAAAAATGGACTAAATGTCACGACAAAACGAACTCTCACCAGTTTTTAGTTTGTTTTGTCAGCGTCTACTTCTATAATTTATTTTCGTTTGAAATTAATAATTAATTGGTGCGGATGTAGTATTAACAAAAGCTACAAAATGTATTAATATCACTTTTTATAAGTATTTGATGCAATGTTAAAGTCATCAACATAAATCTTTAACAATGACCAGGCAAAAAAGAATTTGTACTATCCGATGAGCCTCCAACTAGACAAGGTGTGAAAATGTGTGACAAGGATGAACCATTCAGACGTCATAGTAACGACCAATTTAAGAGTTATAAAACTCCAATGAAAAAATCATCGTCGTAAGAACACGATCGCTATTGGAACGTCTCTCGCTTCTCACATCAACTATGTGGTCGTAAAACAAATTCCTCTTACCGCTAACTCATTTCTTTGCTAGAATAGAAAGTAGTTTATTCTTTATTGACTGGGCACTTACTGCGATTAATGCGACTGGCATTCGATGATATCTGAATTGAAATATCAACTTATTATTAGGTTGCGTCATCAGAATTTTCTATTTCTATTTCCAAACTCAGTGCTTTGTAACAAAACAACTGTAATACTGTATTTTGTTCGGCTTTGTTGAACTGTAGCATCATCTCATTGCAATTGATGTACAATCGTAAGAAGTAGTATGGCTCATCGAATGCCACCGTCATGACTTGAACATACGTTGCTCTAGCTCGGAGTCCGACGCTCAAACCTTGCGCAATGACGACAATACATGACGACCGGAAGAAATACATGACGTCCACATACGGAAATAATTCAGACGATGCAAATTCTTATGCTAATTTAATGATCAGAAAGAATCAGGAACAAAGAAGTGAATAGCGGGAAACTGTGCATTGGAGGAAGGTGCATTCAAACAAGTATCAAGTCCTAAGAAATACCTTATGTGAATATTCATAGCACCAGCAATATGGGCTTCATGCTGTGTTGGGTCGTCTCGAAAACTAATTATGCCCAATTTTAGTGATTCTCGCTCATTACGACCAACGTCATTTAAGTCTTCAACTAAAATTATAATATCGGCTTTTTGAAAATTAATTAATAGTCATTATTTAAGCACCGAGCTAAATAAAATTATAAGTGTTATAATTAAAATGAAGCAACTTACTGATTAGAACCATTTTTATGCTACTCTCAGCTTGAGCACATATTGAATTACAAGATATTAATGATATTGATAACGGTTTTAAAAAAACCCAAAGAGGCCTCTCATTTTATAGCCCGATAGAATCCAAATTCTTGAGGTATTACTAAGATAATATTGTAATTTGTGAGTCAGTAAACTGTCACCAGTAAGTGTCACGGAAACTAGAGGTGCTTGTATCAAAATGATTTATAATCATACATTGTTATATTTGTTATGACTATGACTCAACCGAGCTACAACTAATATGATATAATGTATGTTAATTTGTTAAAATCGGCACACCTTATTTCTTCATTCAAAAGGCGAACAATTATTTTTAAAATATCGTACAAAAGGTTCAATTTTGTAAATGTATTTACAGATATCTAGTAAGAAGTAAAGTTTCATTAACATTTGCATCACATTTTATTTTGTAACAAGGAAGAGAATTCTTGGATGGATCCAATTTTAAGCATGAGGATATTAGTCAAACATTCAAGAAGACAAAAGAAAATTGAATGCATAGTATTGATGACGAGACAGTTGGGGAACTGAGCGATGGTGGTAGCTAGCACGCAGTGGTCGAAGTAATAGGTTTTATAGACGACATTTATCCAGTTTCGCAAGACCCACAGTCAGGACTGACCGGTTCTGTCACAGGTGCCGCCAGTCAATGGGCTGTTTATGACACGCTCTTGGAGAATATATATTAGCTGATGAATTTAGAAATATAGAACGTAATGAAAGTACATCATGATTACGAAGGTTTTTCCAATTTTTTTTCTTTATTTTCTAAATAAGAAAACAAAACGACCACTTAATATTTTGAATATTTCAACACATAGACAAGTCTCAAGGACTCATAATGTACAAATAATACTACCAAATAACATGGGCCATAAACAACTCTTTTTAAAATGCAAACCTATTCACCGCCGCGTATAATATGATCAGCCATTCACAAATTCAACAAAGCAGCTCAAAAACATGACCAGACTACAATAAACCAAAAAAATCCGATCACGAAAATCGACTCGAGCTTACGCAGTACGGGCGTACCTGCGCTGGCGCAGGCCCCCTCCCCGCCTGCCCCGCAACCCGCGACTGCGCGGCGCGACATGGCGCCGGCGCCAGTCAGCCGACAAGCAATTATGGCTAAATAAATATCGGCCATACCGCCGCCTCCGACGCGACGCTAACATCAACAGATAGATTCTTATACGGGTATATCTAGACGACATCATTAAATTTCGGACCCCACTTGTAATGGCCAGGTGAAATGGTGTGTGGGCACAGAATTACTTGTAAATGGTAGTTACGAGTTGGCGATAATGTCGTCGCGGATGTGGGTTTGATGGCCGCTCGTGGGTGACTGATTTCTTTAATGGGCATAACATGACAATTCAGTTAATTAACTGAGGCGTCGTCGCTCAACTCAGTGAATATCTTTGATCCTGGTTGGCGTCGGAGCGACGCCTGCGCTCGATAAGATAACGATCCCTCTTCCTCGCTGTTCGGAAATCGCCGGCATAAAAACATTCACAAATAGAGGCCGGCGGCTTGCTGTGATTGGCGCCGAACGTCGATCTGCGAATGTAAGCCCCGGGCGAATGCTGCGTTCCCAAGATTGATGTGCATGTGCATGAATAACGTGCCTGAGAATATTTCCAGTTAAAATTCTTCGGTAATACGCAACTGATTTCATGTGAATCATAAATTTTGAGAAAGATTATGACAATGATGCAATCTTTGTAGGTTAGGTAGCAATATCAGTACATTCGATCTCTAAATTTAAGCGGTATTGTTTTATGAGTTACATAGAGAAAATGGAAATAAGAAATGTAATTTTATAAACTATTCCTATTCAAACAAATTCAGGTTTAGCAAACATAATAAAGGACTTGGAGAGTTTTTATAGTTAATACAGGTCACCAAAGCAATGCATCAGCAAAATAGACAATCCGTACAAAGATTGTATTCGAAGAATAATAGAAGTGACTGTGGAAGAAGCAAAACAACAGAAACATACATTGCCGCTAAAAGTAAATATTTAAGGAACCGCAAATCAGACACAATCAAACTGCACATAAATCAAAACATCGCCAAAATAGCGGCGCATCCGCCGCCATCGTTTATATGTAGTCTGGCGACGGCCGGTGTGGGAACATCGCGAAAGTTGAAAAAAACTTTGGTGATGTGGCTCCAAGTCTGAGGACCGCCGACAGTGCAAAAACTGCAGGTGAAGTACACAACGAGCCAGGTGGATTTAATTTGCACTTTGAAATTTGATGTCTTCATTTGGACATTCCAAACAAAAGAAATGACATTTTTGACATTGATAATGTGATAAATAATAAAGCAACACAAATAATAATCAATAGTACGTATATATAACAACTACGAATTACTTCAACAAGTAAACAAGTCTTATTAACTTCTTCTAAAAGTCCATGTGGTTGACAACATATGTAACGACAAATAATTCAAAGGAATTGTTAATGATTCTAAGAAATCGTAGAGATAACATACAGAATTACATATCGTACATCCAAGAATAGATTGCGCAATTGAACCCTGACTATTTGACCACTTGAACGTGGCCAAACAGTCGTCTAAAGCGAAAGTAAGCCGACATCCGTTCGTGGCAGAGATTCGAGACGGAGAGTCATGCAAGCTTGTCTTTGAGGATGCCGCTATAGCATTTCATAATCCAACTCCGTAATTTTCAACTTCTGATGCGGTTTTTTATTTCACGACGTCACGAATTTATGTTTTTTTATTGTAATGTCTGTTGCCGTAAGTATTTTAACATAAGGAGATATTATTCAGAGATTTTTTGCGTAAACAAATTATTTCATTCTGAAGAGAGATTGTTCGACATATAAAACTTAATTATACATTATAATTACAAACATTATTACTATTGGTCATTTTTAATACATTATTAATACAACAGTAACTTTTGATTCCATATTTTCCATATTATATTATACCTATCTTTGAACTCACAATTTTATTTCGTATCTCATTCTATGTAATTTTCTGTGAACCATAATACGCTGTTATGAATGTTACCAAAAGGAGTGCCTCAAGGATGTCCACTAGGCCATTTGCCATTAACATAAACCGACATTCAATACGTCGATATAAGTTTTACAAAAAGTTGTATGAATGGCGTCATATTACGAACTTCTATTTCAAGTTCAGTGACCAATTCTCGCCGTGGGGCCCTCGGAGCCTTACCGCATTAGGTAACATTAATATTCATTTTTGTTGCCTTTCTTTTTAATTAATATGCTAACATGCATTGTCAGCACACCTACGGTTCCTAAGCCACACACTATATGCGTGGGAGTGGTTGTAGGCGATTTGAACTACGCGTGAGTCGATGTCATGGTCACAAACCACTTTGGTACCTAGACATCTCAAAATCAATATAACATTCTCTCAATCGGTTGTTCTTTTTCTACCACTAGCTCTTTCGTTCATTCATACATCCTATATTGCTTTACATAGTAATTAATGACAGACCAGGGTGTTTAATTACGACTAATGTACATTTTGTTCATATGAAAGTCATGAGAAACTGGATTTAATTGCAATAAGGCGCGGTGCTAAGCAAATCTCCTGTGTAATTACAGCCAAATAACTTTTTGCGCCGTCGCGTCGGATTCAATTAGAGAAACTAGTTAGTTGTCTTGTGCACGACTATATTCTAGTTCTTGTTAATTGCTTTCATTTCATAAAATATGATCTTCTGTAGCTTATAAATTGACTGGATCTATAAAAGGTTGTCAAGTCCGAAGAAAATGACAAAATAATTACTCAATAACAGCACAAAAAAATATACTTATATATGAATAGTGGCAGAATATCTCTAACAAAGGATGCCGTCGACAGCGCCACTGCCTGGCGAATTAAAAAGTTAACGGGCTGCGCGCGCCGACAGGCGTCGCGGCAAAGTGGCGCCGGCGCCGTGACCTTGTCTACTAATCGCGAGCGACTGACCCTCGCGGCGGCAGATTAGGCGATAGCTGCTCACTTTCCTGCATTACATACACTCCCAGACATGAATCAAATTGCTCAAATCTACGTTAAGGTTCTTGATAATCTAATTACAAATTGATTTCATCTTGTTTACCTACCTTTAATTCTAACTCAAAATCTAATTCGAAATGCCAATCCTAATTTAACGAAGATACCTGCGGCGTACGTAACTGGATATGGAGAAATCATGGTGACCTTTAAATAATCCAATAAAACAAGCTTTAAGAACACTACAGAGCTGATATCATCTCTAAAATTAGACAACCGCACGGAAATGTTTACACTTCACATTATGCCATAGGGATAGAACATGAAATTGAAGAGTGTTGGACATGTTGGAGTTCAGTGAAGCTATGTGACCTGGCACAGGCACACGAGACCGCGATGACGTCACTGAACGTAACGATACAGAAACAAACAGTAGCGATAAACACAATGATAACGATTGGCACTGATAACTGACAAGCGTGAATTTAGCGTCAAGACATGTGAATATCCAACATCCTGAATCAGGCATAATTTTCAAGAGATTCAAGACATTCCAACAAAATATAATCCACAAGATCAAGCACCAGATAAACGATTACACAAAGTCCCATCAGATAAGGTAATGTTTGATCTGACACGCATAGAGGTTAAGTTTGCTCCACCAGCAGAAAATTTCGATAGATAACAGCCAGATAGAATACATTAACATTCGAGTTGGGTTCTCGTACGAATCACACTGGGCGTCGACCATCCATTCCGAGCCGACATCATCCACACACAGAGCACAATCTATTTCGAAAATACACTGCGATAGCGCACAGAGATTCGACACTCATGTTTACTTCATGCACTTGTTGCGCGGGTCAACGGCCGAGAGCGCGTCACATACCGGGCTTGCAAAGGCGACTCCAGTGGTAAGGGTTGCAGCACTGTTGCTGTGCGCATCCGGGCAGTCTGCGGAGTTCGCTCAGCTCTCGGACGTCGGGGAATCTGAAGGCGCGCGTGACAGCGAGCCGGAGTTGTGAGGCGACATGGCCGGCGAGGACGCACTGGGTGCCTTCGTCGCGCTGGTCCAGGGCCCTGGCGAGTTGGCGGAGCTGGTCGTCGGGCACGGCAGGCGCGCCGGCCGCCGCCAGCCGCCGCCGCAGCGCGCGTCTCCTAAACATCACATGCCGCCGTCGGCGTCACGAGCCGCGCGGGTGCCCGCGCCACGCGACATCGACACACTGGCTACACGTCATCGCTTGCCGCGTGCGGGCGGTCTACTGACGAGCGCTCGGCCGACAGACCGGCCGGTGCAGTAACGCGAGCTGCATTCCAGCTGCATCATTTCATTTTCCCCACGAATGTCTCCCAAAGTCTCGATAAGTATGCAATAAATGAAAAATCTTACACATTAAAATTACCGACTCATAGTACCTATGACCTGACTGATATTATGTTACTGATATGATTAACTAATTATTACTCATGGTTTATTTATGTTTAAACCTAGGTACTCAATAGTAAATAAAGATAGCGCTATAAAAAATATTCTATTATCTTTTAACCGTAACTAATAATAAAGAACGGTATAATATGAGACTCCATGATGAGAACTTCAATCATTATTTGTTTACAATGATTAAGTAAAGAACTAATTACTACTGACACTGACACGAACACGACATAAGAATTGACAACTTGTGCAATTCAAGTAAGCTCCTAAAATTTCCTGGTAATAAAATTCTTAATCATCAGCATAGTCGCATCCCTACAGCTGAGTGTTATGACCACAAGTTCTTAATACAATAATTTGAAAACATTTCTAAAAAACAAATAACAAAATCCTAACAAAACCGTTGCCAAGAAACATGGAAATATCTGCGATACGGCAACCCCGAGGGGCGGCGCGCCGGGCGGGGTGCGGGGGGCGACGTTGGCGCCACCGGCGGCGTCAGGTGCGCGCGCCAGTGTGCGTGAGGCGCCAGCACACACACACTAGCGCACCGACGCTGCATACCTATCACTTCTGGACTGTACCACCGAAGTTGACAAAGTTTCGTTGGGGCCAATTAATTCCTAAGTATATCACTAGTCTCATTCTGGCTTTTTACATATTCGTGCAATCGGATCTGGTCTAGTTTGTAAACTAGGTACTATCTTTGTTGCCTGTAGTCCACTTTCCACAACATAGGTTTCGGTGGGTTGCAATTAAATCCTGGCTAATTTTTAGGTCTTATTCAGTTTTTTTTATTGCAATTTTTGAGCAATGAAAAAATATACACATCTATACCTATTTGTGTATTATCCCGATGAGATCTAATGTTTTCTGATTTTGAATAATATTATCATAGATTCAGGGTTGCATCAGCAGATGATTGCAATAATTGCAACAACTTCAAGACTACTATCTGTTCTGAAGGAATGTGTTAATTCTTTGAAGTGATCTAAGATGAAAGTTTGAACTGTGGGTGTCACAAGTGCGACAATTAAAGTTGAATCTTGTCTCGCAGTATCAATTAATGATGAACCTACCAAGGCTTTGACGACCTCGGTGGCGCAGTGGTAAAGTGTCCCGGGTTCAATCCCCGGTCGGGTCATGATGGAAAATGATCTTTTTCTGATTGGCCCGGGTCTTGGATGTTTATCTATATATGTATTTGTTATAAAATATAGTATCGTTGAGTTAGTATCCCATAACACAAGTCTCGAACTTACTTTGGGGCTAGCTCAATCTGTGTGATTTGTCCTAATATATTTATTTATTTATTATTTACTTTCAATAAAATGTGTGTACTAAAGCTATTATTGAAAAAAAAAACAATCAAAGTTCACACAACACGAGTTCTATTTCTTGTTGTTAAAAATAACTAAACTCCAATACAAATAATGAAAATATTATGACAGATTCCATTACAATCCTATTACAAGTGAAGCTAATAAACACCTTTAAAAAATGGTGACTAATCATTAACAATAGTTGTTAAATTTCATTAGAATCTCACGTAAAATGGCATTCCTAAAAGATCGACGTTATAATTTGTTCTGCAAACAAATTTTGGAAAAATGCAATGGAACGTATCAAACCTGCTTCGTCAAATCTTTATTCTAATTTTTGGATGCCGATGGCGTAAATTAATGGCCGATCAACATTTGTATATAAACTTATGACATTTATTTATTATTCTTATTATTTATAATATTGCATACGATTCCAAAGTTACGTGATAAGTAGGTATGTGAAAGAGAAAAAAAATATTACTACTATTAGAACAAACAGACAATATTCTATTAAAGTTATGTTCTTGCCTAAACATTAACATTAACGTTAAGACGAATGTTACCTAAAAATGTTTATGAGTTGCAACTTGTAACCTCGCTTGTAACTTCAATTACATTGTCAATACTGACTTAATAAGAAATATTATATACAACTTCCAAGTCAAAAATTGCAAAAGCAATAAGTCCACGATTCTTCTAGATGCTAACACAAAAATATACATTACAATATTTGAATTACTTCAATGAAATAATTTAAAAATAGCGAAAATAAAATGAAATTTATGTCATTATGATGATACAGACTTCTTAATTTTCAATATCTAACAAGAGACGTAATAAAAATTTGCAATGATATTAATTATATTTCTGTCGCATTCCGCAACAACTATAAAATACGTCTGTCCACGTGATGATTGTTACTATAATAAACAACAATTTTCTGTCGTCAATGAGATGATGTACACTATCAGTATTACGTCATTAGGGTGTGGTATATACTATATACACAATTACACCATGTATATCATTCAACATTAAAATGGTAATGTAATTTGATTGTCGTGTTGCATTAGTATTGACGAGTTACAGTGTTGACGTGTGAACATTCGTTTTTTTTATTAGATATATTTTGTGTTGTGTTTTTCCATTGGATATTTTTTTGGAAATGAAAAGTAGAAGCTACCTCTTGTAGTCGTTTCCTGACATTCACCCACGTGGCAGTTGTGTTTATGGCTTTGACAATTATCATATAATTTATAATTTGACGTGAAAAAGTTCCTGTGGAGGTCTAGTTTCTGACTAAACGTATTGACTTTACACATTCAACGTCAGATGAACTCAAAGCTTCGTAAAACATTACTGAATTAACACTTAGGGTGAGTTGCACCCTCAAATTTGACGTTAATTTTAATCGCTGATGTTTAAGACCAAATGGAGTACTTCGCGCTTTTCTGTGCACGTTAAAGGTAACGTCAAAGCTGACGGGGCAACCCACCCGTAACCAAACTTACTAACGATTGAACAGTCTTAAATAAAAATTGAAAGTCGTAGCTTGTAGCATCATCAACGAAGCACTAGACAGCGCTACGTTGCATAGGAGACGATACGAGCTACATTTTTTTAACTCACTGTAAAAGTTCTAATGTTGCAATATTATTTCTGCCTGTAAAGTATATTGTAAACCTATGATGGATAAATAGTATGAAAATCCATTAGAGCCAGAAAGAAATTAAGAACCTAACGAAAATATAATGTTAACCTCGCTAGATACAAACGGTGTTTGGACAGTTCTAAATAATAACTTTCATCAGTTTATATCAAATTTCAATGAGAGATTATTAGTTTATTTTTAATTTAATTCACAATGCCGACTGGCCAGAAATATGATGAATATTTTTTTTATAGATATGTGAATTCTTGACGGAGATTGTTGACAATAACACACAGTTATCGAACTGTGGAAACCTCATAGGGGACTTTGTCTGTGTTTTTGTAAATGCACAATTTTAATTTATTCTCAATATTTTATTACATTCGTAAACAAGTGTCACACTCAGAAGTAAGTACCTACGATTCTTATACCCTGTTCTTACTATTTTCTTTCCATGAAGGACTACATGTACGGATATGACAATATATACAAAAGTAAAATTGTTCAATAGAAACAAACATATCTTTAATTTGTAGAAACTCACCTATTTATCGCTTTGAGTATTCCGATAACATTGTAAAAACACATCAAAACAGCACAAGTCCTAAGCACCTAATTATTGTCGGAATGTTAAAAAAATCACAAAGTTTCCCGCGTAATCAGCCAATTTTCCAATATGGCCGCGCGTGTGTCCAGCATGGCGGCTAAGGGAAAATGGCGCGAAAATCCTGTCGCTTCCGTATTTATGTGTGCGCATCCTGAAAAACTTGAATGGGTTGGCTGAATGGATATAGTAACTTGGAGTTTTAAACTTAAGTCACGTCTTTAGCTTTCGCCTTGCTGTCGCAGAATTTAGGCTAATACATTTCGAAAAAAATAAAATAATTTAGGTGAATATGTGTAATATACATAGCAAAGATTTAGCACCTGTTAGTAGATAAAAACAGTTTCTTCTACTTTGCAGCAACATAGGAAATTTTTTTGTTTGTGTTATAATTACATATCATTTGACCTATTTATGTAGGTAGGTGTTATTTTAAATTTTTAATGAAGCCTTCGTAAGAGTAGGAATAGTAATGTTGTTATTGCAAATTTAATGATACCAAATAAATAGCTTTTCTTTCTTCCTTTCGATTGACAACACAGTGGGTTAATCAGATATAACCAACTTTTCATAAACAACAGAAATATAATGAAGCATTCGATAAAAGTTATTAGAATTCTTTGTAGCTTTGTTCTTTGTAAGTGAAAAGAATTAAATAGTCTATTATCTAGTAGTCTGGGCAGCATATTCTACCTATTTAATTTCTCCTCACCTCACCTAGGTAAAAAGTTTTATAACATGTTCTAGGATTGCGGCCCGGCCGTCATTCAGGACGGAGGGTAGAATTAATTGTTTTTGATCACTTGAACATAAGTCTAGGTACTCACACGAATGGCAACTTAGTGTGAATACGTTTTGTTTATAGGATAGTGACTTAGGTACTCACTACGATGCAATATTTGTAAATGCTTGTTTTAAATAGAAGTGCACCAAGGTCTCACAGTGCGTAACCTTTTATTTTTTGAAGGAATTATTTTTATTTATTATATAAGTTATCTGATAAAGACACACTTTGACTTTATATGGATAGTTTTTATGAGCATTTGTGTATTCTAATTTAATCAAAATCGATATTTAAGGCAATAATTATATAGATTACACATTTTTTCTTGGGCTCTGGTTGGTTGGTGGTTCCCGCCCTACATTAGTCTAAGGGTCATTATCCTCTCCTGTGTGTCGTACAAGTTAAATACGTAATAGAAAGATGGAAGAAAATTTGACAACTAACTGGCCACATTATCATTCTCAAGGGTTGTTGATGTCAGACAAGCGGCCGGTTATAAAATTAATAAAGTTTAAAGGATAATGAATGCTTGAATGTGACCGTTGGCTTCGAATAAAAACCTTTAACTTAAATTAACATGATCGCTGAACCAAATTACTTAACTCCAAAAAGTCGTTCCTGTGTTTACCCAAAACTAGTAGGTAATGAGCGTTACGTCTTCAGAATAATAAACTGACAAATAGGGTGTATTGGCAGTGAGGTGAGCCGGCCGGCGGGACGCTCGCCGCGCCGTCGCCGCGCCGCCGCCACGCCGCGCCGCGCGACGCCTCTGACGCCAGTGTTCGTAGCGAGGGAGTATCACCCTGAATTTTGGGTAAATCATTCATCTTTTTGGGTAAATCAATCAACCTTTCTGCATCTGGAGTCTGTGCTGCTGCTTATTCGAGCTAGCCCGGTTCCTATGGGAAGCGAAGCACTGCCGTCTCGGTAAATACATGTTGGCTTGTTGAGAATATGATATCGCTATAACCTTGTTCCTTTTTTAAAAACGGGTTTGATGTCGAAATGCCTGGTATAGTAATAAACCTATGACTTTGTACTGCATAGAATTAATTGATTAACCTGAAACGCCGGATTTTTAATTTGAAAAATTGTCTCACCTAATATTTTATCCCTCGTGTTTATCCCTTAGGTCCACGGATATTGAAGCTAAAAAAGTAAGAGAAAATGTGATCTGGTAAAAGAAATAATATGTAATTTAGTTTTTTCATTTTATGAATCAAAACTATTCCGTTTTGAGATATGATGACACTTTGAATTCTTAGTAAAATAACATAAAAATTGGTAATTTCAGGGTAAAATTATCCCCTTAAGCTGACAACCGCACTCGCCGCCCGTCGCCTGCCGCTATACCCTGGCGCCCTAGCATCAGATCGGATATGCACTTCTTAGATTTATTTCGGGGATATGGGGTGTGTTAATTTGGAGGGAAACTATGCTGATTGATCGACGGGAGGGTGACAACCCACTTCTGATATTTGGAAAATGACGTTTCGTTTTGTAAACATTAAAAAATATACTTTTAATGCCTTGTTAATAACATTAGTTACACAATTTAAGTTTTTTGACATCGATTAAGAGCCAATAAATAAATCACCTTTATGTAAGCAAATATTTATTGTATAGCAATATATGTAAATACTTTTAAGTTCTAAATAATTTGGCGTCGCCACACTAGCCCGCAATATTGGAGGTTTTGAGTTCGATTCCTAGCGCTTGCATTAAATGTGTAGTACTTATTTCCTTGCATCTATAATAAAATATATGTTCCTACTTAAACTAAAACACAGACAAGCGTGCGTCCGTGACTGTACAGTCTAAAAATCTGTATAATACTATGATATGGGAAAATCACACACTTACTTATGTAATGTGTGCTCTCTTTGTTTTTTTATATTTATTTGTGCTACTGTGTCTGTCTGTATTTGTGTTGTTGTCTTTACAAATAAACATTTGTCTTTTTAACTTCGAACTTTATGATTAAAACGACCGTAAATATAAATCGCGTCAATACCTATCCAAGTATACAGAACACGATAAACAAATCACAACATTAAAACTCGTGGCATCCATCAATCGATGATATTCGGATACTCGTTACCAAGCTATGCATCCAAATCGTTTGATTTATGGCAACACTGGCGTGGGAACGCGGGAATTACGAGAAATATCGGGAAATTTGATAGCCTGGAGAAACCATTGCCTATTCGTATGAGAAACAAATAGTAATTTACATTGCATATAAAATCTATCAGTGAACTCTGTAGTCTAACAGTCGGCATGACATGATGGTCCCAGATACGAACCCCAGTCGAGTAAATACTGATGTATTTTACAAAAATGCCATTTTTGATACAAGCTTTTATCGCCAAAGGTCCATATTACATTCGATTTGGACACAAGTTAATTTGTTAGATCAATTAAAAAACGTACTTTTTAACCCCCGACTTTCAATATTTATTTTGCTACAACTTTTGAACGACTGAACCGATTTTGATCAATCATATCTAAGAACCACCGCATGAAAATTAGCTATCAAATAAAGAAAAAACCGCCTCCAAATCGGTTCACCTGTTTATGAGCTACGGTGCCGCGTACCCAGACAGACACATGCGGTCAAACTTATAACACCCCTCTTTTTGCGTCGGGGGTTAAAAATATATACCCCCCTGCAGTAAACCGTTGAGGAGTCTCCGTTGGGGGCTGATCCTAGTCTACTAATCGTGTCTACTAATCTACTAATCGTCTAATCGTGCATACTGTAATAATGCACTGTCATGCAAACTAAACACGTATACCTACAAATTTCAGCTCAATCGGTTGAAAAAACTTCATTCATAATACATATGTTACTGTAAAAGCACAACTACGGTAAATCTTAGATATTCCAGTAAAACCTAAGATTTACCAACTCTTAATGGTAAACGTACGAACAATTTTGCGATTGTAACTTTTACCACCATTCACTTGGTAAATCTTAAGATTAACATCAAAGGCACGGTAAATGTTGAGAAAATAATTTTACTTTTGTTATTTTTTACTATTTAAGAAGTATTTTAAAGGAAGGTATAACCTTATCTTTAACATATAAAAACATTTATAAATAAAAATACTTACCAAATGAAAATAATACAAAATAGGTAAGGATTTTACTAATTATTTAGTTAATTAATTACTCTCATAATATCATAATTATTACATAAAAATATGTAAGGTTTAGACTGAAAAATAAATGATTAATAAGAATTAATCATTGCTTTATTCCCAAAACCAACATTTACCAGCCGTCAGTAGCAAAACCTAGCATATACAAAATTCTAATGGCAAAAACCCGAAAAAATCGTCAATTATTTATAAATCCTTACATTTACCAACCCATGCCGATAAATCCTAAGATTTTCTGAAAAAACCTAAGATTTACCTGTATGCGGGCTTTTACAGTAACACATATATTGCAAATGGATGCGTATCTATATTTATCTATAATAGATAAATATATTTGTCAAATATAAAAAGGTCTTAAAACCACACGGCCGTCTTATGTTTTTATCGAACATGGGTATGCCTGCCACTAGATGGCGGTAAGTAAACGTAAAAGTCGTGTCAGATGCCTTTAGCCGACTTGAATAAGACCTGACACCAGTGTTAGCAATAACACACTCGGACTGCTACACTGGAAGTCCTGGGTTCGAATCCCGGACAGCTCAACATGAAAAAAGACCTTTTTCAGATTGACCTGGGTCTTGGATGTTTATCTATATATGTATATGTTATAGAATATAGTATCGTTCAGTTAGCGTGTCCCATAACACAAGTTTCGAACTTACTTTGGGGCTAACTCAATCTGTGTCATTTGTCCCTATATATTTATATAATAAGAAACACGGATCCATCGTATTCCTTGGCTTACTTAGACTTATGGTTCTAATCCCCCCAGGTGCGTGGATCAGAAGGCGACCAATAGTGCTCCATTTAGATCAGTCCTGGACTCATCATATTTCTATTTCATCAGAATCTATTCATCACCAACTAACGACCTCGATTTGCCGCGCGATCGACGCGATCTTTCAAACTCTAATGCTATAAATCATCGTGTGTTATCGAAGAACAGCATATTTACTATTAATGGCGTTCAGAAAAAAAAAATAGGTAAGTAGGTACTTTGTTTTTGTACTTCTCGTAACTTCTTTAGCGGCGTTGTGCACTTTTTATGATGGGTAATAAATAATGATAAACTCGCGTCAGGACACGTGACCAATGGGCGAAAAGCGCGGGTTGGCATTTCACTTCTCACCATCGAATCGATTCGAAGTGAGACCCAGCGAACCAATCACATTGCGCCATTGTCACGCAACGACAACCACACTGCAATGTCATTGGTTCGCTGCGTCACACTTCGAAATGCTAAACTGCGCTTCGCCCACTGATCGAAAATTCGTAAAACGTCAAAAATGCACAACGCTCATATTCAAGTTTTCACTTCTGTCGGCACTCCCGGAATTTAACCCTCTTTTATAAAGCGGAGAAGCGGTTGAGTTTACGGATGATAGTAGGAGTGTTAGAACTTAATATAAATACTAAATGAAATGATCAAAAGCAGCTTCAAGATTCATTCAGGGCGTAACATTAACGCCTGTGACACTCCTTGTGTTGTAGGCGTCAATAGGCTGCGGTGACCACTTCCCATCAGATGCCCGTTTAAAAAGCTTCATTGCCGTCAAGTAGGTAAATCTTGTTGCATTTTTTGTAACAAAATAATAATGCCCAAGGACACCTAGATAGAATCAGCTTCTGATAACAGAACTCTGTTCTTTCGTCGGGAGCCGATCCCAGGTGTACCTTCTGTGCTAATATTAACTTATAATAATACTTTGTATTGTAAACTGAAGTAGGCGAAATTTATCTTGCCAGTCAGGACAGGTGCACCTAAACATAAAAGCATTATTATAGATTGCTCGTAACGTCTGCGCCATATCATTATATTTGTCCCAATTAAACATTCGTCCTCTGACTATCAATCACATAGTATTATAAGCAAGAGCAAGAACTGTTTACGTCTGGTTTCTGGCGCCGAAACTTGGCGCCAATTTTCGGCGCCGGCGATCGGGCTCCAGCACCTTGTCACACACACAATAAAAATTATTCCGATTGGCTACTACAATCTATTTGATAGCTGCATTTTGGGTAATTTGATCTAGTGTTATTATAGGTGATTTTTTGGGGACCTTTATTATAATAATCATAAAGACTGCTATAGACTATAGTTTGAAATTATATACGAACTTTTCAAACATTCTTAAGTGGAATTCGTAAATTTAACTGAACAAAATGGTGTCCAAAATGCTATTTGGACACGACCACTAGTCTCATGCAAAACTGTATTTAAAAATGTGTATTTTTGCCAAATTAAGTTTTTCTTTCTAATAATCGGTGGAAAAGTGATTGCCTCTGAACGGGTCAGGTCATGATGGAAAAAGTATTTATCTATATATGTTATAAAATATATGTTGTGAGTTAGTATCCCATAACACAAGTCCAGAACTTACTTTGGGGCTAGCTCAACCTGTGTGATTTGTCCTAATTTATTTATTTATTAAAAGGGCGAAATTATTCTTACCTGTGTAGTGGTAGACGCTTTTACGGGTGCTCAAAGTACTCATACTTATTATAGTCTAGACTCCAGGCTGAGGAATCATGACCTAAGGGTTGTGTATCGCATGTTCCCATGGGGAGACTCATATAACAAGCCAATGGTAACATAAAAAGTCGAAATACCAATATAACTAAGCATCGCGTCGCCAAGGCGTCAGGATAGAGCGCCGTCGCGTCGCGTATCATCGCGCCATCCGGACGGACACAAGTCATTTCCGAATACAGTCCCACTGACTTGACGGACAATGGTATTAATAATATTAATATTAGGTTAAATCACACAGATTGAGCTAGCCGCAAAGTAAATTCAGAACTTGTGTCATGGGATACTAACTCAATGATATTATATGTATTCTATAACATATACCTACCCGGGCCAATCAGAAAAAGATCATTTTCCATCATGACATGACCGGGAATCGAACCCGGACCTCTGGGTTCAGAGGGCAGCATTTTGCCACTGCGCCACCGAGGTCGTCTAATTTGTTATACTTAAATATTATATTATTAGGTATATCATATCTCTCCCTACTACCCTGGGCTCCGGCGCTCAACGGCTAAGAAAGTAACCGGGAAAACGCTCAGGTGCTCTCACGAGCGCGAGACTGGAGATCTTCCTCTCACCTTCGTGTGTTCTTAATTTCATTAGGGGTTGTGACGCCTCAAATCCCGAGGTCAGCTCTAAAATGAGTATCAAAATTTTACAATTACTTATTATACTAAGTATATAAATAAAGTATATTGCCCCGATTTAGCCCCACACAAATCTTTTAATCATAATATGTTAAATCACACGGAAAATTTTATTATTTACGTTCATAAGTAAGTATGTCTCTTAGCTTCAGTTTAATCTTTTAATTATTTAGTATAGGCGTCAAGAATTATGTAGAAGAAAAATCTAAAAGTACTTCGTTGTCCGGAGTACAGTCCGGACTACTAATTCCTGAGAATTCCTTATTAATGAAATAGAATATTTCTATGGAAACACGTGTAAGTTATTTTTCAGCGGAAGACCAGCGCTGCTTACCTCGCACGGGGTAAACAACATATGCTGAGCTGGGTCTTTTTCAAATTGCGTGCACAATGTGAAGTTTTTTTTATTGTTTTTTATTGCCTAGTTTTATTTTTTATATATGTTTAGTGTTTGTTTTTTGAATAAATTAATTTTAATTTGAATTTCTTCTTTCTTTATCAATCTGATTCGAACATTTCTGGTATCTTCATGCTGAGACTTTGCATAGATTAGATACTATATAACCATATACATATATGTAATAATTTTAAGTCCATCATTGTACACTTATAGTTGGTAAATCAATGAATATGAATACTTACTAACAAGAATTATTGTTGTTGCCTCCTGTCTCTGGCAGAAGGGATAAACCAAAGAAGAGCTGGCTTTATGTCGTCAAGTTAAAAATATATGATACATTTCATATAAATATGTCCACTCGTTACAAAATACACCTTACAAATATACCTTTCTATATACATAATATATATATTATTTAAGTAATATCTGTGATGACGACCTCGGTGGCGCAGTGGTAAAGTTCATGCCACTGAACCGAGAGGTCCCGGGTTCGATCCACGGTCGGGTCACGATGGAAAATGATCTTTTTCTGATTGGCCCGGGTCTTAGATGTTTATCTATATATGTATTTGTTAAAAAATATTGTATCGTTGAGTTAGTATCCCATAACACAAGTCTCGAACTTACTTTGGGGCTAGCTCAATCTGTGTGATTTGTCCTAATATATATTTATTTTTTATTATTTATTTTATTTACTATTTGCAAAAAACGTACAAAAATCCACACGGTAGTTTTGAGTTTACCGCGTTAATACAGAGAGAAGCGGTTTCTTTTTATAATATGTAAAGGATACTATAGTCAATCAGGTAAATAAAGTTTATAATAATAGGTAAATAAACCACCATACGGCCCACCTAAACCAGGTCTAAAGATCGTAGCAGACTGTATTCGCAGGTAGCAAAGACATCAACGAAACACGCGGCTCGGCCGTTGAAGTATTTAAAGGATATTGATCATCTTATTGTCTCGATTCTCTCGTGATCCCTCAGCAATGACACCCCGAATCCCGTGGTTCACTTTTACAAATACACATTTTGAAAATACGACTGTGATTTTGCAAACGAAATCCTGATAATACTTTTAAACTGAAATCTGAAACGTGTAACATTAAAGGTGAACTTTAGTACGGCCACGTCCTTGACAACAACTCTCTTTGGGAATGCTGTTATTGCCAATCAGCTGTCAAGGCTATTTTTATTCCATAGTCGTCTCGTACGACACCCATGCGAGCATAATATGTTGCTTTTCTAGATCGAAATCGCAAGCAAGTTTATACTTTACTAGCGGCCCGTCCCGGCTTGGCTCGGGTAAAAACACAATGAATTATACACCTTAACCTTCCTCAGGAATCACACTATATATTGGTGAAAACCGCATGAAAATCCGTCCAGTAGTTTTTGAGTTTATCGCGAACAGAAAGACGCGGCAGAGGACTGTATTTTATTGTAAGGATATAAGAATACCTATGCTTATTATAATTAAAAAAATCAAGTATGTGGGGTTTGTAGATAATACACCTACTTTGTTAACATTTCTGGAATTTAGTTAAAAACGGGTGATTTCATATGATTATTATTCTGACAAATAAGCATTTATTTATTTTGATGAAAGAAAGAAAGAAAGAAAGAAAGAAAGAAAGAAAGAAATCATTTATTCGGCAAACACATAAAATCCAAACATACAAAAGAGTAACAAATATAGATCGAATACAATATGTAAGCCGAAATGGCGACCAGCTCAGCATGGTGCCAAGGTATCAAGCCAAGGCGCTGATTTTCAGCTGGAACCAAGTACAAAAGTAGGTATGGTGGCAAAATAAACAAGTTAATATGTACGGAAACAGAAACAAACAACAGCAAACAATAGGATTAAACATATGACTTAGGAAAAAATGTAAAAAAAGGAATAAGGATAAATTACATGGAAGCTATGGAAAATATTATTTTGACGACTTCGGTGGCGCAGTGGTAAAGTTCTTGCCACTGAACCGAGAGGTCCCGGGTTCGATCCCCGGTCGGGTCATGATGGAAAATGATCTTTTTCTGATTGGCCCGGGTCTTGGATGTTTATCTATATATGTATATGTTATAAAAATATAGTATCGTTGAGTTAGTATCCCATAACACAAGTCTCGAACTTACTTTGGGGCTAGCTCAATCTGTGTGATTTGTCCTAATATATTTATTTATTTATTTATTTATTTATGGAAAATATATATATAAAGTATAAATATGAACCTAAAAATAATTCAATGTATTGACCTCAATTTGCCGCAATAAAGTAAACTCTTTGATGCGTTTACGGAATATTGTAACAGATAAGATAGATAATGATGTAACTTATAATTAATATAATAACTTATAATTAACAGGAAAAGAGGAAGGCCTAGGACGAGATGGTCGGACGACATCAAAAAGTTCGACAAAGAATGGCAAGAGAACACAAAGGATAGGAATGCGTGGAAGAAGTTGGGGAGGGGAGGCTTTTGCCCAGCAGTGGGACTCAAACAGCTAATAAAAAGTATATTAACATTGTTTACAATAAAGTGTAATAATGAAATATAGATATATCTAGTATGGGGGAAAGCGTGGGCCCGGCTAATCCGTGGGAAACCATCGCTGCCATGATATCAGCCGGCGCCGGCGTCCGGCGACGTCGTCCGGCGTCCGGCTGCCGGCTGCCGAGACTGCTCCAACTGCCGCACCGCATGCCTATTGAGCCATATCATGTCTCGTGTTCTTTTTGATATTGTTATTGCAAATTTTTAAAGCTCGACGACAGAAGGAGGGAATTTATAAGTTTAATGTCTGTCTGTATGTCTGTCCGTAGCAGCCAAACGGCTGAACCGATTTCGATCTAGTTATTTTTTAGAGTGTTCTCAGCTATGTTTGGTAATGAACGTTTGGAAATCGTCAGTTCTTTTTAAGCATTTGAGATGGTGCCAGTCACTTGGCAGGCTTTCGCGGGAATTCTGAAAATTTTAATTTAGTTGTATTAGTAATAACTTGCCGTCTGTAAAATCTTACAAGTTAAAACCTAATTTAAGATTGAGATAAAGCTAAATATTGGAAACTAAGTACATCTTATGCCTAATGGAAATAAAAGTATTTCTGGTGATAAATGTAATCTTAGGGTTAATTCGATGTCCAGTCCTGTATCACAAGTAAAATAATATTTGACCACATATTTTAATTAGGTTACTTACGTATTTACTTTAATTTCATTTCACTGATAGAACACTTTACAAAATCTTACACGATAATGAATACTGCGTCCCGGAGCTTAGCTTCCGCAGGCATTTGGAGATAAAAAATGTCTTACTTATGTGTTATTCCAGGTTATATAGATACCTACTTTATACCCGTGTACAAAATTTCATAACAATCCGTCCAGTAGATTTTGCGTGAAAGAGTAACTACTCGTAAAATACATACATCCTCACAAACTTGGAATTCTGTTTTGTGATTCACGAAGTCTTATGTAATGCAACAATACCTATCTTAGTAAATGGTAGGTACTATGTATAACTACATTTTGCCCGCGGCTTCGCCCGCGTAAATTTTCCAGGATGAAACGTATGTCCTTCTCCATACTTCAAACTACATTCATGCAAAATTTCGAAAAGATTGGTTAAGTACTTAGAAAAGTAGATAGAGCGTGAAGAGTTAACAAACAAACATACTTACTTTCGCATTTATAATATTATACTTAGGGTTAGGATAAATAGGTCAATAAATAAGTATGTTGGTATATATTTTGTCCAGTATTGCGAAATTATTTTATCCCTTTAGTTACCCCAAACAAGTAGGTATACCTATGAGCATGATATCATTGGACAAGAAAACAAGTGGCGCCGGGTTACTCCGCTTGTCCCCTAAGTGTTTTACCCCCTGGAAGTCAACATGAATCTGTCTTCCTTTTGGCCCCCGTGGGAGACAACAGGAATATCTATTTTCATTAGCCCTCACTATATTAATAAAAGCTTGTTATGAGGGGAAAAGGGAATTGTCACAGAATTATTTTTATCATCAATGTATTTTAATTCAATGTCATTGGGGGATAACAAGAATAAATATATCTTGTTTGCCCTCATGGGTGCAAACACATGTGGATTATTAATTATATTATATATATAAATATTAATCTTAATAATGATAACAAAATAGGTACTTACTTAATTTTAGAACTATTATACCATTATACCAGAAGGACGTGTAAAATACTTTATTGATCCTTAAGACCTACATATTACAAAACGAAGTCCTATGTCTGTTCGCGATAGTGTCATTCCTGAGGAAGGTTTTGGTGTATAATTTGTTATGTTTTAAACCGAGTGAAGCCGGGACGGGCCGCTAGTTATTGTTAAATGAGTACCTATTGAGTGTCGACTGTTTCGCTCCACATTTATTTTAGGAGGGTACAAAAGGATATTTTTTTCCAGTTGGCCCTCACGAGGGCCAATACGTGGGGGACAAGCGGGGACAACTGTGGCGCCTACTTATTTGTCGAAGCCGGGCGCCGCCTCGGGCCGCCGGCGCCCCGCGGTCCACCGAAAGTTGGCGACTGGCGGCGTGGATGCAGCCGGCTCCCGGCTTATTGTACCAGACATTTGATGTTTTGTTTTTAGATTATTTTCGTAGATTAGATCGTTTATGGAAGGTCATGGAAGAGACTACGAAAATCCTAGCGAGGATGCAGCCTGGCTCCCGGCTTGTGTTATGGTTATGGCAGACATTAATTTGATGTTGTAATGTTTATACATTTTTTCAAAGACTGGATCGTTGTTGATTGGTGTCTCACTGTTTAGCTGTTATATTACTGATAGAAAATTATACATAAATTTATATTAAAAAAAAAGGTAAGCCCTTCTGGCATAATAGGGACCAACACTGTTTGAATGTGTCCTCAGCAGTGGTCGTTCCGAAATGCTAGTACCTAGTTTGTAGCTTTGGTAAATATAATTTAATTTAGAATATGACGTGAAAAAGTGCCTGTGAAGGGCTAATTTCTGAATAAATGATTTGATTTAGCTTATTTATCTCGAATAGTGCCTTGTATGGAAGAAGTTATCTTTACCTAATTATATAAATACCGACCTTTAGATATAAATAGCGACCTTTAGGTCGCTTTAGTGTAGACCTAGGTACACCTAAATCTTATTCAGAAATAACACTATCTAGGTACTGGTGAACCCGAATGAATAGTACCTAGTACCTAAGTAGTTTTTCAGTTTATCGCGAATAAAGAGACAGACGCGGCAGAGGATTTTGTTTTATAATATGGAAGGATTAGGATAACACTATACAAACTTACTTTATTTAGTTTCAACGGCGAAAAAATCGGCGCTTATCGCTTCCCTCTTGACTGCGACCTCACCCACAATTTCCAAAGTCAAAGTGCCCCGCTGCTAATGATCATTATGATTTATTGGGGCTTATTTTTATTGCCCCTGATTTGAGGTTCCCACCTTGCGTCGGCGCTGTGCGCATGATCTTCAAACTTGTCGCAATTACTGACGAATAAAGTCCAGACTTTTTTGTTATTTTGGAGGTAGGTAATTCTTTGTTGAATGTGTACTTTCTATCGATTGCCGAATAAGTTTTATGGATGCATGGCCGTTTTATAGCATAGTGTGCGCGAAAATAACTAGAGATTTTTGATTTCAATGAAGAACCCTAAATCTGTTATTATAAAAAGGTAAACGTTTGTGAGTATGTTGGTTTGAGGCGGGTAATATCCGATACTACCGAACCGATTTCAAAAATTCTTTTACCATTAGAAAGGTATTTACATTATCCAAGATTGCTAAGACTATTTTATCTCAAAATTACCACGGGAGCAAAGCCCCGGGCAACATGTAGGTAGTCGTTTTATAAAATGTTAAATGTTGTAAGATAGGTACACAAAAACAAAGGCACGCTTATTTATGGCAAAATGGCTATATAATAATACAAAAAATGTATCGTACTAGATCGTAGCATTTTTATAGATATTTTTTACACACAGTATTTCTGTTATCACTGACTAAAAGTTAATATGCTCAAAGCAAAAAAAAACTCAACCGAAATTTTCACCTTCTTAAGTTTTTCTTGTTAATTACTATGAAACTGAGAAAAAAACTAATATCAACAATTAATTCTATGACTTTGGTTTATACGATAATTGATGGCCAGGATCAGATTGAGGACGACGAGCACAAAGACGAGAATAGATATTTTTAAAAATAACGGGTGGCGGCCATCTTTATATAAAAGGCAAAAATGTGTTGGCAGGCTTCTCCTACCAACATTTTTGCCTCCCTGACTAGAAATGGATAGGATTCTCAAGGAATATTCATAATGAAGCCAATTTTTTTTTGGGTGAACTGCATAACGAATGCAAATACTAGAGGTGTTAAAAAATGAAACAAAATATTCTAATACATATGTAATACAATTTATTAAAGTAAAAAGTGTCCTATTCTACAATTCACATCCACAAACACGAATTGTGAAAAATATAGTTTCTATTTCATTCATTGACACAATTTTACTCCGTATATCAATGTCCAAAAATTTCTCATGAATTTTATATCGTGCTTTTACTTTCTTGCTAGATACATCTAGACAGAGATAGCGCCAATATTAACGTTTTGCCTGACATTGAGTATTCGGTAGCAAGAAGCTTAATCTTTACAGAGTTCGCACAAAAATTATTGTGTAGATATTCAATTAAATATCTATAGTGGCTCCGTCTGCTCCGTATTATTTGATATAGCAACATTTATTTTGCTGTTTTGAATTTATATTACGGCTGCAATGTAAAATGTTATAAAAATAAATTTGGACCCGCTTAGTTAACATTCGTTTCAAAAAAGAAAACTCAGAATACGCGCCACCGAAGAAGTCCCGAGACAATATGTGGAACTATAAATAAAAACTCGGCCACGTTGTTGTCAGCGACTATAACGTCGCGTCCAAGGACTTCTTTTGTGGCGAGGATTGACTTTAGGAAGTACTTGAACAAAGTGATTTTTTTAATATCTTTTCAATAGATAATTCCACTGATACCGAATCTCTAAAGAATACAGAGTACAGTGTAGAGACAGACAGCGGCAAGCGACTTTATTTTATATCATGTAATAATTTAGAAAAGCGAACAACAGAAAAATGTGAAGTAGCGCAAGTGTACGAAGACAAAGTGCCTTAAATCATTAAAATAAAGCATTGTTCTAAACAACTGCGCAGCGCGCCAAAAATTCCTTCTGGAAGCTATAAAATATATAAATGGAATACCCTTTCAAAAGACACAGGATTGGACCTTACGCCTTAGTGCTGACATCTAGCGCGGTGATCAGCATACCCTACCTGAGATTCAATGTAGAAACAGCGAGTAGAGAATAACAAACATTATGTTGGCTCCACACTGTCGCCGAATTCGGACAGCAGCCGAACGCCGACGCGAATACGTGAAAATTATGTAGTTTGTATGAGTACTTGTATTTACTATAAGTCTGGAGCCGGTATTTGTACAGTGAACAAAGAATTGCACAAATAAACTAAGTATAAAATGTTGTATTGTATTATTAGATCCAACTCAGGACTTTCTCTCGGCTGCTTTAGGGAAATCAGTAATTGGAAGAATTCAGCTTGTGAATCAGCCGGCGACTGTAATGGCGGCTACACACTATCACTGAACTCACGGCTGCCGATGCGAATGCATGAGCATTGCGTAATTTGTGTGACTTTTATTTACCGCAATGAAAAACCGCAAATATATGGCGTATACGCCATAACTCAGCAAACTGTATTGCGATAATGTATAGCCGACATAAGAGTAGATGTAACTATATATAACTAGCAAACTAAAATTTCACAATTTCGACAGAAATTTATGAAATTTATTATATAATGATTTCGCTCTGATAATTTTCTACACTAAATTGACCACATTAGTAACTTTAAACTATATTAAACTATTATTATGCTAAGTACAATTATAGTAAATTTGGGCGCGTTCAACAGGAATTATATTGAGGTTTCACGTTGTTTTTATATCAGAATAACTTCAGAGATCGTAACAAAATTTCGTAATAACTTTCGGTAATTTCAAAAAAATTACAAATACACGCATCCAATATCAATTTATATTTATAAATATAAATATATTTGTATTATAAGTTAAAATTTCGATATAAAATTACAAATTACGCGCATAACTTCTTCATTTAAATTTATCCATTATGTTTAACTTATTAATTTTATGTAAAATCAAGTGAATTAATTCGATGTGACTACCAAAAGTATTTTTAATTTATAGAGAAATCTAATCGAGCATTTTCTTGGTAATAAAAAAAATCTATCATACAACAAATTGTGATATTTTTCGCTTTAGATATTGATTGGAATTTAAAACACTGAATTTAAATAAAATACCATTTCGGTTTTCACGGTTAAAAGTCCAGGAATAAGGTTGAGAAATATGACTGAACTTTTGCTGCCGACCTTACATCATAAGAACTGATCTAAAGTAATAAATATATGTGAAGAAATCAACCGTACAGCCAACAACGACGGCAATGGCTGCAAATACGCAATGAGCTTTGTATGTTGACTGTCTAATATTTTACATTTTTTATGTAAATATGAACATTTTCTTCAATGTCCGAATGAGGATCATAAAATATGACTGAATATGACAAAATGAAATACACAGAAATAAAAAACAAACAAACAAAAAGCAGCTTCGTACGAGGCCGCGTCTTCGAAGTTGTAATGAATTATAGTCTTTGCTGAGCATTACCGCTTCGCTGAAAAGATAATAATAAAAATGACACGAGACACAAGAAATATAAATAAACTAATACACAAATAAATAATCTCTTTCTATATAGAATACAAGCTTTACCCCCAATTTTTACCAGTTTAGGGGACGAATTTTGAAAATTCCTTTCTAATTCACTGAGAATTACGTAATAACCTAGTTACTGCCAAAAATTCGCGTTTCTAGCTTCTATGGGAATAGTAAAAAAAAGCTTGTTCTTTTATATATAAATAAGATAAATAAGGGCACTGTGTGCTCTTGGCTAGCAACACTGGGAGATGGTCAACAAATGCTCAAACCAATCTTTCGATTTGGTATTGAAATGGCGGAAAGTGGGTTCGCTAAACTGTATTGTCTTCTCTTTACGGGCAGATTGTGCTTATGTATCGTCCTCATCACCACTTCCGCTTATCAAGTGTGTCACGTGGGCTCAGGTGCTTTACGGCTGGGTAAGAACCCAGGATAACGCTCAGAGTTGGTAATGGTTTTTAGTCAAATTAAATTTCTCACACAAAATCTCGCACATGTTTCTCACCACAAGTTTCTTATAATCATGCAAGCAAGTTTCCCATCACAAGTTTCTCATAACCGTTAAACAGTTTCTCAGCATCGTGCAAAGGTTTCTCACCTAAAGCTAGTAATTCCTGAAGTTCCTGTTGGACTTGAAGCCTCCGCCGCCGGGCGACGAGTTGAGGAACAGCTCGATATAGCGGTGGTCCATATTGTTTTTGTCGCGTCTCATCGCCTGAACAAATTGTTAGAAAATGATGATCGTAAACCGAATTTTGAGCAAGGCGTTAACATCTAAACTTTAGGTGGATAGTTAGGTTGAAGTTAAATGACGATTGACGATCGAGATATATACTTTACTTACTACGCGCGCGAAAAGAACAATAATAACATAAGCTATAAAAATATTAGCTACAAAATTAGTAAAATTAACTTTAATTACTGTTTCATTTTAAATGTTACCACATCCAACTAACACGGCCATATACCCAGTAAGAGATTGGGCATTATAAAACCTGGCACAAAAGGGAACAAAAGATATTAGCGTCTCCTTTCTTCTTGTGTACTTCTAATACGCTTTTCTCTTTCTTGTATGAGTGAAACGAAAGATATGACGAAGTCTGTCAACGATACAGAACAACTTACCCTCATGGCGTCTTCATGGCACTCAAACTCGACATCCGCCTCGCCTGACGGTCGTCCGCTGTTATCGTATAAAATGTTGATGTTCATTGGCCGGATGGGTTTGAAGAACTGCAAAAGGGGAACCGATCACCAATCAATCACCTTTAAAAACCTTATTACCTCTCTTTAAAATTTTCGTCGAAAACACACCTTACTTCGTATTGCTTAGTTTCATCAACATTAGTAAATTTGATTTGTTTATAGTATTTGGCTACGATTACTCACATAAGCAATATCCTGAGGCGAGGCCTTGAAAGGCAGCCCTCTCATGTGCACGCAGTGGCAGCCGCCGCCTCCGCCTCGGCTGCGGAACCCGCCGCGCCCGCCGCCGTAGCTGCCGCCGCCTGGGGACAATTACATTTGTAATTTGATACATGCACTTTGTTATTTATTTCTCTGACCACCCTTGGCTTGATTGGAAGAAATTGTGTTTGCGATAAGTCCTCCTTTGCTAGGTATGAATCATGTACAAAGAAGAGAAGAAGATTAAACAGAAGAATCATAACTTATGACTAGGTTATAAAAGGTGCAATAAACAGTTCATCTATTTATATACATGAAGGTACATACAAGGTTCTGTAACAAAACACGCTAGGCCACAAATTTTGCAACGCACGTGTGAGACCCCCTGGTATTGCAGGCGTCCATAGACTGCGGTCATTTACCATCAGGTGGTTCGCCTGCCTGTTTGCCTACTGTAGTAACGAAAAAGTGAGTTTGATATCACTTCACGTTATTGGTTACGGATGTTATGGTTAATCTCTCGTATTAGAATATGTTTTCTGTAATGGTAGGTTAAGTTTGGTGACATAAATAAATAACAAGTGACAACTATGGACGCCGAACACCGTGCGAACTGGAAAAAAAATTGGGAAAGCGGTTCCGCGGGCGCTCAATGGTTGAGGAGGCAAATCGTGAGAACGCTCAGATGAGAGAGCGTGGGTCTTGTTGGGTTCCTGGTATCAATGTACTAAGGAAGGCGTACACTTGCAAGTTTGGCTCGCAAATGTACATTATTAAATCCCAGCTACTCAGTGCTCGGCTCCGTTGCGTCGACATAGCTCGTTCGCGCTCCGTTGTTTTCCATAGGAATTGACGTGCGTCGACATAGGCCGAGTCTCCATACAATTTCCGCGTAGTCAAAACAACGGAGGACGAACGAGCGATTGGGCCGCGGACTTTCAGGCATGCTTGAAGCTTGTACTACTGCCTCAATCGACAAAGAAAAAAAAATAGGGGGTAGTTCACTGACCCCTGCCCCTGGCGCCGAACCTGCCGCCGGAGAAGCGGTCGCCGCGGTCGTAGGGCGTGGGCCGGTAGCCGCGGCTGGACCTGAACCCGCTCTCCATCCGGTCGCCGTACGCTCGCACCTCGTCGGCTGAGCTTATAAACACCTCTATGTACCTGTGAACGATATACCACATTATAATGAGAAATAGATAATATACAAATATATAGGGACAAGTCACGAGTTAGCCGCTAAGTTCGAGACTTGTGTTATGGGATACTAACTCAACGATACTATATTTGTAGATTAATATCAAAGAAACAGGTCAATCTGGAAAATATAATTTTCTATCCTGAGCTGACCGGGTATTGAATCCGGGATCTCCAGTGTCGATAAACACTATTGTGGCTACGAACTCGTTAATTTGTTGTATTGCCATGGTTTTAGCTCGTTTATGATTGGTTAGTTTACGGCCTGCTTGCATATGGGGTTTCAGGAAGAACTCATCGACCAGTATCACACAGACCAGTCGCGTTTTTATTATTAAAGAAGACAAATCTCAGCATCCATCTTTGCGTTAACTAATACTATTTAAATTCGCATTACTATCGGAATATTTCAGTCTTTATTAACATTAGGTGCTTATTATTGAACAGAATGAGCCACAGCCAATGTCGGGACTGACGTCTGCCAGTATTTGTCCTGTAAAATCTGTATGTGAAAAATAAAACAGAAATCACCGTTGGGACTAAAAAAACGTCATAGATCACGCATTCGAAGAATGGCGCAAATTTTTCTTTAAATCCATACCTAATTGAAAAAAATACCCTGGAAGAATTACAGTTTTAAAAAATCTAATCTAATCAAGGAAATCTGGAATAATAAACATTAAATAAAGATTATCCTTTTCCTAGAAAAGAACAGGATCTATTTTTTTTAATTCATAATTTTAAAACTATATATTTAACATTGCTACCAACGACCAAATAAGATATCAATTGATAGTAAACTAAAGTATTACCTACTTAAAAACTAGGATACTTGATTGAATTCCGAATATTTGTAAACCTGATATATAATTAGATTTAATAAAAACAGAAAAAAAAATGAGTTTTTAATATCTATTCCTAATACTTAAGGTCAAAATTCATTTGACAATGAACATTGATCCTAAGTGTACCTTATTTAGTCGCTAATGTCGTTTAACTCAATCAATTTAATTTTCTCCGTATTATTTTCTTTATTAAAACAGGCAGAATCATAATCCAACGTTCCTAATTCAAAATATCATGATACCACCCACAGTACAACAACATAAGTAGACCATCTTCATCGCTCTTCGTCCCCGGACCCGACGTTCGCCCCGCCGCCCTCACTTCGCCCCGCGCTCGCCCAACCTTTGACAACTCATAACCAATCACGTATGCATTTTCAAACACTACCTTTTACTCTATAGCCCGAATATTTCAAGATATATTGGGACGTTCTTCACTCTCTTGCTTACAGACAAAACAAGAGTGAATATGTCTTTAAAAATCAATTTAAAAATTTAGACGTATTTTACACAAACATATAACTATGCTCTAATAGACATACATTTCGCTTAGGCTCAATGAATGTTTACTAAGCACTTAGTTATTAAGTTTGTGTAAACTAAGCATATTACGCTCTTGCAAGAAAACAGACAGTATTCATACAAATATTCGCAAAATGAATGCATGATATTGTAGAATGCTTAGTACATATTGTGAAGATGTTTTAGCTATAATCCAAAAAATGATATCCCCATAAAAAGTATGATACTGAAGTCGGTAGAACCAACTGTGTCAACATTAATTTTGTTTTTGTACGAACGAAGCAAATTACAATATTCCTAATATAGTAGTGCTGTGAAAATGCAAGAATTTAACCAACTTTTATTATTAACATTCCCTTAATTTAATAGAATAATCCCAAAAACTAATGCCCGCCGTATGGCCATTGGTCGTTACAATCTATGGCGAAAATAAATAAAGAAAAAAATACGTGTCTTTATTAATCCCAGCATAGACATCTAAAAGAATAATTGCTATAGTAAGTTTAAAAAAGAAACTGAAATATATTTATTGAATATCTATTTTATAAAAAAAAAAAACAATTTTACACTATAGAAAATATACCTTTCTGTCAATGTACAGAAAGGATAACATAACATCAAGGGGAACGCTGCTCACTGATAAACTATTCATTAATGTGTATGCGTCTACTGCTACTAGATGGCGGTATTCGTAAAATGTGAAATTTATATGAAGTGTGTAATTTGTATGAGATGCATTCGAGGAAAGTTTGACAGTGTGTTAGCAATAACACACTCAATAAGATGAATCAAAATCTTGTAGCTGAAAACTTGTTTTTGGCCCCAAAGTTTTTTTTACAAAATTGTGGTAAATTAAAACTGGAAGATGACCTTCTTGGAAACCGTTCTGTGGTTTCAAAATATTTTGCAGGTACAAGCAGAATTATTGCAAGGAGATTATTCAGCTTCCTTTTTAAACCCTACCAAAACCTTTCTATTCTTTTAAAGTCTTTGAATCCCAGTGATTTCAATGGCGCACATAGACGTAGACCAACGACATAGGACGTCCCACACTTAACCCACTACACCAAATAATATTCACCGTGGTTATCTTTTGTGCCGCAGTGATTATCTTAAGCCTAGTTATAGGTGGTTATCTTAAGCCTAGAATAGTTAATTTTTCTCGTCTTTGCCATTTTTTATTTATAGTAGTCTAGTCCGTGTTTGTCAATGCATTTTTTTTCTCAATTTATTTTCAAAATAACATCCCTATTATCCTACAAAGTTCGTATTATTCACAGCGATGATTGATCTTAATCGTCCAAAATTTGTATTTCGATTCCTAAATCGCCAAAGATCGTCACTGCGGCAAGCACGGCCATTTTGATTCCCCCACCTGTGTCCTATTTTCTCTCTGTCTCTGTTGAGCGCTTCCTGTGCGCTCTCCTTGTCAACGAAGTGAACGAACGCCTCTCCCGAAGCCCGCCCACTGAAGTCCGACAGTAAGTGCACCCCATCCGGAGCAACCGTCAACCCTGGCCCACCCAAAAGATCATTATTAAGTCAATGATTGTGGAGCCACTGTGGTTGACACTCAAAATGCCAATTCTCGACAGCGTTTCCCAAATTGATGTACTAAGGAAATCTATATTGGTACCTTATATCGGTCAATGAAGGAATACTGTAACCCTTATTTGCACTTTTATGTCACCTAGGTATTTATACCCCAAAACATTAAAAATCCTTCAGATATTCAATATGAGGGAATAACTGAGAAAAAACGAAAATATATTTTGGAAGACGCTGACAAAGTTTTTTTTACAGGAAATTTTGCATGCAATGTTACTGAATGTAAATTGTTATTCAGGCATTTTTTCAAACCACAGTGCTGCAACACAACCAGCCTAACCCCAAATCCTTTCTTTTATACTAAACTAACTGATGATAAATGATATAGGTCTTACCATCAAAGAACTGGATGATCTCCTCTTTGGAACACCCGAACGGGAGACCACGGAGCTTGACAATGCCCATGTCGTCGGTGACATTGGGGATGCCGTCAAACCCGTTCTCGCTTTGGCGCATTGCGTTCAAAGCCCACTCCATGTCTTGGCGGTCAGTCGAGAATACTATAAAAAAAAAACAGGTATTTAGATCACAAAAAGATTTAATCATCAAAATCGTTGCAAACATTCATAAAAATGATATTACCACAGTATGTACAGATTATTTATTTTAAAATCAGATGCTGAATATATAAATATGCATATAAATCAGATGGTAATTTCAAAAATTAGATCTCGAGACACATTTTCACTTGGACTTTGAAACAAATTTAAAAAGGCCCGTTCGGGCTTCAATCGGGTAAAAACATTATAAATCACACACCTAAACCTTCCTCAGAAATCACAATCTATTGGCGAAAACCGTATGAAAAAACGTGCAAAGTTTTTGAGTTTATCACAAACAGACAGATTGATGCAGCAGAGGACTTCGTTTTATAATATGTTCTGAAGAGCTCACCTTCAATGTATCTCTTGCCCATGTTTTCCTTATCCTTCTTGAGGGCCGCTTCCACATCATCCTGACTCTCCACCTCCACAAAGCATTCGCCAGAGGGCCGCCCAGGGCGTACCTCAGTCAGGTGCACACCTTAAAAATATTTTAAATTAAAGATGGCTTACAATATATTATTTTGGCTAGTAGATATGATTAAGTTAATATAATAAAGACTCAAAATTTAAAGGCATTTTCTTATGCTGGTATGGGCATATGAGCTGACTGAATGTTACAACAAATTATAGAGTTTATTATTAATTAAAGAGATATCAATCTCTTTCACTTGCTATGAAATCAAAAGAGAAAGCGATAGCTAGCAATAAGCCATGCGAAGCCTACCGTGTTAGTATTGTTACAAAACAGAATGCTGCAGTGGAAAAAAAGAGAAGACGTAACGACGAGTCAGCCTGCGATTGGTAAATTGCCGGGTGATTGCCGGCTAACATGTCAGGAGAATGATTTCTACAAGTAAGTAATAGTATATGTAGTTATAATAATTAGCTTATGAATGTGTGAATAATTCATTGAACATAAACTAAATAAAAAAGATCAAATAACTTGCTTAGTCTTTAGTTAGAGTTAGCCTAACAAACTGGTACACTTATTGCTAACCTATAATATTAGAAAATTTATAAATTGTTAAAATTTACCTTCTTTTCCGTTCACAACGTTGACTCCAGTCAAAAAATCTAGGACATCTTCAACAGTCGTGGAGAAAGGCAAACCGCGCAGTTTCACGATGTGGCTACTGTCCCCCGATCCCAACATGATTTAGTGGTACTAAAAACCAACTCAGTGAGAAGTTTCAACGAAAAAATTTGGCAAGATTGAACTAATTGGCAATTTGTTAGCGCGAAATCACGATTTTCCAGAAAAACGTAAAGAAAGAGTCGTACCTAGGTACTCGTACGTAGCGTCCTCAGAGACAGACAGGACAGCCATAAAATTTTTGAATAGTGTTGTACTTCTTCTCTTTGGTATATTGGTTGATGTTGATTGAAGTGTGTAATCGATATCGATACAGAAATACCATTTTGACTTAAGCGACTTAGATATCGGCATCATCTAATTTTATCTATCAATCACTTTATTATTATTAACCGCTCTACACAGTAGCGTCATCTATTTTATGGATAGGGAACCTGTTACACATACAATCTACTAAATACTTGCCTACTTTATAATATTTACTTTTTTAAAACTTCTGGTTTATAATAATAATAATATAAACACAGTTAGTGAAATAGTAGAAATACCTAATAATAAGCATGGAAAATTCATATAAATTTGAGAGTGCCTGTGACATCACAGCTTCCGTGCGAAATACCTACCTACAACCACAAACACAATTATTCACATATTTAACTACATTTCCGATTTGTACAGAATAGAGTGTAGGATGTTGCTAGCTTTTTATATCTGTGTGTATCAGATATACCGATACCCACGGAAAAATACACACAGGCTGATATTTCACACTACTACCCATAGAAAACTCATGTAAGTCAAGCATCACGGCACAGTACTATTGATAGTTTAATAATCGAATTACTAGGTAAATCGATGCTATGAAGTTGGACATTACTACTTGACATTTCGAAATTTGACTTGACAGCAAGACGAACGGCAAGCAAGCGGTTCATGTCATCGTTTTTCGCTTTTTTGGAGTTTTGGGATTTTGGATTTCGATTCCAAAAAAAAATAATAATTTGCGTATGGTGGTCGCGTGCGTTCATGCATAAATTGTTTTTGTCTAGAAGTGAAGGAAGCCGCTGCTTTATCTCGTTGACCATAATCTGGTGATTTTGGTCTGCCAAAATGACGGTCGATGGCGATGAAAAGCCGCCTAACGATCGTGTTTTTATGGACATTTCCATCGGTGGCCTGCCTTCAGGGCGTATAGTATTTGAGCTGTTTAACGATGTGGCGCCTAAAACCGCTGAAAATTTTCGTGCTTTGTGCGTAGGAGATGCGGGCGTGGGTAAAGTTACGGGGAAGCCGCTCACATACAAGGTTAGTTTTTTTGTAACCTCCTCCTATTCCTCCTTGTATCGTAATCCTCATTGCTGAAGGTCATGAGTCGTGATTTGCCATTTGCCTCTATTTCAGGGAATGGTGTTCCATCGTGTGGTGAAAGACTTCATGATCCAAGGAGGTGACTTCACCAATGCCAATGGTACTGGTGGGGAATCTATTTACGGTGGTACTTTTGAAGGTAAGTAGGAAATTGACTTGAAAATTTTTCAAATGTCCTACCTATTTAGTGAGAAATTGAAAGTTATTTTTCTTGTCATTCAAATAATTTTTAGATCGTCTCGTATTGAGATACCACCCAATTATATTAGTCACCAAATATTCTGTCAGAAAGCCATGACAGTATATCAAATTTACATTAGATTTTTTTACAATCACATGCTCAGATATATACACAACTGCAATTAATAGTCAATTTAGACTTGTCACATTAGAATAAAACCAGTTTTGTGTGTTAACAAGAGACTTCTATTGAAAAACAATTTTGACTGAATCCTCAGCAGAATCAGCATCCAGTTTTTGTAAAGTAGGTATTATATTTCAATTTTTATGATATGGTTTAAATCATGCAATGTATTTGTGTCCTCTTAATAGAGTAACTTATTTCAGATGAGACATTTGAGCTGAAGCATGATAGACCATATTTGTTGTCTATGGCTAACAGAGGCAAGGATACCAACGGATCTCAGTTTTTTATGTAAGTCAGTACTTGGAAGTGGTAAGCACAGGTAAATATGAGAGGGTCAAGTCTCTTGGGTTTTACTTCAACTCAAGATGGTTTATTAAGTGTTGTCAAGAAATTACCTGTTCTCTGAAATTTCTAGTTTGATAATCACCAGAGATTTGCAAAAGAAATTCTGGTCTTATTTCTCTAAAAAAAATTTTTAGGAATATCTTATCATACTCCCAAACAGAAATTAATATAAGGGTGACTGACATGAATCCTGAATTATACTAGGTCTACACTGAGACAATGAACTCAAAGCATATTCAAAATGTGTACGTTTTTATTTCTAATAATTAAATGGTATTATGTAATGCTTGAGTGATAAAGACATTTCTAAGTTGTTTGTTGTTGGCTCCGTGTGGTCATTTATGTATTCTTAACCTTTTGTGAACTATCACATTTGCTTTTCTCATGGATTCGTCGAGACCAATTCCTGGCGAGTCTCACAAAATATACCCCTTTTGATTAGGTATTGAAATAAAGGGTAACAATCTTGACATGGTTTTTATTGAAATATTTAAATTAATTACATTGCATTATTAATGTCTAATTTGCTAATGTTTTGGTTTTTAAAGTGTATATTTGTTTATTAACTTCTTCTGTTATCAATACCCAAAGGTTGGCTAGAAGAGATTGTTTAGCAATAAGCCCACCATTTTTCCATATATTTATACATTGTTATATTCTTTTACAACATAATGTTGTTGTTTTATGTTTGATATAACTTCATTGCATATAAAAATACAAAAACACAAGAAATAGAAAAAGTGATAGCAACATTATCGACGGCCTCGGTGGCGCAGTGGTAAGATTCTTACCACTGAACCGAGAGGTCCCGGGTTCGAACCCCGGTCGGGTCATGATGGAAAATGATCTTTTTCTGATTGGCCCGGGTCTTGGATGTTTATCTATATATGTATTTATTATAAAATATAGTATCGTTGAGTTAGTATCCCATAACACAAGTCTCGAACTTACTTTGGGGCTAACTCAATCTGTGTGATTTGTCCTAATATATTTATTTATTTATTTATTTATTTATTTATTTTATATTTATTTGCCAACCAATTATTACAATAAAGTGCTTACCTCTGAACCGAGAGGTCTCAGGTTCGATTCCCGGTCGGGTCATGATGGAAAATGATCTTTTTCTGATAGGCCCGGGTCTTGGATGTTTATCTATATATATATATATATATAAATGTATTTGTTATAAAATATAGTATCGTTGAGCTAGTATCCCATAACACAAGTCTCAAACTTACTTTGGGGCTAGTTCAATGTGTGTGATTTATCCGTATATATTTATTTATATTTATTTATGGAAGGAAATGGCAGTAATAAAATCTCAAAAGTCAAAAGAAGCAATACAACAATAAAAATAATGTTTTTATGGCCAAAATTATTTTGTATTTAAATAAATACAAATACAAAATTACCTTAACAAAGGCATTATAGTGGGAATGTGTTCGTACACAAATTGATGAGCGTTATGTATGTGTAGCGCTGTGGGGCCGGCGCGTCGCTTCGCCCGCTATCATTCTTGTTCTGTTCTGTGTGTTGTAGAACAACACAGCCGGCGCCGCATCTCGACAAGTGAGTATAGTTATATTTATTTACTTTTATCTTGTGTTAAAAACCTTATGTCACACTAGGCATGTCTGCTAAAATACCTTTAATTAGCTCTTTTGCTGACCATCTCCATTAGCTTTTGGTGTTCCTTTTGTAAAAATAATAAAAAAAAAATGAACGCGAAAGTCTGTCACGCTTTCACGGTTAAAACGCTGACTAAAACAATACCATCAAAATAGGATAGAACAGAACATACACATATTTATAAATGTATTAATGTATGTTTGTTGGTTGCCCGCAGCGTGCACGTAGTGTTCGGACAGGTGGCGGGCGGCGCGGCGCTGGTGCGGCAGCTGGAGGCGCTGCCAGTGGACCGCCGCGCGCGCCCGCTGCAGGACGTCGTCGTCAGCGCCGCGGGACAGCTCGTCAAGGTCAAACCCGGTCAGTGTGCTTCTACAATAAATAGTACACAATATACGAGGGAAGAGAAAGCTTTTTGCCATTAGTTACAGTCAAACATCGATAACTCGCAGCAAAATTGTAACGGTCCCGGTAATGAACCTTGAGGCACACCCGTTTAAATTTGAGGTTTGCACTGTTAAAAGGTGTGATATTATTCTTGGAATGGCTTGTAGGCAAACCACAATCTGGCACCAATTCTGTGATAAATATTTATTACACTTGCGGTAATTTTGTTTCAGGAAAAAAGCGAAAGCAAGAGAAGGAGAAAGGAAATGAAGACAGCGAGGTGGAGTCCGAAAAGGAGCACAAGAAGGATAAGAAGAAGAAGAAAGATAAGAAGGAAAAGAAAAAAAAGAGGTAGATATGTTACATTTTGATAACTAAAATACTTAAAACACATAATAAATTGAATATGAAATATTTTATTGCATAGTTCAGTTCTTATCATATTTATATATGTAATTATTTATTGTTCATAATCATCCTGTTGCTCGTTCTGAGCGAGAAAGAGATATATAGCTATTAGTTTTCATCAGTTTATTACAAAAGTACAATGTTTTTCTGCAAACAATCCGCCTTTATACGAGATTTGTATATTTTGTTAATCTGCTTTTTTATGTGCAATGAATAGTCTATAAACAAAATAAATTATTATATTCAGGCACCACTCAGACCCGTCTGGAGAAGACGAAGAAGAACCACAACAACCGGCCCATCCACTTGTGATGACTTCCAAGATCGACCCCCGGG
Source organism: Plodia interpunctella (assembly GCF_027563975.2). NCBI lineage: Eukaryota > Metazoa > Arthropoda > Insecta > Lepidoptera > Pyralidae > Plodia > Plodia interpunctella. Next base: position 10,453,195 of record NC_071302.1, on the reverse strand, counting down.
AAATTCCCGATGTCCCAACCAACAGGTTTCTCATGAGAGGAGGGCGAGACCAGGACAAGGATAGGCCGGACCCTAGGAGGGACAGGGAGAGGTATAATATTTTAAATTATTTGTTTCTCGTTACAACAGAAATGTAATTTGCCGAAGAATAATGGACTTTGTTGGCATTGTAATAAAGTGGATAAAAACTTCTAGGAGTTTAAGTACATTATAGATTTTGTGTTTATACTTTTAAATGCCATTTCATTACAGCTTTAGTCGATTCTTGATGTAAGTAAATATTTATAAATAGATAAAATAAATTAATTAGGACAAATCACACAGATTGAGCTAGCCCCAAAGTAAGTTCGAGACTTGTGTTTTGGGATACTAACTCAACGATACTATATTTTATAACAAATACATATATAAATAAAACTACAAGGCCCGGGCCAATCAGAAAAACTTCATTTTCCATCGTGACCCGACCGGGGATCGAACCCGGGACCTCTCAGTTCAGAGGCAAGCACTTTACCACTGCGCCATCGAGGTCGTCATTTGGGTAATTCATATCCTATTATAAATGTTAGAGTGAGTTTGTCCTTGGATTGTCAATTGAATTGAGGTGTTTTTGGTGTACAGATAGAGAACTGGGGAGAGACATAGGCTACTTTTTGCCGCGGGCATAGCCGTGGCCCACAGCTAGTAAATCATATAACAAGGGTGTCTGGTGTTTTATAGGGTACTGAGTTTCTTTTATTATATTCCTTGATGTTTCCTCATTGTTATTTCTAGGTCAAAAAGTCATTATAGGATATTCTTCATTTGCAATCTTTTTTTGAAAAAATTTTACAATTCAGCTGACATAGAATGAGCACTTGGCAAATGTGTACACATTTTGAGAGGTGCACATTTTCAGTAATGCACGTTTTTCGAAGTGCGTATTTGTGAAGCGCTTTTTTTTTGCGAAATGCTCATTTTGTGTCAGTTCTGACATTTTCATAGTATTTTGTTCATAAACATTATACTACCGTGTCCTGTATATGAACAATTTTTTTTATTCAGGATGCGTTACCGCGAAAGGGACAGACACTCATACACACGTAGTGGCAGAATCATTAAGGGCAGAGGTGTTTTCGTAAGTATGATTTTTATCATAAACACAACCAGGTTTATTTATTTATTTCGATCCATCAATAAAAAAACATCATGTTAAATTTTGAAACTGAATTTGATCCACCCGTCTTCGCTCAGCATTCATAATTCTTAATTCAGTTTAGGATGATATACCTACATTACTCATTGACGTCAAAAATTGATTTAAAACTAAGTCTACTGCCGACTTCCACAGAATTTCAGCCCTAGTTGAAATAGGACCTGCAAGTTTTACTTCGACTTTTTTTCGATAGTCAAGTTAGAAGTTTTGCTGTACAGTAATGTGTATAACAAGTAGATATAATTTTAAATCAAATCAAATTTTAAAACAATATTCAGAAATTAGACCTTCACAGGCACTTTTTCACGTCAATTTTTAATATATAATAATAGTAATTCCTCACAAGCTACAATTAATTCCCAGCGTTACCGAACCCCGTCCCGTTCGCGTTCGCGTTCCCGTTCGGTGACCCCGCCTCATTGGAGGCAAGCGCAGCGGAGAATCGTCAAGCTGTCGGAATTTGAGGTATGTCTCTTTCTCACTTTTTATATTGTTGTTTATCGGACCCGAGAGAGTGAGTGAGTGAGAGAGTGCGACTTTGTCAATTTAGATCTCAACATCAAGGCGATTCGCAGTCAGCGTTAACCAATCACAGTGCGTTGTGGCGCACACACAGCTATGTAATTGGTTCGCTGCGTCTCACTTTGAATAGACTATAGTGAGAAGAAACTAGGAACCCGTACTTCGCTATCTGAAAGAAGGAGATGTGATTTCGAGTTCTAGTAAACTTGCTTTTATTTTATACTACTGAGCAGGCAAACAGGCACGCGGCCCACCTGATGGGAAGTGGTCACCGTAGCCTTTGAACGAATGCAACACCACTGGTGTCACTGCTCTATGTCGAAAACTTTAAGTTGAGTTTACACCAACATTTCTTAACTGCAGTCGTCTGTAGCTTTGAGAAACATAAAACTTTTAACGACTCGACAAGAAGAAGTATTACCACGAGTTATTGTATTACAGCGCGTGGAACAAGAACGCGAGAAAGATGACACAGAAAGGCAGAGAACTACCAGCAGGCAGATCAGCGGTAAGACATTAGTGTTAGGCGGTCCCTAAACCCAGTGATGGTTGATCACCCGGGTTAAAACCGTAGTCTAGTTTAAAATCAGTATTTTACCTTAGCTCCTTTAGCCGTTGAGCGTCGGAGCCCCGGATCCGATTTCCTACTTTTTCGTCTCCACTTGGCACGGTCGCCGGCATCCCTAGTTTTGATACTGACGTGCGTCGACGCACGTTGAAACTTGATACTATTTCTACGTTGTTCTGCGTCATCTGTCGACGAACATCTAAGTGACGTAGCGCAACCGGGCGTGGTTCGAAGATGCATAGTTGTTTTAATTGTGTAGATTTTTTTGTTATTTTTGATAAATACCATGTTCGTTATTTCATTATATTTAATTCTTCTTTTAAATCATAGATGGCGGTATTCGAAAATAAATTGCGCCATGCTTTGGCTTCACGAACTCCTATTAACATTATAAATGCGAAAGTTTGTATGTTTGTTACTTTTTCACGCGAAATCTACTGGACGGATTGTTATAAAATTTGGTATATGGGTATAGTTTGAGATAACAAATTTTACTCCGAATTTGAAAAATAGTTCTCTAAAATGTGAAGAAAATCCAACATGTTTTTGTAAATCCTTGTAACTTCATAGGCGATGCAGAAGGCGGTACTCCGGAACAACCCCGCGAAAAAGAAGAAGGCGAATGCGACACCACTTTGGGTAAATCTAAATAAAGTGTTGACGATTTCTTTGGAAACCAACTGAAATAAATTTTAGGCAGTCTGCTCGTTAGTCAATTAACGAAATTAGGTATTATATTGCCGCAGTTACATTTAATTTCAGTTACTAGTTTATCATCTATGTCTGTTTAATATTCATGTCCATAGATTAAAAGGAATCTTGGTAATGGCTTGTTCAATTGTATGTTTCTTGAAGAATGTAATGTTATTTCTATATTTTTGTGACTGAAAATTGTTTTTATTTGTATATTTTTTTCAGAAAAATCAAAAGTCGACTACAATGCTCTGGATTTTGAAGAAGATATAGAGCACGAAGGTTGGTGAATCATTATTTATTCTGACTTCGTGCCATCATATTTGGTTTCATACAAATTTTTAAACTTTAACAAACATTTTAGACGAGTCCGTACCCCAAAAGCGTCGCGGCGAAGTCCGCCGTCGCGAGCGTCCTGAACGCAACGATCGTTCTGAGCGTAGTGATCGTTTTGAGCGCTTTGGGCGCAACGAGCGAGCGGAGCGCCCGGGCGAGAGCAGAGCTGATATTCTCGCCATGGCTTTAGGGGTGAACCCTAAACATGATCAACAGTAAGTTTGTTGGGCTTTTTTTACTGGTATTTGATCAATCAATCAATTTAACGAACAGGCCGGCTAGCATGAAACATAAACGTATAGCACGACATTGCGTACACGTTGTATCTTTTTTTATTCGATGCGTAATCGATGCCCATATCGAGTGCATGTGGACGTATTTATGTTTCTTAATAGGCCTTCAGGTTTTGATCGATGTATTTTCCATTTTACTCTGTTTTTGTTTTATCAGAAAATATGAAAGAAGGTATTGCTATTTAAATTTATATGTATACGTAAATCAATAGAATTTATATTTTAGGTCACTTAATATTAGTTGATTTCGTCGAATAGGGCAAAGAATGTATAAAATATCTAGTCGGTTTTTTTATTACTTTGCGATTGGGAGATCACATATGTGTATATACTGAGATTTTATCCGTGGCTTAAGTTTCTGTGAAATTTGCGTATTCTCGTTTACTTTTTGGATACGCGTGTACTTTAATATTAATTATTATTAATATTTAATATAATTAATACAAAATATTTTATACTACTGCTGACGTTGATGCTCACTGTGGACAAACCTCTGTTGGTTTTTGTCAGTGTTCTTATATTATGTACTATATATATTTGTTCTTTATATGTGAAATAAATAAAAATAAATAAAAACTTATCTGATTTGACTTTCGATTCAATTAAATGTCCATTTTCGAACAGAGATGCCCGAGAAACTCGTGACGTTCGCCGTCGCGACGGACTGCAATCCGCCGTGTATTCCGCCCCCAAAATACCTTCGGCTGTGGTGTCCGAACCCCCCAAACAGCAACCTAAGAGGAGCGACGACAACGCTGGCGGTTATGATCCTTTTTCCATGTTGAGGAGCACCTTTAACAGGGAGAAGGATGTGCAACGGAAAGATGTGAGGTAAGATTCAAACAGGTTTTAAGACAAGTAATGTATTTTGTAATGATGTAAATAAAATCAATATTATGCAAAAAATAATATAGAAGAAGTGAGATTCCACAGTTCAAAGACAACGAAAAATTTAATATATGTAAATAGCGGCCCTCCCTGGCTTCGCTCGCGTAAAACCATAATAACACGTAAACCTGCCTCAGGAATCATACTATTAGTGAAAACCGTCTTTAGTTTATGGCGTTGATACTGATGAACGTGATTGGGGTACTACTTTTTATAATTTGTAGGGATGTTGTACTACAAAAATAGTGATGCAATAAGTCTATGGTAAAGTTATTTTTCTGTTTAAATACAACAACACAACTACAACCTAACCCATAACAACCAATTATAAATTCTCTTACACCAAAAAAGCAAAAATGTTATTTAATCAATTGTAATAAAAAAAATTACGCTCTAATCGTCCCTCTAACCACAATAAAAATCTTTATTTCTCACTAATTAATATTTTAATAATATTAATTGTAATATTAAGTGTCGTATTCATATATTTATTTTTAAAGGTCGACGGTGACGGCCGAGGAAAGCTTTATTAAACATTTATGTGTAATGAAACTACTATTATTGCTATAAGCTATTACTTATAGCGGTGTTATAGTTTTGTTATAATTGCATTTTTATAGGAAAGAAGATCTCCGTTCTGAACTAAATCGCCGCAGCGAACGAGATCGCGCTGAACGCGAGAAAGATATAGGAAGGGAAGATAAAAGAGAACGCCCTAATAGTGAGGACGACCGCTATAAGAGTGACAGAGACAGTCGTAAAAATGACAAAGAACGCCACAAGAGTGAAAGAGACGAAGAGCATAAAGAAAGAGAACGGAAACATTCGGAAGCTAAAGGCAGAGAGGTATCTAAGGAGCGTTACAGCGAGATACGTGACAAATCTCACGATTATAGAGAGAAGTCGAAGGACAGATACAAAGATGATGAAAAGAGATCAAGAGAAATACACAGTGAGAAACGCGATCGTTCCGGCGAGAAACGCGATCGTTCCCGTGAGAAACGTGAACGTTCCGACGAGAAACGCGATAAAGATGACGACAAACGCAGGTCTAAAGACCAAGAGAAGCGAGAACGATCCAAAGACAGGTACAAAGATAGCGAGAAACGTGAACGATCGCGCGAGAAACATGAGAAATCTAGGGATAGATACAAAGACGATGGTGGACGTGATAGGTCTAAAGATCGGTATGATGATAAACGTCAAAAGTCTAAAGATAGATCCAAGGATGACGAGAAGAGAGACAGGTCTGAGAGGCGCCGCGATAGCGAGGAAAGAGATAGGTCTAAGGAGAGACACGATAGACGTAAGGATGATAGGAGTAAGACTAGAGAAGATGATCTAGATGGGAAGGAGAGGAGGCGTTCGCGGTCTAGAAGCCGCGATAGGTAGGTTTTAATTTGCTAATTGATGAATTATATTAAATTGAATATAATAATTTGTCCTAATATATTTAATTTTTTATTGAAAATTAAATATATTAGAACAAATTACACAGATTGAGCTAGCCCCAAACTATATGTTATAATACATACAAGACCCGGGCCAATCAGAAAAAGATCATTTTCCATCATGTTGATTCATGACCCGACCGGGGATCGAACCCGGGACCTCTCGGTTCAGAGGCAAGCACTTTATACTGCGAGGTCGTCAATGTAGTATTTTAATTAAATATATAATCAACAAATTTTGATATCAAATTACTGAGAGTGTATCGATAGCAAATGTGCACACTGTGTTCGGTCCATAAGAATGGTAATGTTTTCAAATTGTTTACAGGCAAATTTGTATAGGGTATAATCGTGTGTGTTGTTTACCAATTATCGAGCCAAACCTAATACAATCCTTTGTGAAACAAGTATTAAATTTATTCAAATATTTCCTAGAACATTTAGGAAATAAAAAAACTTCAAATATTTTTGAAAATAATAATAAAATGAAAAAATTCTGGAATCGAGCGGGAATTGAGCCCGCGCCCCTGTCTATCCGGGACAGTGCTCTTGACCACTCATCATCCCATTATTATTTACAAAAATAACTTTAAAAGCACGTGTGACATGTATAACAAATCCATTTAAACTTAAAATATTGTATGGTTTTTTGACCACAGACTAACAAGTAATATTGCCGACGACCATGCGAAGTGGAGAAGAAAAAGTAGACTGAGAAATGATCGGTTTATAAACTGAGCTTTTCGAATTCAAATTATTTTGTTACAAATGCCCTTTTTGGACTAACTTTAGATTTATTATTGTGTATTTTAGTAATACTTTTTGTGTGTCGTCAGGTCGCGAACTCCCAGAAGGCGCGATCGGAAGCGTTCGGATTCTGAACATAAGGACAAGAGAGACAAGAGTCCAAACGAAGAGGAGAAGAAAAAGGTAACATTTCTTATGTTAACAACTAATAAGTTCAGCATAGTCGTATCCTCACGGTTGAGAGTAGTTTCCTTCAGTATACCATGTTCAATATTTCTGGGTCATAAATAACTTTAGAAATTTGTAGTTTATTCTAAATTTATGGATTTTCGAATCACGGAATGGGCACAGTACAAAGAACAACATTTTGTTTGAGATTAATTCTTTCACAACTTCGCCCTTAGCGATGAATTCGCTCGCGTTAGATCCATGCCCCATTGCTCAGTCGGGCTCCGTCGCTTTGACGTCCATCGACAGAAAACGCAGAACAACGCAGCAACGAATGTCAACGCACGTCAGTGTCGAAGCCTATAGAAAACAACGCAGCTACTTCGTGCAACGTCCTCGAAACGGAGAACGATTGAGCAATGGGGCATGTCTCCGCCGCCGTGCCGTCTTCGGTGCTAAAACGTGTAAAAGGACGACGCTGTCCGTAGTATTTAAGTGAATGTTAACATGTCTGTTTGTAACTTTAATTGGAATAAAATGTAACAGTTCTTTGTTTTTCAAATTCAAATTTCTTTATTCAATTTAGGATGATATACATCACTTATTGACGTCAAAAATTACTTAAACTAAGTCTACTGCCGGCTTCCAAAGCGCAGGTGCAGAAGAAGCGGCGCAACAAACTTCACCGCAGCCTTTTCTCCAAGGACGTCAATTAACAAATATAGGTCTTATATCAAAATTATACTTAAATATGTTTTATTAAAATGGTATCAAAAATTTTTTTTGAAGGCGTTGTTTTGAAATTCTAATTTCATCTTGGGATGACATTATATGTATGGCATCCTTCACATTGACGTGTTTTGTGTTGACCATTTGTGTATTTTGTTCTATATATTTTATAATTTTGTTCTATATATAATTATATAGTATAATAACATATGTTAATACATATTTTGTATACTACAGCTCTAAACTGTTATAGTTTCTCGATAGTCCATTACTTAATTTGACACGAAGAAGGTGAAGAATAGGTACATAGATAATTTTTTAATTGTTTAGGAGGAGGAACGTTTGGAAGCCAAGAAGGAATTGATGGAGATAGTCCGTCTCATCAAGCTGAGACAGCGAGACAGGGAAAAGGCTGCAGGTATGTTGTTTAAATTTTACGTACAGTCACCAGCACATAAATCTTAACGTGTTAATGTTTGTCCTAATATATTTATAATCTACCCAAATTCATTGCAAACTCGCCGCTATTAACCCGCCACAGAGGTCCGTGCAGAGTAACTTGATGTGCTGTTGACTGTACATTATACATCTTTCATGTATAGGTGACCACCACTTGCTTCCGGCGAAGGAAAACATCGTGAGGAAACCTGCACACTGGTTGACAGTTGAAGTTCATTATTGTGTTTGCGACTTGCCACTAGAAGCATTAGGTAGACGTAAAAGTCATTTGGAACTCTGGTGTAAACCTCTTTGTTTCATAGATTGAGGTCAAACGCACGCAGAATTAATTACAAGTTATATGTTAGACAAACTAAAAAAAAAACCGACTTTTAATATTCATTTCGCTACAACTTTTCAACGGCTAAACCGATTTTGATCAAACATATCTAAGAATCACCGCATAAAAATTGATAGGTATTTTTATTTTTATGTTAAATTGATAGCAATTTTATAAACTAAAAAAAAAAACGCATCCAAATCAGTTCACCCGTTACACAGAAAGACAGACAGACACGGACAAACAATGGGTGTTAAAACACCCATCTTAGACCATCGGAGGCCGCAGCGGTTGAAACGCATTGAGAACCACCTTCTCCGCCGTCGACCCTCTGCTTCCCACTACCTAACCTAATTATAATGAGTGAATGATTACGATGTGTTTATAGAAGCGAAGAAGAAGCGCGATTCGTCCGCTAGTTCTTCAGAGTCGGACCGCGGTCGGTCGCGGCGGCGGTCGTCGGACCGCGACCGCAAGCGAAGCCGCAGCAGGTCAGTAGTCTAGTAGTTTTGCTCATACCGCCCATAATTATGGTTACTTTTTAACACTTCCGCGAACGCACGACAGCTATATCAGTAATAACAATTAAACTTCTTTTGTGTCTCGTCGAATATAATTTTTTTTTACATAATTGACAGGCTAGGTTTTTAGTTTACTTGTTACTAACAGAAAAGCAAGTGTTCTATATTATTGTACTGCACGTGAAATAAAATGTTTCGAAAATAATGCTCATACAATAATGTTGAAACCTTATTGTATGAGCAAAACGATTAGTATCACACCATAATAGACTAAGTTAAACCCTGTCTTCCACAGAGGCCGCCGCGATTCCCCCCGACGCCCGCGTCGCTCGCGCAGCTCATCGCGCCATCGCTCCCACCGCAGGCGATCGTCTTCACACTAAACGTTATAGGTAACAAGACCATGGAAATAAAACACTTCTATTTTTTAATAAAATATAATTCCCAATGATCACCCCCAAATAATCCAGTCGCAGACAGAAAAGCCTAGGTGGCTACCATCGTGAAACATAAAACACACACGTCATTGCGTTCTCTCTTTTACACAATGCGTAAACGATATGGGAAAGCGAGACAGCATGTGGACGTTAGTAACGTGCTACGTGTTTGCATATTGCGTGGTAGACTATCTGACCACTGTGGTAGATAGATAAACTATTTATTGCACCACCAGAAAAATCTTAAGTTATAACTGGGTATTCAAACATAAATGATCGCAAAGGCGGACTTATCGCTAATGCAATTTCTTCTAACCTTTGGATGGAAAGAGATAGAAGTGAACTTAGGGTAAGACTGGTAGTAATTTAATTAAGGGTTTGTCTGCCTCCGAGTGCCCACAAATAGCTATGTCGAATCTTCATCGGAAATATTTTAAATTTTCGACTTTCTCTCAATTTTATTATGAAACATTATTGTTTTTCTAGCGCAGTCGGGTTACAGTTTATCGTGGTATTTTATTTTCGTTGTCTGTTTACACTTTTACACGTACAATTAATTTAAAAACTAGTAGTGACGACGAAATCTAATTTAAATTTAACGGTAGTGAAATTGTAACTTCCTCAATAAATTTATCTATTTTGTAACAAATCTGTTATGTGTTTTTGAAGAAATACAAAAATATATAGATAGATCATAATAGCAATTTTTTTTTATCTTATGAATATAAGTATGATAATGCCCTCTTTGACATGTACTTTTTCGAGTGTTTCTGACACCGGCCACACATTAACGCGCTGCAGCTTGCCGAACTTTGCGAATTCGGTATACATTGCTTGTTTTTCATTGCGGTATATATACTATACTACACAATGTTCATGCATTCGCGTCGGCATCTATCTGAGTTCATAGTGTGTAGCCCGCGTGGCAAAAGTTACAATCGTTGTTCAGAAAAAATATTATAATAAAATTATAAAATCTGTTGATTTATATAGACGTGGTTGGTTCGATCCCAAATTGTTTTTACAAAATGACGATTTAAAATTTAATAATAAATAAAGTCAAGAATAAAGTTGAAGTAGCTAGTTCTGTAGTTAAATACATTAATCTTGTTTAGATAAAACAAAAATATAAATATTTTCAGCATTACTTTTCCATCTGTTTCCTCATGTTTTGTAAATCGTATCTTATCACATTTATGTTTAAATGCGAAAGTATTGTAGTGTGTCTTACGCAACGGCGACATTTCTACTAGACGTATTTGAATGAAAATTGTGTACGTTTTATCACAAAATTCCTACGGGAACGAAGACACGGCGGGAAGAGGTTCGGCTAGTTACTTATTATACATCAATTTAAGAGTAGTGTTGCCAATCGACAGGCCTTTAGCGTATGATTATCGATAGTGGGACTATCTACTAGTACCCGAAACTATCGATAGTAACGAAACCATCGATAAAGAAACTAGATCTTTCGCCAACACTATATAAATGAGTTTGTTTTTATTCAAAAGCCATCATTACTTGGCATGAAAAATATAGAAATACTTGTTTTTTTTTTATTTCGGCGCCGTTCCGTGCTAATTTCCTTTTAATTCTTATTTAATGGGTTTGACATCTATAATGTTTTTTAAATAAAATTTAGCCCATTACAAATTTAAGCTATTTAAATATCTCTAAGTTATAAAAAAATGTTTGATTCAGTACTAGAGTATGGTGTCTTTTAGTTATTAAAGTTTACCTTCTCAATTTTTGTGTTTCATTTCCATATATTCTTACCTATTGTCCTGAAAATAATATGTTCATATCTGTCTGTAACAGTTCTTTGTTGGCTGGTAGAAATCCGTCTATTTTATAATAAATAAATAAATAAATAAAAAGCTTATAATAAAATTTAATAAATAAATGTTCTGTGTGTGTGTAAAACTCTTGAAGATGGAAGAATTGGCTGATAAATTAATGGGTGAGTGTAATTTTTCCCTTTATTAGTATTTGTCAGTACCTTTCTTGAAAAGTTCAATGATTTATCAAAGGCTCGCACCGCTGTTCAACAAATATACAAAAATTCTGTTTTATGAAAAGTCTAGGAAAGTGTCACCAATCACCTTTTTATGTATGTATCCTACTAATTATAAATATGAAAGTTGTGTGGAGGTATGTGTGTATGTACAGGTTGACTTTTAATAAATTGCCAATATTTTGTCTACCTGCTAAGTTCATGATTCTGAAAAACTTTTAGTATGGGAGTAAGTCCGAAATCGCGAAAAAATAATCAGCTTTTCTGTTCTATACAAAATTAAATACCTATCTTGTGGAAAATGTATGGATCAGCAGTTTTTTTCGCGATTATCGTTCGTTATAATGTTATATAGTATATAGTATTATATAGTATCGGTGAGTTAGTATCACATAGGTAACACACTTCTCGAACTTTGGGGCTAAATCCATCTATGTGACATCCGATCCATATATATATTATTATTTTATTTATCTTAAAATTGTCTTTATTTGCGCCAAACCGAAAGACGAGACTGTTCGCCCAACCATTTGATCAAAATCTGAATGGTCGAAAATAAGGTTTATCTTTCAAATCAAAGTCTTAATCCTGTGGTTGCCACGGTGTCGGTAAAAAAAAAAAATACTTCGTAACAATAAGTTCTTGACCCAAATACCAACTTGTACGAACAAGAACCCCTGCCACTTAGTAACATTGACCCTGATCTTAATATCAGGGACAAGGGGTCATGCCGTAATGTTTTAACCCAACATAATAGGTCTCACAAGTAGGGATGCCGACGACCGTGCGAAGTGGAGACGAAAAGTAGGAATGCGGACCCTGGGCTCCGACGCTCAACGGCTGGTACAACCGGGAAAACACTCAGGTGAGAGAGATATATAAAAGTATAGGGAGTTCATGGCTTTATGTCGCCAGCTTGCGACTAGCGGCGTAGACCTCAATCCAAGCAGAGTTATCGATGTATTTTTACAAAAACAAAGTTAGGCGATAGAGTCATAGTAACAGAAAAATAATTTGAAAAAAAAAAAAAAAACTACACGTTAATCTTCGGAACTACTGGTCAGATTTTAATGAAACAGCTATTAAATTTCTCTAATAATTTGGACTCCCTTACCAAAATTTGTTCGGCCACGCGAACAAAGTCGCGGGCATCAGTTAGTTTAGAATAAGTTTTTTACAAAAATGTTATTTTTGACACGAGCTTTTATTATTGTCAGAGATAAGATTGCATTCAATGTGTGACAAAAAAATAATGTCCACTACAGTAAACCGTGTTGAGTAGTTCCCGCGTCTGGAGTCGTTCCTGGTGCACCATGCAATCATAATAATGCATTGTCTTCTAAACCAAAAAACAAAATTTCAGCTCAATCGATTGAAGATATCTATTTCAAAATTGAGTTGCAAGATTCCTCCCGAATAAACAAGGACATAGTTACATTGCAAGATTGAAAGCTTGTAAAACACATGCTGTCACTACCACGCTGCTGGCTAACGCGGATAGTGCGACAGAGAGCGAGATAGATCGAGCTTGATTGATAGGTATTTGCGGTAATAAATATAGCGTTTCGGGAGAAAACTTTATCTTATTACACCATGATAAATCTATATGATTTTAAGAGTTAACTTCGATGAAGATTTAATTTCAATGATTTTCAGGTGCCAATAAATTTGATAAATTTGTTGCAAAAAGGAAAACCTCGTATTACTTTCCTCTTATACGAGTAAAAATAAACTTTTAATAAATAACGATTGCTCCGACTACGTAGTGTTAAAATTACTTTACTGTGGTTAACATTTTTATTTTCAGGTTAAAAAAACATGTTGACAGTCTCAAAGGCTTGCCAAATATTTTCCAGGCGAAAATAGACAAACAAAATCTCTTGATAATATTAATAACAGATTGGAGAAACTTCTAAAATTAGACTAAGTCTATCCAAGATACCCAGCAACGTTAAACGTATTATTGTCGAATTATTTTTACGAATTTAATGGCAAACTTCATTCTTAGCAATGAATGACGTCACCACAACTGCTACTTTTTGCATCATAAATCTACGCAACGCTACGTAAGTACTTCCGGCTGAATCTTGACCTACCCCCTGCCTACCGCAAACTCGCGTGGCGCAAAATGAAAAAAGTTGACTTCTCGCGGCCTCGCATGCACTTGCATTTATCAGTGACATAGTTCGGATGCATAGCGCGTGCGGGCCGGAAATATAATGCGATTATCGATTTGTTTATGACAGAAAATGCGTTGAATGAACAAGGAAGGCGCGCGGGGGTGCGCGGGGGGCAAGCGTGCCCGCCCCCCAGCCGGGCCCCGCGGTCGCGCTCAGTGCGTCGTGGGCTGCGGGCTGCGCGGTCGCTTTTACGCAGCCCGCCATCGCGATTTCCGAGTGCAGTGCAAATGCTTGTGTTTTTATGGCGTTCTTATTACTACGACTGTTGGTGGCGGGTGTGATTGCGGTAGCGGCCGAGGGTGCGTTTCTTAAGTGCTATGTTATCTATGTGTCCCCACGTGTTCGCCGGAGATGTGTTTACGGCGGGCGACGCATGCGCCTCTCTTGTTTGCGCCGAGCACGGGTCAAACACCGGTCTAACCTACGAATATTATACGTAGCTATGACGGTCCGTCAAGTAAGTCTAGAATATAGATCAGGAGTGAAGCTGCAGGCTGCGTTGGATCGATCCGCGTGCACACCGCGCCGCCTCCTTCCCAAACAAGTTTTGACCTCGCTCGTACGTCCACGTTACTCGATGTCGTATCGTGTTTGCTTGTTTTCTTCTTGTTTACAGCACTTTGATGAATAAATTACATGCTTCCTGTTGGGAACACAAGAAAATCTCCGTGTTGACAGAAAATCAATTGGATTGCTCAAGTTTCAGTGTTGTTTTTATCCTGTTTACACAGAGTTTGATGCCGAAGAGCCATGTTTACTATTTACAAACTGAGGCTTCAAACACACTGATAAAGTTTAAAACATCACTGGCGATTTCCCTCGAGTTAGAGCGCAAATTTTTCGGCTTGTAATTTTAACATAACAATTCTTAGTTGTTAGTTGTGCTAACTAAATTTCTCCTTAACTCCTTTCACACTCAGATGAGTCACTAAGGGCTTATAGGTATCACTCATATTCAGGGACCCCCTGAGATTATACATGGGAAAAATAGTCTCATTGGATGTTTTAATATTGATAATTGCTGATAACAAAGACGAAATTAAGTTCTTAATAGAAGTTGCTAGATTCCTGAGAATCACTTGTTCCACATTTTTACGATTTCTAAACGAAATATTTTCTTTGGTATTTGGTTCGTCCCAATGTTTAGGACCTACCCCCGTATTATCTTCCGCATAAAGCTCACATCCTAAACAAGTATTAGTCATCACTAGCATAATTATCTATTCTATAATGTCTAGACCCGAGAGCGTATTATAGTTATGTAAATATTGATATGGCAGACATATTCGCTATGTTGATGTTATTTCCATTTGTGTTGTTCAAACAGGCTGCCGATCCTATTTGTAGGTACCGTACGTTGTGTTGTTAAGCAGGTTGATTTACTATTCGATTCTATATATCGATTCTACCTAAGTCGTATTTACTGTTTCCAAATAGTTTTGGAGCCGAAATTGCTGTAATTGCCAGCTTTGATGGTGGATTTGGACTATATCTTCATAGTTAAATCCTAGATTACAATTACGTCAATTATCATTATATGCTACCCTTGTCTTGTTTGTCCCTTATCTCATTACTGCCCTGTCCCAAGACCAGGGTCAGCTTTTCTAATGTTTCTTAAATTTTTAAACACCAAATAATTTTCTCAAGCGTCCAATAAGCTTTCTCCTCTTGTTTAAAACATTCGTCTTTCGAAATTTCGGGTTTGAATACCGATTTATTTTTAAAAGAAATTAGTGAATTAGGTGCATTGGCGTAAATTAAACAGTAAGTATTTACTTTTTCATTGTAATAGTTCCTTATTAATGTTATTAATTTATTACCAAGAATAACCAGTGTAGACGTAGTTAGTTACGATAAATAAAGTTTGTAAATCTGAAATCTCTATTTTGTTGCTAGAAACATAACACAAAGGCTGCTAATATTTCATTTATATTTTATGAATATCGCTAATAAATTGAGGTTTAAGATCAAAATCTCCTCAACATCTGGTACTCGTATTGATTCAACAAGTTCGAAACCGTTTTTGGATTCACACGAAATCTATAGTTATTAACAATCTATTAATATTTAATATTACATAGACTGAAGTTCCAAATTGTGGAAATATACATTACCCGCTTTCAAAATTTATTTCGAGCGTTGTGCCTGAATTTTAAACTACAATTGAAACAATTTGGAACTTATTGTCATTGAATATTTATTTTTACTTGTATTCAGTAAAGTCTTCCCTAACACCGTAGATATAAAAGGAGCAATTACATTATTTAATATGTTTGCTAACATAGCTACCTCTGAATTGGATTTTGGCCCTTGACCACAACAGTTAAGCTTGACATTGCGGGTGAAACATAAGGTCACCTCTTATTTAACAGGGTTTCTGTTATTGACATCCAGAAATTTAGATGTATTGTCTTGGCAAACCTTTGTCTATTTAATAAGTACAAAGGTTTACCAATACAGTGTTCATAGGATGCCATGTCAGAGGCCGTTGATATTCATATTGATAGCTGAAATTAAATTAAGTCATACAGTATCCGAAACTGGATTTTGTTTTACTCCCGACGACGGAAGGACGACAGTTACAAGTTATACCGTATGTCCGTCCGTGGCATCGTAACAGCGAAACGGCTGAATCGAGTCGGGGGTGTCTTCAATTTTAAATTGGTTTGTTTATTACTCTATTCTATTCTAGAGATTACCTTCTGCTGTTTTATATGATCTATACGATAACGTATTATTTTGGTACATGCTTGTTTTAACTTCCTGTATGCTAAGTCAAAAAGCTTCTACTGAACAGAACAGTGCTAAAAATTGCGGTAACATTGATCCCCTTATTATAAATCCCTTATCCTTTCCTATTATCCAATGGTGGATCGATAGAAATCTATCATTATATGAGCTTGTGGATGATTCTCCGTACTCTTAGACATTAAGCTGATGATACAAGAGCATTGTAATAAAGATGAGCAATCTACAAGAATGAAATAAATATTGATGAATATATTGGTCAATAGAAGTTATATATTGATCGAATTGATTGAATTACTGACCTTAACAACATTGATATTTATTGCCAATAAGCGTATTTCGGTCAATTGCTGTTTCCAATACTCTCACTTTGACCAATAATGTACTTAGTTGGAGTAGAGTCTTGAAAGAAAATTATTAAATTGACACCGAAGGCATTGCAGGATAATAAAATAATAGTACCTTAAACATTTAAGAAGACGATAACGAAAGAATTCACATGAACATGAATTAAAAAATTGAGACACTCTTTGATTGGGCTTTCGTCATGTAAAGGGACAAATGGCTTGCATGTGATGTGACGGTATACAATGTATAAATGCTTTTACAAGCATAAATGAAATGATTTCCAACTGGTTGGATTTAGCCATGTGACATGGCTTATTATGTAAGCCATGAATCCGCTTAAGATTGATTGAGGGTACACGGAAAGAACATTTTAAAGATGACTCTTATAAAAATTTAGAAGATACTACTTACACTCGTTTGCGAAGGTAGAGTTTCAATATATATTTATATTTTTATTACATAAATTTATATTTAATAAATGGTAAGCCCTTCTGGCATGATAGGGACCAACACTGTTTGAATGAGTTTCGGCATTTCTCAGCAGTGGTCGTTCCGAAATGCTAGTAGTTTGTAGCTTTGCTAAACATCATTTAATTTAGAATATGACGTGAAAAAGTGCCTGTGAAGGCCTAATTTCTGAATAAATGATTTGATTTTGATATAATGTTGTAGTGAGAGGATACATTTAGATTCATGTAAAGTATGTAGAAGGTATTTTGTTTAATTTTGATTGTAAGGCGTAAAATTTGGACTCAATACCTCTATTAGTTATTAGTGGAAGATATAAACAAATGTTGGCTCGATTTTGGGATTTTATCATTATGAAATAATAACGAAACAAGTTGAAAACCCGTAAGTGACATGGCACATCTAAAATTCAAGCCTTTATGATAAATTGAAATACCCCAATGCCAAGCCAAGGGACAAAGACCAATGTTCGCATAATAGATATTATAACAAGATAAAGACACATCTTTATCTCCCAATCGTATAGATAGATATGAAAATATTGCCTAAATCTTAAGCGACAATCAATATGAATCAGCTGCTAAATATGGCCAAGCAAGGTCACAATAAACCACCCATCGCCGGTAATTTGTCTGGTCTTCTTAGAGAGATGAAAAGAAACCCTATAATACGAAAATAAGTAAATCAAAAGTTAGAAATATGTTTTTATGAAGACTGTCGGAAAGATCGGGTACCCGTTCCACAAATAAAAAACTGTTGTTTATTGGATTAAAACGGTATTAAAGAGGAAATGTACTCTATGATACTATTAAAAAGTATTAAAATATTGTGTATTGAATACAACACATGAGTATGCACGTGTTTTTGGGTCAAGGATTGGTAGAATAAATCTTTAGTTTCAAATAGTATTATTTTTGCCTTTGTTTAGATATTGTCTTCCTATTCGTATTCCATATATCAGTAATTCTTGTAATTTAGGTTGATACGAATTGTTTCTGATTGGGGAAGTATAGATGTTCTTCTTCATTTCACATTGTTTTAAAACCTAGATTAGATCTAAACCAGGATTACTTTATGTTGAATGAAACCTTGCGGAATGCCATCATCACTTTTCAACAATTCATACTATTTTCAGATTAATAAACAATTTCACAGTTACGTTGGCTAATACGCTCAAAATTGGAATGATAAATTGTTGAGAATGAGTTTGTACTTAATCAAACGCCTTCCTCATATCTAAACTGACTGGTAATGCCATGCCTTGATTTTAGTGGAGCGCGCGCAGGTATACGCGTCGACGCTCCGCTAAACCAGACGCAAACAGTGACGATTCACACATATCGTATTCATGAATTCACTTACGCATCACATAATTTTTATTTAGGTGAAGGTTTAGCTGCGTCTAAATGACATAAAAAAAATAGTAAGTCGAACAAGATGAGGCCGAAATCAATACTTTTTTTCAGCAATATCACGCAGAAACGAGACAAATAGTGAAATCGACAACAAAATTTCGATGTTTTAAACATGAGTGATTGTGATTTGACTGTGAGATTAGAGGGATCTGATCTTGAATTATTTGACTGGACATTCCAATGTCTCTTAAACTAAAATCTTCATTGGAATTATTAATCGTCGAGCTCCGCATCGCAATGTAGGTATGTCCACAATATGTATCAATTTTCGTAAATGAGTATTCATAATTGGTTTTGGATGTATCGTATTTGTTGTTTATAGAAATTTGTTAATAGACTAAGACCACCAGACAATTTAAAGGATAGCTTTTTTGTTTTCGTTATATTGTTAATAGGTACAGATAAAACTATATCACAGAATGAGATGGCACAAACAGCATCCATGCGTTACTCTCCTCATGGATCTATCCTCTTAGTTATCTACTATTCATGATATATTTTTGTATCATAGTATGAGATATGATTGATAGGTTGTACGTAAGGTTATTAAAGTAACCGTAGTAGATACAAAAGTAAGTAGTTTATTTATGAAGAATAGCGTTACGTGATACCGCAGTTGAATGTAACTATTATTTTTGAATAATTGTAGATTATTCGAGAAAGAAATACCTACATTTGCCCCTTTTACGAAATCCTTGTCTACTTTATGAATATGTAATAAGAAATATCCAGTTTCTTCCGCATAACAGCATTTCTGAGGACACACCTATTGTTTGGAGTAACTACCTAAATTAATTTCAAAAGTTCAGAAGGGGCCCTCGGGTTTTGCTAAAAAGACAATCGCGTTGTGTCACAATAACTGGCAACAAAAGTGAAAATATATTTCAAAAACACTTATCACTTCTTCAGAAATCTCTTACCCGATCCAATTTGGATCACGTCTAACTCGACTTAAGAATTTATGTATGGTTATTAAAAGTAGTTCAAGAAATCGTGTAAAATTTCAATCGATTCAGATTCTGATTTGTTAGGAAGGCATGCTTTTAGAGATTTGTTTTCTAGTTATATATATGCTGTATTACAAGATATAAGTTACTCTATAAATGTTATACTTTACAAACACTTTTTAGCTTTATTCTTAGTTGTCGTCACAATGGATTTCTTTACGTAATGGATTTGTGTTAATCTTATATTTTGTGGTAAAGAGGCTGAAGACCAGCTCATGCATTTTCTAATAATTTAAAGGAAATCCTTTAAAATGTTCGACAGGTATTTGCAAAGACTTTCCAATAAACTGGTTTGGAAGGGTGACAAATAACACGCATTGAGTACAAAGTCAAATATGCGTTGAGATATTTTGTAAGTACTATTACTCCCTATCGGCCTTTAGATCTTTGTGCCAGTCTGTAGATTTCTATCGGCGGAGACCCTTAGAAAACTGTTGTAATAATAATGAACACATTAATCAAGGCAAGGAATTGCCGCGACTGATATTTTTCTAAATGTTTAATTTGTAATTTTTTAGTAAAGTCTACTTAATTAGTTTAATTTTTATAAATAAAATAAAATGTTTTCAATAAACGTCAAATATGGATGTTCAAGAATAATGAGTAAGGATTAGGTTTTGTGGGTAGAAATATAGCCTCTTGTGGGCAGTTAGCCAAAATCTCTTTGGAACATGTTGGGCGAATTCCAATCCTAAATGTATTTGTAATCAAACTGATGTTGCAATCAAGTAATAGGCATGATAATGGTAATGGACCTAGATATCTGAGTATTGTTAAAGTTATGTCTTGTTATTATTCATGCTTCTATGAAATATAAAAATCTTCTACAAGATAGCTTTGTCTGCAACCGTACTGTTATAAGTACGCTTATATAAACTAAACCTATATGAAGTAATAAAAAGAAACTTATATTTTCAATCATAAACTACTTCTTAAAAGGAAAATCGCAGAATTCGTGGCAATTTATAATACTTTTAGGCGCCATAAATGCTTGCCATAATAATAACATTTGCATTCATGATTTCCTGAGAGAGAATAAAAACATCGTCTAAATATTCCCAATATTAATTTCACACTGAGATCAATTTGTCATAAGTTCAGAAAACTTATATTACGAATTAACGCACGAATTTCATTTAATGGACGTAAAGAACGAGAACTCTGCAGGTATTCCGACTCGCTTATTTATTTCTAAGTAGATCTGAATTCCAAACAGTACATGATGATTCTCTAGTTCATGGTCGAAATCCTTAGACGAAACTTGTATTGAAAGATTAAATAAGTTTGTGGAAATCAAAGTATTGTTAGCAAGGTGCGGAGAGGGGGGAGGGGGCTTTGCGCTAGCAAGGTCAGGGGCCCCTCGGATAGCGGCGCCGTTCGCATTATTGACCAAAAGTAGGTACTATCTACTGTAACAGATCGGTTTTTTCACTCTCACATTGTCACTGAAGTGTCAGTCAATCTGACCAGCCACGTACTGCCCTCGACTGAACTATCACTGCTAACGAGACTTTTTATTTCCTTTTTTGCGATTTTTTTTCGTCACAGTCTCACCGATTTTCCGTTCCAGTGTCGAATCACGAGCTTTTTTGTTTTCGCTTGTAATTGTGAACGAGCAAGCGTTAACCTTTTATAATAATTGCGGAAAATCCCGCCGGAGGACCAAAATCATCGCGACGCTCCAACCAATGGGAGGCTCGTTCGAAATTAAACTTTGAAATAGTCAACCGTCTCTAGTAACGTCTCGAACATTATAAATATTACAAATTGGCTGTACCTGTACCACCTGTTAGTCTTGATTCGAAAAATCACAAACACGTGAGGTCCGGAGTAGTTAAGTTGCAAAAAAAAATCTGATCCCAGCGAGTCTCGTTCGGCTGCGGCAAAAAACGACGAAAAAAACACGATCGGATGATGAAACGTTAAAGTGTGTATAGGCAGCGTGCGAACATTGTTTTAATTGATATTTGCAAACACATCGGCTGATATAACCGCCAGAGGATTCAAACTGTGGATTACATAAATGCGGCACGGAAGCATAAATTCATTTTCAATAGGAGGTACGTGATGGTATTAACGTATTTTCGCATTCATACCGCGGATTTCTCATCAATCAAAGGTCACGTTGTAATTTTCGCGTCAAATTCGTCTGTCCAATTCGCAACCTAATTTTTTCTAAATATGTGAATTTTGGTATCGTATATTGTTGCCAGTGCATTTTAAAACTTGGATATGTTTGTTCTTCATCAGATGTTGGTTTTTATTAATATTGTAGTTGTATACATAAATTTATCTTAAAATTTATTTGTACGCAGATTATACGTTAAACATTGCTGCACTTTTATAGTTGTAACTAATTCTATGCATGATTTAACATTTTGCAAATAAATATATCTTTATCCCTATTTTTACAGGCTAATGTAATAGTTGGTATATATGTATATATATATGTCAACTCATAAAGGAAAGTAAATAAATTCAATTCAATAAGTCGAATGTAATTCAAAAGTTTTAGACGTTGAATAGAATTCGATATAATTTAGAATCTGTAAGTTCACACAGGATCAGATTCATCATCATACTATCAGTCCTTATTTATAATCCTCTCACTGCCGAAAACACTTTCCTTTCATAGAGGAGGCCTTTTAAATGTCTATAAAATTCGTCGTAATCATAACAGATTATTTCTCAAATATTGCTCACTTTACTTGAAATGTAAAGGGCATAAATAATATGAAGACTTTTGGTACATAATTTAACAGACTGGAAGCAGCTTTTAAAGCCCCCTTTAGTGACAACAAACAGGCTATTTCATGATATCTCAAAAGCTCCGAGGGGCTCCGGTGAGAGTTTTCGAGTTGAGTAAGGTCAGGCACAATAGCCGAGCGAGTTTAAAGTTTAGCAAAGAGGAACCAGTTTGCTTCATGGTTAGTTCGACAAAGGTAACCAGTATCAGGTCTAAATTATTAAAAAATATAAAAGCAAGAGATTATAAAGAGTGTGTAGAGGAAGCGATAGAGATCTGAGAAGAGCACAGAATAAATAAACCATGGGATAAAAAAAAATGTGTGTGATTAAGTATAACGAGTAGGCAATAAGATGCTTGTTCCCGGTGAAGGAAACGATTCTTTTTGCACTAGTCTGTAAGCCACTTGACGCTGGGTGGTGGTTGTGGCTGGAACAGAATCAGTGTTAGCAATAAAGAAAATGGGTTATGTCGTTGGAGACGTAAGTTTTGATTGTGTTGGATTTACACATCTTGCCCTGCGATGGACCGGTTTTCCTAGTCTAAAACTGTGGGCCACCGCCGCATAATCATCAGCCCCCAATTTTATTGTCAACCACTGCCTTCTTTTATATATTTATTTATTATTTTTATGGATAAATAAAATATGGATGGTGGAATTTAAGGACTACGAATAGACGATGGAACGACAGCTTAACTTTTTCGCAGCACAAAGCTCAAAATAATACAAACATTTTGGCGACTCATTCAGAGACCGACCATTGCAAAAGTTTCTTACTACGCCTCTCGTTATATCGTCGCAATGCGCTTGCTCTTCTATTACTACTAAAAACGCTACAAATTATAATATGTTTTCTAGGTTTCCCTTCAGTAACTTTAGTTCTTTATCACCACACACCACGCCCTTCATAAAGTGGACGGCTTGGCAACCCACATCCGATTGTCAGCAAAATCATTTCTAACAAAACTGCTCGGATAACTGAATTAAGTGTTTTCAATCTTCAATCCTCGTATGAATGAGTGGGAACCAGTTTTGAACGAAGGGCAACCTACGGTGACTCACGTGGAAAGTACATACGTCGTATATTCTATTTTTGGTTCTTCATTATTTATTTAACATGCTTACTTGGATTGGTAAATTTGTACCTAAAGAAAACACTGTGGTCAAAAATAACCATGAGTTATAATAATGCTTTTTAGACTTCTGCGCTTTGAACAGTATTAACTTACTACACTTCAAAATGATAGATGAAACGCATTTCTTGCTACCACGTACACAATCCAGACACATCTGCAGTAAACCTTATCTGTAACACAATACATTAAGTTTGGGTTGAGACTGGCGTAGATACATAAAGCCTCAAAAAAAACACTGCTTCGAGAGGACAAAGACTAGTGTATGAATTTTGTAAAGATTGGGAATATAGTGATGTGACGTGGGATGAGATAATGTTTGTAATGTATACCTGATACCTCCTCACATTCTCATTGCATTATCGATATGCTAATAAGACTCTACTAAGGTATCAATTAAACATAAATTTATTTGTGCCTACAAGAGTGAGTGTGTGTTTTGAGACAATTGTGAGTGCACATCGTTACAGTGAAAATATCTTTTACGAAGATACTATTGGACCCGGCTCAGTACCCATTATAGGTCCATTGGGAGTTCAAATAACTACGGTCCCATTTTGACGGTGGAATCAATGACAGAACGCATTGTGTCTCCATTTCCTAGATTGTATGCTGTAGGAAATATTCTATTTGTTATACCTACACTGCTTTTTCGGTCAACCAAAAAAACTCGTCGAAGACCGCCAATTGGTGAAACCAGCCCTGGGCTCCGATGCTTTAATGCTGAGGAAAGGACTGAGAAATTGTTCAGGTGGGGACAGTAGATTTATTTTGGAAATAAGCGCAATATGGCTATAACGAAAAGTTAGCTAAATTGTACCAGGGTTGAACTAGCCGTCTCGGGACATACCAAACGGACGTACGAGTTTCTGATGAAGAATAAATCATTTGACAGATTCCATCTAAAGAGATAATGAAAAAGAAAGAACGCTTTATTCGAGGTGTAAAATAAAAAATATGCGTAGCCGCTTACCGGCCAGACATAATAACTTAGTCGTGTGTGACTCAGATATGTATAATTTAATCGTATATATACTCACATAGAGACCGGTTATGTGTTCGTTTTAAATGTTTTTAAAGATACCAAAGAAACCACGTATCTACATATAAACATAAATTTTTCTTGGACCCCCTGGGCGCGACTAAAAAGGTATGAAAAAGGGACAGACCTTTTTTCCCGATTCCATTAAAAAGTAGATTAATTCATTCGTAAGACATGTTTTGCCATGTATTGTTTTAAAATGTATGTACCTACCTAAATGAGCATTTAAAACCACGCCACTTTTGTGTATTTTCGGAAGGTCTTTTAATATTTTAAAGAACCTTTTAAAAGGGTACGGTCAGAAGAATACAAATTGTTTTTGTGTTAACACTGAATTTGTTAATCCATAACGTGTTCTATAAAGGCAGTTATAATACGTTGAATTTTAGAAATAAACTTTGAATCTAAATAAGCTATAACATAATATTATGATATTTAGGTACTTGGGCTCTGTCGCCTTACAGTTGAGGAAGTACCGGAAAATCGCTAAGGAAGTAAACTGATGAGAATTAGAGAGAGAAAATGGACGTGGATTTATATTTAAAGCAAGTAAATTACAATATATACCTAATGCTTTCTTATGGGTCGGATACCATTTGTGCAATATACTTAATGAAATAATTATCTTAAAACGATTTTAAAAGCCTGTTGACTGTAAAACATTCCTTCATATATCTATGTACTTCTTTTTGTACAATATAGTTATTACGAACAAAACGTACGAACTAATATTTCATTGAGGAAAATAGTTTTATTCAATTTTACGTTTTATTTGTAAGTCCTTATCGACTTTTGATATTAAAACGAGTAAGTCAATTAATTGCGTTTCTATCTGTCGACCTTTCTTTAATTTCCTTTCGAATCATATCTCATTTTTCAATATTGATATTACATTTTATATAGCTATCAGATCTTGGTATACCTACTCGATTCGGCTGAAGAGACCTTAAGTTTTTTCACGATGTTTTTCTTTATCAGTATGTGGTGGT
Organism: Plodia interpunctella; assembly: GCF_027563975.2. NCBI lineage: Eukaryota > Metazoa > Arthropoda > Insecta > Lepidoptera > Pyralidae > Plodia > Plodia interpunctella. Next base: position 10,427,778 of record NC_071302.1, on the reverse strand, counting down.
TCTATGAAAATGTCCATATATGAGAGATCTAAAAGACTCAGATCTGTCTGAGATGCAATCTCATCATTTTGTAGAAATGCAAGTTTCTGATACAAAAAGTTTTATTTCACTTCATAAGTTATAAATAATAATAATTACTTACAACAAGCAGATTGCTCCATCGTAAGGGAGATATCAGCAGCAACCATTACCGGAGAGCATGCGTGAAGTGGTGAATATAGAGGAAGCGATATTTATCAGCATCATGGCAAGTGGAATTCCCTAATCACTGCCTCCAAGGGTGTTAATATGTGTCCGAAGACCATCTAGCCTTCATGCGGGCTTTGATTCTACCCGAGTGGTGTGCTGCATTTGTGGTCTTGAATCGTACGATGTCCACTAAAATATCAATTATATAGATTATCAGTGTTTCTATAAACAATTTCGCATTGGCATGGTTCGAGGAATATGTAATTTAGATTCTAACGAGCGCGTCATAGTTTTATGGACGATTAGATTCGTGAGAATAAAGTCATTTGAATACCCCTGATTCGCAATGCCCACTTCGAATTCATTTAACGATAGATTAGTCAAAGACGAAATAGGTAGCCAGGGCCGAATTGAGTATTAAAGAACAATAATTTTGAAGATAACACACTTGACAGATTAACCAGACACAGCATTCATGTGTGACCAATAAATGACATTCTAGATCCATCGCTTCGTAATCTACCTTGTCCATAATATTACACTCATCTCCCTCTCTGTCCTCTTCGAGTGTTATTCCGAATTCTTATTCAGCCGTGAAGATCTGGGTCCGCTTTCCTACTTCTTTTTCTTCTCCATTCCGCATGATCTTTGGCATCCGTAGTACTCAGACAACTAATATTACAAATGCGAAAGTAAGTTTTTATATTCGTTTGTTTCTTCTTCATGCTCTATCTACTAGACCAATCTTCTTGAAATGCATACATGTAGGTTGAAATATGGAGAAGGACCGCAAAAAGTAATTGTACGCGTTCGAAATTCACGCGGGCGAAGCCGCGGTCGAATGCTAGTATCCTATAATATTCACCATCGTCTGCATTATCTTATTTGGGGTCGGCGTAGAATGTTTGAAATTATTCAATTTCGGGGATATATTTATATGCCAAATGTCACATACCTATGTTTTTAATTTACAATTTTGGAGAAGAAGGGTAACTTACAATCCAGCTCTGCTTCTCAGCTAAATTGAGACGGTCTTTAGCGTGTAATTCGCCCGAACTAAAGCAATTAATGGAGTATTTGCAACGCCCAATGCGATCGATTGCTTTGTAGTTTACTGTAGGTACTGTTAAAAGTTAATTTAAACTCGGGAAGTTAACGACTTAACAAGGAAGACTTCTGATGATAGATTTCGGTGATAGATTTTCAATAATTTGCACCCGCTTTGTGACTGCGTCTAGGAAAATGTTTGGCAAATAAATTATTAATATTATAATTGTTCCAAGGAAATACATACTCATAAACAAATAGTGAACTAAGAAAGGTTGTACCGTCAACTTTGACTTTAACATTCGCAGAAAAATGAAAAGTACCCCCGCTATTTTGTCTATATGTCAACGGCGCGTCGGTTATAGTAAACGTCAAATTTGAAGGTACAACTCACCGTAAATGTTAAAAATAAATATTATTTTACGACGCATTCTACAAATGCCTTCACACGATCGTGTGAAGTGTTCCTTACGGAGAGAGTTTGTACACTACACCTTTTGGCTTTGAGTTTCATTGTACTTTCTGTGACCACGCGGGTCAAAAGGATCCGTATCAAAAGATCTCCATTTTGAGATTGCAGTGAGACATTTTGACTGATGCATTCCAATAATGTCGACAATAGATAGCTAGCTCTATATGGAATATTAACGGCATGTCCTGGCTTCGCTCGGGTAAAACATATTAAATTGTAGACCTAAAACTTCCTCAAAAAATCACACTATCAATTGGTGAAGAACTTCATGAAAAGCGTGCAGCTGTGTTTGAGTTTCGCGAACAGACAGTCGCGGCGAAGGACTTTGTTTTATAATAAGTAAGGATAAGGGTAAGTTTCTGAAATAATCTTTAATCCTATTTCTGATAAAAAAGTCTTAAGGGATTAGGTCAGATGATGTAGTGGCAAAAACTAAATTCGATAGTTTAGGGAAACCTAGACGTGAGTTTAAGAGATATCCACTGAAATGGGTCGACGTGTTGACAGGGGTCTGAATATACCAATGTGGAGGTAAGTCATAGAACATCAATCACTATCTCCTGAAGAAATCATTATTTTATGATATGTTCGGTATCGTCTTAGTGTATTGAAATACTAGCGACCCGTCCTGGCTTCGTTCGGGTAAAACCATAATAAATTATTCACCTAAACCTTCCTCAGGAATCACAGTATCTATTCGTAAAAACAGTACAAAAACCTGTTCAGTAGATTTGAGTTTGTCGTTTTCATACAGATAGACGGGACGGGGAGGGGCTTCTTTTAATGATTTCTGAAAAAATTTTGTAAAAAAAAAGGAGTTTACGGATTAAGTAAAGAAAAGAAAGGCAAAATAAGATATAGTTACAGTTTGTTACACATGTACAAACTAGGGGTCTATGCCGAAAAGTATCCCAGCTCAGCTTTGTGCCATGATGAAGCCACAGCGCTGGTAGTAGAGTGTTCTAACAAAATCAAAAATGGTTGGGACCATGTTCACGTGTGAATTTCGGATTAAAATTAGAATTTCGCCTAAAGACAACTGACTTGATCCGACGACTAGCGCCGCCTATCGGCAGAAATTGTCAATTAAAATTTATCACGACAAATTTTTCATTTAATCAAATTAAATTTACTTCAAATAAAATAGGATCACACATAAACCATTTAGAAATTAAGTTCCATTTTACGACATCGATAGCCGCAAATGATTAAAATTAATTGTGCTATAAAAGTCTACTCGAAGAAATACAACACTATTATGTGACCAATTTGTCTTTTTATATCTATTAAGTAGTTCAACACAACTTGCCATGTGTGTGTTGTCTTGGGCCACACGCTATAATAGAGTACTGAAAGGCTGTATTATCTGTCTGCCTTTCTTTCTCTCTCTCTCATTTGAGTGTGTTCTCGATTCCATCCTTAGCCATTAAGCGTCAGAGCCCAGGGCCCGCTTTCCTACTTTTTCGTCTCCACCTCGCACGGTCGTCGGCATCCCTAGTTGATAAACTTCTTCTGCCGCAATATAACACCACACATCCAACGGAACATTGTCATCTCCATGACTCGCAACTCTCTTTTGTTTCATTAGAAGTCCGGCAACGCTTCACTGCCTTATAAAAGAGCTGATCTTATGATGGATTTGTGGCGACATCTACCACACCACATTCACAACGCCGTCGACGGCAAAAAGCCGATTATACAAATCCTACACTATATAGACCTGTCCTTTCAGCCTGACCAGCATTTTTGGGTATTTATTCTGTACAGTTAACTAGATTAAGTAAATTAGAGTTTGCCAGCGGCTCCGCCCGCGTGCATTACCGACCAGAACAGTTATTTTTTCATGATTAATAACACTCTATGTCCTTTTTCGTACTTAATCTTCCTTTCCGCCCGGACTACATGTATGCAAAATTTCAAGAAAACTGTTTTACTAGATAAAGTCTTACGAGGTAACAGACAAATGAATATACTTTCTTCCGCTTTTACGATATTAGTTAGGAAGTTAAGTAGTAGGTACTAAAAAACCCATCACTTGGTAACAATCTTCAAAGTCTAAACAAATATGAGAACGTTTCAAGAACCATTCATTAGACTCGATCCCAAGCTTTGTTTGGGCGTTCTTTGAAGGCATCAATCATGTTATAGACAGACAAACAAACGGATTTGTTCTGAATAACGATGTAGTACACCCAAGGACACTCGGCACACTCCCATTCATTTCATCATTCAAACGATGTGCGCGTTAGGGATGCGAGATGATCGATATAATAACATCGATGATGTTGCATCCCTATTAAAAAAGTACAGGCACAAGCACGGGCCTCGAGAAGTTATCTTCCACATTCTCATCATCTGTTGAGTGCTACTATATTAAATTATCATCTGGAAAGGATTTCGATCACCAGTTAGGCTAGAACAGCCGATAGGTAACCTGCAGAGCTGGGACCGTCCAACGCCTGCCGGCCTTCATTTTAATTAAACTAATTAACATATATTTTAATTATAATCGCCGATATTAGTCAAGCATCCTCCTGGCTCCATTTGTGTTAACCTTTTATTGGTATAATTGTAACCTACATTTTCCCTACATATTACTTGTGAAATAAAATTACTTACTTTTTACCTAACATTTTTTTCTTATCCTACCTAATTAACTTTTTTACATGACAAGGTACCTTTAGGTTACTTTGACAATAGTGTTTTGATCACACCAAAAAAAAATATCAATAAGTACTTAGTAGGTAAATAGATGAAGGTAAACTTTTCTGAACACATTGGGCTCTTGGCACAATCATCCGAATAGGAAAACGACCTCCTCGACGTCCGCGAGATTATATAGTTTAAGAAATATTCTAGTGTTTCGTGAGTTTATTGTCCTTTCATACACACACGTTTCATTTATCTATTAGCATTTTTATACGTTAAGTAATAAAAGCCGGTATATAAATAGTCTTTTTTAAGTTAATTATTGTGTGTTATTAATTAGGTGCTAAGTTTTTAGTCGTTAGGTATACGAAATTTGTTGCGTCTCGCGCATTCTGATTGTGCAATTAAATATTTTTTATTACGATTCAACAGCTTAATTAAATTTATTTTACCTTATAGTCAAGGTGAATAAAATGATACACGTGCCATACATCGTACATTGTACAGTACATCGTACAATATACTTACTTACTTACATTTAATATAAAAATAAATATTAGCATTGTATAATATAAACATATAAGCAAATAATATTATATAACTTCACTATAAACACAATATAACTTAATTATAAACACACCTACTAGAATTAGTAGGTATTCCGGAAGTACTAACTAAATCCATGGCCAAATCATCGATACATCTAATGTCAAGCACTAGATAGGTAGGGTTTAGGACAGGATTCGAATCTGGTTGGACGAGTCCTATTGAATTAGAAAGGCTATGGGAATCGTACTGTTTCGCTAACGATGTAGGGTGAAGTAGATAATTTAGACTATTGTATTGCCCTGCCTTTGCTTACTTTATCAATAAACTAGCTTGCCATAGCTTCATCCGTGTGAAGAAAAGTTAATTGTTGTAAAATTCAGTTAGCTAACAGTTGGTGTTACACACTAAAATTTTATCATTGTACCATTGTGTCACACCGCTACACACACACTGTTACACATCGGGAGAATATCTTCCGATGTTACACATAGCAACTACCTCCCTCCCAACGAGTAATGCTGTTACTTCATATATATATATGAAGCTCCAAAGTAAGTGTGTAACGCCACACATTATGACCTCTTTAGTCATATTGCGTGCGCGCTGGCATGATTTTTATTTCTTTCATTCTAAATTCAAAATTTTAAATTATTGTTCCACTTGATATTTTTAAATCACATTTTGACTCATTCATTACCATAACGATATCGGCACGTACCACAGTACGGTGTATATATACGGTGGTATATATATATATATATATATATATATATATATATATATATATATATATATATATATATATATATATATATATATATTATATCTTAAATTAATTATAGACCCTTGAAGGGTAAGTGTTTTAATATGTTTCGGAAAAGTGTTCTAAATTTTACAGTGATTTAGTGCTATAGTTTATATATTTTTTTATTGTTCACAGGTCGGTATTTTACTTATTAATTATACTATTATACAACTGCTATTCTACTCCAACCTACCCTGAGATTACCCTACCACCTAACAAGTTCTAAACTTGTGTTAAGGGATACTAACGCAACGATACTATATTTTATAACAAATATATATGTAGATAAACCAAGACCCGGGTCAATCAGAAAAAGATCATTTTACATCATGACCCGACCGGGGAACGAACTCGGGAACTCTCGGTTCAGAGGCAAGCACTTTACCACTGCGCCACCGAGGTCGATAAAATCAATGGCACTCTGTATTCTCGTTCAATAATAGGTACGAATATGAAATTAAAACAAGAGATTTGTTTTGTATATGTTTAAGAGAATAGGACAGTATGTGTAATAATAGGTATCTACGAATATGGTCCAGATATAAAATAAATAGAAAATAAAACATTCTGTAAATCTTTACAGTCGTTTAAAAATATATAGCAGTCATAGACGTTTTAATATTCATGACAGGTAATTGTAAAATTTTCCCGTTTCCTTAACTAACCCCTTCTTATCGAGTGTGTCATTACCTGTTAATAATAATATTTAACAAAAGACTTGGCTGTATGGGCTAGCCCTTTGCCTCCTCAATGAAAGGAGAGAATAAACAAAAAAAAACACTAGACGGCTACAATGAAGTGCGTGGACGCTAGTAACGTGCCCATGTACCCATGTTTGTATGTTTCGTGGTAGACCTTCTTATGTCAGATTTTATCGAAGTTGCCTAAAGACATATAGCACAAGTAGTATTCGAACTTGGGACCTTTCGATTCACAGCCGGGTGATTGGGTGAGTGATTTTCACTCATGTCTTAATGATACATACATTTAAAAATAGCACCCCATTATCCGCTCCTAAATTGGCAGATCGTGATAAATGAAATATTTGTGAAATGTTGAAAAAACAAATTTTGTCACGTCAATGATGTGACAATAGTGTTACGTAAAATACTATAACTACAGCGAAGTGCAAATCTAGTCCAAACTTGTTGGGATTTCGCGGCTATCACCGTGGCACAGAGGTCCATATCGGGTGTCACTATTTGAAGTTGGCAGTACAGTATATATACATAAGTTAGTATATCTTGTCGGCGTGTCAATATTTAAAACATTTTAATGCCAGTTTAACGAGCAACGCAACAACGCAATACATTATTACATTTTTATTTATCACTAGTGGCCCGCCCCGGCGTCGCTCGGGTTAAAACAATAAATTATACACCTACCTAAATCTTTAGAATCACATATTGGTGAATACCTTACAAAAATCCGTCCTATAGTTTTTGAGTTTATCGCTTTCATACAGACTCATGCGACAGGGGGACTTATTTTTATAATCCTAATATTCCTTATTTCTCTCCTATTCGAATGTGTTCTCGGTTACTTCCTCAAACATTGAGCGTCGAGCTCAGGGTTTGCAAATTCAAATCATTTATTCGGAAATTAGACCTTCACAGGCACTTTTTCACGTCAATTTTTATATTAAATAGTTATTTCTCACAAGCTACAAACTACTGGCATTTCGGAACGACCACTGCTGAGAAGAAATTCCGAAAGAAACTCATTTGAACAATGTCGGTCCCTATCATGCCAGAAGGTCTAACAATACTTTCTTAAGTATATCTTACTAAGTATATCGCTTTCATACTTTTTCGTCTTCAACTCGCACAGTCGTCTACATCCGTAGTTGTCAGACCGTCATTGGTCCGAATATCAACTTTGAAGACATCAAGCCAGCACTTCTTGGGTTTGCCCCATCATCGTAACATTATAATAACGAGTTTCAACCCTTCCTGGAGGTAATAAAAACAATTGAACAACAGGTATAGGATGGCAGTCAGTTAGGGCTGTCTATTACGACCTATCTATCAACAGATCTGTTTTTCATTTTAACTAACTCGACTAAGAGGTGTAAAACATATAGAGACAGCTGATAGATTACAACAGCATTCTCAAAGAGGATAGATGGCAGGCGGCCGGGCGAAAAATTACAGCCGAATCTTTAAAATTAAATGCAATTTTTACACTGGCTTCGCATTCGTGACTGCAACCAAGTTTCGGGAGTTTAATTATCTTTAAAACGTTACAAAATTATAAGAGTGTAGGTTCATTGTGTCTATAATATTATATTATCATATTGTTCTAGTTTGCAAACAAGTCGTAAACAAACCGCTGAGTGTAACAAAACATTCGTCAGTACTGCGTAAAACAACATATTTTTTTAATTTCCCCACAGACCCAATACTTCCTCGTGGAATCAATCATTACACGACCTTGAACCCACCCTTTGAACCCACCCCACTGCAGGAAGTGTTTAAACCCACCCCTCCACCACAGAATAGTTAAGTACAGAAGTTGCACTAGAACGAAAGTCATAAGAGAAATCTAAATTCTTTTGTTTACCTTTCTATCTATCCTCAGGTTAAAACCTGAGGATAACGTAGTGGCTTGCATTATTACCTATTAATTTTGCTTGTTGTTCCTAAATAAATAAAATAAAGTAATATAAAATAAAATAATAAAAAAGCTCATTCCCAGTTTTGTATATCTTTGACGACCTCGGTGGCGCAGTGGTAAGGTTCTAGCCACTGAACCGAGAGGTCCCGGGTTCGATCCCCGGTCGGGTCATGATGGAAAATGATCTTTTTCTGATTGGCCTGGGTCTTGGATGTTTATCTATATATGTATTTGTTATAAAATATAGTATCGTTGAGTTAGTATTCCATAACACAAGTCTCGAACTTACTTTGGGGCTAGCTCAATCTGTGTGATTTGTCCTAATATATTTATTTATTTATTTATTTTATCTTTACATTTTAAAATATATGACAATATGTAATTAACTAAAATTGAGATTGATAAATAAATAAGGGAATTATAAATAATTTTTGTTAAGTTGTTATTTCTCTCTGTTCAGCTTATTTTTTCCATCCTTCTCCAGCACCAAACTATAGCTGGACAGTGAGAAAAAGCAATGAAGAACTGCTGGAAATAGTAAACGAAATTAGAAGACTGCTCACAGAAATAGAAAATAGAAGGGGAAGAATGATTGCGTATATTACACCGACAAGAGTACAGCTCTTTAATAAGTTATTATATATATATATTTAGCCTGCTTAGTAGTATAAAAAAGTATCTTAGATGTTTACCTACCAGTCAGTATTACTTGACTGAGACGTGATGCCCCCCTGCCACCATCTACAACCTTGTTGGAGGCACCAACAGCCCAAGTTTAGAACTGTTTTGTACGTAGTTTTTCCGTGATCTATCCCAATATATGGGACACATTTTATCTTGTGTGTTGACCACTTACTTAGTTTTTATTACGACCAAGGCGTTTTTTTTAAGTGTCAATAATATTTTTGTGTAGGTAGCCTTTGGGAATAAGTGTCTCCCTTTTTGATCCATTGGCAAAAGACATGTTTCACAGTTGCTGAGTACAAAAATCCATTCAGTAGTTTTTGAGTTTATCGCGTAGGTACGTATACAGACAGGATGACGCAATAGGATGACTTCTATTTTTAATATGCAAGGATTCGCCATTGCATAGAAATCCAATCGGAATAACTTTACATGTAGTCGACTGTACCTGTCAAACGCCACGAGAATTAACCTTTTTTTTAAACGAAGCTGTTGCGTAACCTTGCCCCCCTTTATCGATTATGACCCCTCCCCCTACGTATAATATACGAATAAGAACGTACACCAATAATAACAAACACCCACGTGTGACGGTGCTAGGAGCTCTACTACGAGTTGCAACGTTTGACCTACGCAGTTACGTGCTTTAAAAAGTTAAGCAAAATTGTAATTTTTTCTTGTTTTATGGAATAAGTATTAGGTATACTCCCTGCGCTCGACAGAATTTGCAATTTTACGAATTAAACTGTTAAAGATATAATTATTCCTATACGTCCAAATCCACAAAAAAAAAAACTTTAAAATCCGTTAAAGTTATTTTTTCGAATTTCTGTGAAAAATCTTTCATTTCAACAAAAGTTATTGCATAGAAAAATTCTTGTTATTATAGCAAATAAAAAAAAAAGTAAATAATAAAAATGAGAGCATTTTTTTTTCAATAATTAGTGTAGGTAGGTATAATATATGTTGACAGCCTTATCAATTCATTGTAATACGTCATTATATATGAAGCCCAAACATTTGCTCCTACGCCATTCAATTATGTTATCACTCGTATCACATGGTAGGTATAACATACTACATATTTACCAAAACACATCACACACGTAGTAACCTCGACTTGTTTTTGTAAAGGCTGCGGTGAAGTTTGTTGCGCCGCTTCTTCTTCACCTGCGCTTTGGAAGTCGGCAGTAGACTTAGTTTAAGTGATTTTTTGACGTCATTATGTGATCCTAAATTTGTGTCATCCTAAATTGAATAAAGAAATTTGAATTTGAATGAAACATGAGTCATCGATGTCTCTTGACTAGTGTCTTGCGGGCAATACGACCGTGTGCCTGATGGACTATGCTGCGGGTAGAAATCCTTATCATATCTGTCCATCTGTTTGGTGCTCTTCCCTGACTTCGATATCCAGGAATATAACCCAGCAGGATTAGCCTTTAACGGTTAGGTTTTAAACGATCTATGGCCAAAGGAATAGAAAGAAAATGAAGACACTTCAATTTAGTGTATTTATGAGGCAATAACTTTATTTAACAATAACTTAGCCTAGGTACAAATATATGTTAACATCTGCATTCATCGAGGATTTACTATAAAAAAACGCAAAAGGTTTTTCTGTAATGTTGGCAGTGTCGCGAACAACAGTATTCGGGGCTAATGCGTCAGCGGAGGCCCGTTAAGGCCGCACTCCACCACGTGAGCATTACATTACTATTTATTATCATTCGTTCTATGTACTTATTATTATAGAATAAAAACGCTTGTTTTCGATTTTCACTCGAAGTTTTCTTGGTATAAAATGTAAAATCTTTTAAGTATCTGACTATGGAAGTAGGTAAAAATTGTTATTAGGCTAAAACCTTGTCCCTATGTGAGTTATTACGACATATACCTACTCCCCTGGGTTGCATAGAAGTGTAATTCATTTACTGGTAAGCACACTAAACAGGGGAGTGATCATACACTATGAAGTATCTTATTCCTTACTATATTAACTTCAAATTCATCCTAATCGCTGTAATTCACACATTTTACACAAAAATACAGGGTTATTGGTATCTAGTGCATAGCCTTCCAAAGGCGCATAAGGTACGTAGAGACATCTTTTGTTCTACGACTTTTGTCTAAACGTAATGAATACAACAATTTTCCTTTTTTTAGTTTCAATGTCGTTTCTATAAAATGTTACCTCGATGTTCGATTCCGCTACATAACGCTACTGTACTGTCTCGTGTTGCTTGGCATACATAGAGTTAAGATGTGTAGAATCGCAAATTAGATTGTATTTATTATATGAAAATAAAAGCTACCAAATAACGAAAAGTCGTAGAATAAAAGTTGCTTGTTTTGATGTACCCAAGTAGTCTTTAGGAGGTTTTGCGTTTGATACCAGTAACAGTTTTGTACGATAGTCCGTGCAGTACCTATACACATTAGTGTTTTCCAAAATGTTACCGGTTTGTATGCGTAATTTTAAATATTCGTTAAAAGACAATAAAAAAAAATTGACAAATAAATAAATCAATTATGTTGTAAATATTTCGAAAAAGAGAAAAATTACAGGGATGCTATTTTCAAAAACGATGAATTAATTTGTCGCCAAATGAAATTCACTCTTATCATATTTAAAATATAGTTACAATATCCTGTTCAGGTGAATATGAATCAGTGTGAACAGGTTGCTAGCTTATCGCCTATTCATGAGGATACCGAGGTTTTCCCTATTTCCCTTTATGTAAAAGCTTTTGCGTCATCTGACAATCTTATCAGAGAAAACTAAATGGAAGAAGTATTTTGTTTGCATCACATAATATTCCATAAATCAAGGTAAACAATTGTGTTACACACAAATATAACACGAATAAAACGTGCGTAAATGAGCGTATTGTCGATTTCTTCCTTAGTCATTAAGCGTCGGAGCCCAGCGTCCACTTTGCTATGTTTTGTCTCCACTTTGCACGGTCATCGGCATCCCTGGTTGTCAGACTCTTGCGTCCTTGACGACATCAAGTCAGCATCGTTCGGGTTAAATGTTATCGAGTCCAAAACCTATCCGGCATCCCGTGGCTGGATGGATGAGACGAGGGTCTTTACACACACCAAAAAAGAACTCTCTCCATTGGAGAGAGTTCGTGATAGTAAATTTCTGGTCCCCCTGCCAATGATCGATATGACCAATGGTGAAGCTACCTTCACAAGGCGCGCGAACTATGCCCACGAATTTCTCAACACAATATAATTTTCATTTGGCAGGTAGGTATATTTTGCACGAAAATAACCACAGTTCACACAAAAACTGATCGATCAAACCAAACAAATAGAACATCTAAGTTCAAATTCAAAAATAAAAGATGACAAAAACGATCTTGTACAAAGTTTAATACAAATATTTCTACCAAAGCATACTGCGTAGTAGCGCGGCGCGGCCGTGGCGCAGTTACCGAGCCCTTTCTCCCTTTAGTGCCCCATACGCGGCTGAATTAAAAATACACCGTCTACACAACACCGCGAGTTGTTTTGCAACAACTAAATTCGTCTAGGCTGCTTTTTCAAGGTCATATTGCTAATACGCTCGTGCGTAAGACACCAGAAAAAAATCTTCATTAACGACCAGTGCCGTGACGTATGGCCAAAGATGCATTACTCGCAGAAGTTACCATTACAGTATAGGCGGTAATTAAATTATAGATTTTCCATGTCTCAAAATAGTGAACTTTTGAACGTGTTTTGATAAACTTAATTTGTGAACGAATTTGTTTTCATGAAGATTACATTTAATGCTCTTGTAAAATAATATTTGTACAGTTTATTTGGATTGGTTATTTTTGGAGTTTGTTATCGACATTGATTGTTAAAACAAGATTTTATTAAGCGTGATATTATAAATAATAGGATTTACTTTAAAACACAACGCAATAAGACGATAGTCTGTTTATTTAGAAGACTCTGTGAAAAAAGGAACGGACAGGGCTACTTGCAGTATTATACAAATTTCATACAATCTTTTAGATAAATTGATATTCAATTAAAAGGGTGTAGGTAGTACTACCTCGATTGGTAGGATTAAACCACAATCGTTAAAACAATAGTAAAATAGGGGAAAAAATTACCTTTCAGATAATGTAATTCAATTATAATCATGTGTTAACCGCGAACATCAATGTGACAAAAGTTTGTTAATATTTGGCTAACGCTGATATTGTGCTAAGATCGTGAGTTGTTTTCACCGAAAATTTGCCTAAGTATTTCCATATTTTTTAGTCTATGGCCGTGGGGTCAACGCCCGGGGCCTCGAAACGCCCGGGTTTCAAACCGCGCGAATTTGTCGCAAGCACACTTTAAAAGGCACAATAACAAGCGAACGTTTCGGAAAAATTAATGTAAATAGTTACGTCATCAATTTTATCCGTTTATGTATTATAGTGTAGGTACCTACATACATGTTTGAGGTTATGTTCGGCGTGATGTAAACAGTTTCAGAGAGGCCCCTTGTGTGAGAGGATGTTGACTTGTTGGTATGAATTAGTACTTGTGTTTTGTGATTGCGCTTTATAATACCTGAACTGGTCACGAGAAAGGGAACTTAATGTAGCAGTTTTATACGCGCCAGGGGACCTGTTTTACAAAATGTATTGTTGACCGAATAACCCTAGCGTGTTAATATGAATATTCAAAACATATCTCATTTACGTAGGCTACGTGCTAATTTTTCTATATGACGTATACCTAATTAAATATTTTGATTCGTCAAGTCTTATCAGTTAATGGAATAACAACACATTATATATTTTATTATTTTGTAAGATTACATAATTTAATTTAAATAAATATTTAGTTTACAACATAATATTCAAATTATGCAACATGGTACATGGAATAAAAGTTCACTGTTGGACATGCACTATCATACTTGTGTGAATTGTATTTTTATTTTATTTAGGTATGTATTTTTAGTGAAGACCAATAGGACATTACCGATTACAAACTAATAAAAATCATTCGAAATCGATTGAAAAATCACTTATGACCGCAATGTTACATATATACATTTCAAGAATAGCGCCCCTGGGGATGGGGATGCTCGCTCATGGTGCGTGTGCACATTAAAATTTTTCGTTTTTCCCAGACGTCATGATAAAGACGTCAATATTGTCTGTTTAAATGTATTATCTTATTTTTTTAAGAAAAAAAAAAACAAATCCTGTATCTGATTTTCACACGTCGACTTTGAAATAGGTACTTGAGTGAATTGAAATGGTATTTTTTTAGTAGATGGTGTGTTTCCTGGAGGTTTACGTGTATAATTAATTAGGTTTATAACCCGAGCGAAGCCGAGATGGACCGCTAGCACAATGTAAAACGAATAATGTGAAGTGGCGGACAGTTAAAAACTTTTTGCGTATGCGATCCAGTGGTCCAGCCTCAAAGTCACGAAAGTGTAACTACTTGGCAAGTATAATTCAGCCTGGATTTGCACTAGACTCATGAACTATTCATCCAAACAATACAATATTCGCCGTATCTGTTACGTGTCTTCTCTAAAAATGTTTAAAAAATACTACTTTTAACCGATTTTCAGAATAGGTGCAATTTATCATTGTCTTTCGGTGTACCTTTATCCAGTTCACAACTCTCACAGTTTTCCCGGTTCCTTCCTCAGCCATTGAGCGTCGTAACCCAGGGTCTGTTTCTGAGACAATTGGTCATCTCATTGACACCTATTGTATGTAATTATGAATGAGAATGGGCGTCTGGACTCTGAAGTTCTATGGCGAAAACCAGGAAAACTCTTCAAATGTGACTAAAAGTCTTGGTAAAGTAATCTGTCTGTCTGAATAAAACTAAGCGTACCTTGCGTCGCTTTTCGATAAAATTTCTTTTCGTCGCAATATTTTGTCTACATGCTCCGTCCATACATACATTCTAAACAACTTTTAGTATGGGAGTAACTCCGAAATCGCAAAAAAAAATCTGCTATTCTATACAAAATTAAATAGGTAAGTTGTGGAAAATGTATGGATCAGCTGATTTCTTTTTTGCGATTTCAAGGTTGCTTCCAAACGAAAAATTGCTCAGTTCCATCAGTAGACTGAGCGTGTAGATAAAATAATGCCAATGTTTAAGAAATCATCCTGTATATTTCTTCCTATACGTTTTACGATTAATTTATGATTAAACGAAGGAAAAAAATCTGTAATAGCATATTTTACGTGATCCTTCACAGTATTTTTTAAAATCTAAAGTAAGTACTCAAAATTATGGAACACGTGTATTTTTTGGGTTCCGTCGTTAATTGATAAAATAATTAAGAACGATATTGCCTAAAAAGTCATTTCTTGTAATTTTAACTGTAGGTTAGGTTATGGTCAGTTTGCGACACACAAAACCGGAACCACTGTGACACACAAATTCAAAATTCAAATTCAAACCATTTATTCAGAAATTAGACCTGCACAGGCACTTTTTCACGTCAATTTTTATATTAAATAGTTATTTCTCACAAGCTACAAACTACTGGCATTTCGGAACGACCACTGCTGAGAAGAAATGCCGAAAGAAACTCATTTGAACAGTGTTGGTCCCTATCATACCAGATCGGCTTACCAATATTGTTTCTTACAATGTTTTTTTCTAATAATATATAAAAGTACATAATGTACAGACAGACCGGAACCACAACATTAAATCAAGAAAGTGTATTCCACGAATAATGCTTTTTCTTTGTGTATTAGTTTTGAACAATTTGCCATATTTTTAGTAATAAAAAACCTACATTTTTATACATTACAGTGAGGGAGTTATATTAATAATATTTTAATCTACATACAATAAAAATACATTCTATTTACATACAATAAAAATATATTTTACAAGAAATTTATATATAAGTATGAAGACTTAAGTCTTCTATAAATAAATTTCTTGTAAAAACATACATAATATCAATATACTTACCAAATATTTTACATAAACCTTTGAAGTGTTATTTAAATATTCAAATGTAGTAGTAGTAGTAGTAGTAGTAGTAGTAGTAGTAGTAGTAGTAGTAGTAGTAGTAGTAGTAGTAGTAGTAGTAGTAGTAGTAGTAGTAGTAGTAGTATTTAAATGGTTCACCATTTACTTACTTCAGTATGTTGTCTTGTACTTTTTGGGTCGGTACCCAAAAAGTACAAGACAACATGTTTTTACAAGAAATTTAGCGTCGGTACGCTAAAGGATTAATATAAAAAAAAAAAATTCTCGCATAAATTCACAGAATACAGAAATCACAAGCTTTCGTTGTATTGTAGGTGTATTGGGTATAAGTTTTTCAGTTCAAATCTGGAACTATTTTCGAGTGACTTTCAGAATTCCGTTTGTTTTTGTTTTATAGTATAGTGGGCAAACGATCATGCAGGCACGAAAGTGGTTTGATGGATTGGACCGGACTCAGACACAACCAACTGAAAATAGCGGCCCAAAGCCGCGAGGGTTTCCGTGTGCTGCCCTCCAAACTTCAATATGAAGATGATGATGTATTTTTTTTTAAGAAAGCGATATACCTACTCTCCTCTTGAAAGCCCCAATGTAGAAACTATTAGAGAAATTTGCTGACATTTATTCCATAGTTTAGTACATGGCAGGAAGGAGTTACGTGCAAAACGGACTATAGTTGAGCGCCAATCGTCAAGATGATTGGGTTGAACTTCTCCGGCGAGTGGAGTTTAGTTCTTTCAAGCAATAAAGCCGATTTAATATTTTCTAAAAGACACTGTCGGCTCACGTTCTTATCCATATAAAATGATATTGTACTAATTAAATGATACATAATATTTATCTTGTCAAAAACGTTTCAATCTTGAATCTTACGAGTTGCTGATTGCTATCAACCAAGCATGCTTTTTATTACCTCAAGATCATAGCCAGGAATGACACTAAAACTGCTTAGTAATTTTACGACAGTCGTAAAAACATACGACCGAAGACTTTTTATTATATCAGAGGCCATATCAATTCAATTCACGTAGTTGTACTTAAACTTAACTAAAACACCGGTTGCACCGTCAACTTTAATGTTAACTTTAACGTGCGCAGAAAAACACAAAGTGCGCCATTTTGTGTAAACGTCAGCGGCGCGCCGGTTATAGCCAACGTCAAATTTGATGGTGCAACTCAATGTAAGGATTTTCTTGCCTCGGATCGGAATAGAATGACCATGTGGCGCATGTTCAAATGGCTCAAGCGCAAAATGTCTCTCTCTCGTAATGTCTCTATTGCAAAATGCCGCGGGACTTAAAATAGGCAACATCCGCAATTTGTCTTAAATTTTTAAATGATTTAGCTTTGATAAGCGTCATTTTTTTCTAAGCCCTATATTGCGAAAGGGATAGCTATAGGTGTTGATACACCTATAGCTGTCCCTTTCGCAAAATGGGGTTTCTGATGAAAGAGACATTTTTATGACTGGACACATTTTGCGAAAGATACATTTTGCGCCTAAGCCGTTGATATTGAATAAGTTTTTATTATATTAATTGGGGTTTTTATGATAATTGTTGCGTAGGTACCTATTATCTGTACTAGGTCGATTTTTAACAAGAAATCTGTGTACAAGTCTAAAAATAGTATAATTACATTTCTCCCCGCGGAGGTCGCGTTTAGAGGAATATTCCAGATATTGACCTAGGACCTGTGTCCCTGTGTTCCTGAGTCCCTAAGTAGTTGCGGTTAGTTGAGGTTTGTTTTGTATTCACGTAGAAAACGACGTTTAAGTCAAGTTTGCTATCATGTCATTTAAGTCAATGTGATGAAGAAATTCTTGAGATCGTGTGGGAATCGAACCCACACCCCTGTCTAGTAAGCATATGTCTACGTGTGTAAGCGCACTGTCCCGGATAGACAGGGGCGTGGGTTCAATTTCCGATCGATTTCAGAATTTTTTCATCTCAATTATTTTCAAAATCCGCTATGGCCCGCTATGTTCAAATTCAAATTCAAAATTCTTTATTCAATTTAGGATGATATACATCACTTATTGATGTCAAAAAATTACTTAAACTAAGTCTACTGCCGGCTTCCAAAGCGCAGGTGAAGAAGAAGCGGCGCAACAAACTTCACCGCAGCCTTTTCTCCAAGGACGTCAATTAACAAATATAGGTCTTATATATTATCAGTGGCCGAAGGTTGGTCGGAAGAAATTGCATTTACGATAAGTCCGTCTCTGCGCTCATTTCGTAGATTACTATTCGATTTATTATTTCGACATCGAATCAATTAAAATATAACACAATTGATCGATTTTATTTCTTGTAGTTCTCATTATTATTTGTATGCTTTTTGACGTCAAGAAATGTGGCGTCAACCTGATGTCATTCAAAATTTGTTTTTAACGTTTGGGAAAGTCTTAGATCAACAAAAAAAAAATGGACAAAATGGATTTGATTTGATGCCATCGTCACCCTCATAATAATCGTGTCATCCCTTTTCAACCCATTGCTGAGCAATTGAGCATAGGTTGGCGTAAAACAAGTGATTGTTTTACGTCAACCTTTATCCTGTGTTAATGTAAACCACGTACGACCATACGCCATATTAAAGATCATCTCTGTGATAAGGTTTTATTCGTCGAAAGAAATCATGTATATTATATTATAGAATGTTCTGGAATTGAAGCCAGGAATTTGCAACGAATAGAGCTCGTTCAGCACCTGCAATTTGAAAGCGATGCCGTTAGTACAGCGAGTGTAGCCCAATGGGCAGATTGCTGGCCGAAACTGGACCAAATTATTATTTGATGACCAAATACAGATAGCCATATGGTGCGATAAAGGTGAATCTATTAATTAATAGAAAACTTACTATCTTAATATAATCTTATAACACAAATAAATAAACTGACAAGCACATAAAAATTAGAATAAGAATCTCAAAAAAATCTAAGGTATGAAAATCAGATTATCATATAATCTGATTTTCATACCTACTACTGATTCCAAGGAATAACGAAATTCATACTAAAGTATTTATTATGAGTAAAAACATTAATTGTTTATTAACCTTTTAATCGTCAGCCATCGGGATAGCTTGTTGTTTTTATGCGACTGTTTCGGTTGATATATAACACGGTGTAAACTAAATTTTAACAATTTGATAGTACAAGAGATCACGGAATTTTTAGGCAATCGAAATCTTGTTAGTTGAAGTAAGAAAGACGAAGTATTAAGCCACAAATATGGGTTTAAATATGTCTGAAACTGGACTGTTTTGGGCTAAAATTGCCCACTTTAGGTCCACTGTGGTCGTGACCAGTCGTTGTGGAGTTATACATCGTTCCTGTTGATATCTTTGATACAGCTTCAGTAGTATAAGGCTAATTGGCCGTTGAACTTGTATGCTATAAGAAAATTGATAATAAAATCAATGACTTGATTTATTTATCTATTATTTTTCATATGATCATTTTCTTTCTGGTGAATGTAAAAGGCTTTCAAAAAGTGGTTATTGAACTTCATTTACAGAGTCCATTCGACCTTTTGATATCCTCCTACTAGAACTTAATGAGTTAAATGAGTTAAGACGCTCGCCTGTGAACCGAAAGATCTCAGGTTCGAATCCAACTTGTGCCTCGTGAGTTTTTATACCTATCAATCTGACTCATGTATAGTCGTTTTCCACCTAATTTCGGCCTAATTTCGGTGAAGAAAATCGTCCTGAGGAAACCTGCACACTGGTTGATTATTAACATGTATGTGAAATGGAGAAGGCAATGGCAAACCATTCCATTAATAATGCCAAGAAAGTAATTTGGTTTTTTTCATTTCACGTAATGACCACCCTCAGTCATGACAAATACGACTATGAAGAGAAAAGGATATAAAGACTGATTTAATTTTATAGTTATTAACAAAGAAGGCGATATTATGCTATAATAGAAAGCGCAAATGGAAACCTAACGATTTTTATTGTTGTAATTAAAAGTATTTCATTTGTAATTTTCACAGCTGCGGGAGTATTAGTATATTAATACTTGCGTTACCTTTACAATTAATTAAACCTGAATTAAACCTTATTTAATTAGGTTTTTACAGTTTTTACATGTACTTCTTGTACTGCGAATTATATTTTTATATGTTCGTACTACAACAAAGAAACAAATGTATGCATTAGATATGTTAAAAGCTACAAAAATTTCTTCATTAGAAAATTAACAAGAATAAAACAAAATATGATATTTACTTGTTATTACAAAAATAAAGTATAATATTAAATAATAATTGAGAGTTGTGTAAATTATTTCTACTACTTAAACTATTTAAGAATACGTAAAAATCTATACTATTATTATAAAGAGCGTTTGTGAGTTTGTATGTTTGAGCCGGCAATCTCCGAAACTACCGAACCGATTTCAAAAATTATTTAATTTAAATTTAAAAATTTATTATGTACATTATCAAAGATTGCTAAAGGCTATATTTTATCTCAAAATTCCCACGGGAGCGAAGCCCCGGGCAACATCTAGTTATATATAAAAAGAACAATATTTTTGTACATAAATATCATATGCTGGTTGTAAATGTCATATTTATTCAAGCAATAACTAATTCTCCTTGTAAAAAGAAAGGTTGTGGGCAATTAGAGTGATTGTGCTTAATTGATCGATTGAGCTTGTAATGTGCTGCGGAATCAGCTGCTGCAACGTAATTAACGTATAGATAGATAGTAGTTTGTAGCTTTGGTAAATATCAATAATTTTTTCATGACGTGAAAAAGTGCCTGTGAAGGCCTAATTTCTGAATAAATGATTTGATTTAAATAAGTTATTTATATAAATTTGAAAAAATATTATTTATTTTACTGTTAAAAAACAGTAAAGAGGGGGAATAAAATAAATACAAATTTTGTTTGGGCCGAAATATTTTCTTGTTTTGTACAAATCTAGAATTTTGTATTCGGGACATAACTGTGTAAATGGTAATCTATCGTATCGTAATCGTAATCTATCGTAAACAAGTTTTGCATATAGCATTTTGCATTTTTTTCGCATATCACAAACGCTCGCATATCGGTAAAACAAAAACTTTTCTGCACACTCTTTATTCCCGACCAACGGCCGCATCCATGACCTGCCGATGACATTTGCGTGACAATACAAACATCCAAAAGAAAAAAAATATTTTAATTTGCTTATAACTATTAATAATTGCGGTGCCATATAGGGACTCGTAGCTTTTTGAATTAATGGCTAATCTAAAATTAATTATAATTAATTATATGTAGCAGTGAATATAATTATATGAATAATCGCCAGTGGTTTCGTTTGAATGAATACATTCTCGAGGACTGGCAATTTTCTGCTTCTTATCCAGTGTGTTATTAAGGCTCCCGGCTTCGCTCGGATAAAAAGACATACGAACGTTTGTGTCGCTACAGACACTAAAAACAATAACATATAAAGCATTAAAACAATATTGATATTACACGTACATACAAGCATAATGCTAAAGGAATTAGTGTGCTGCAGCACGGCATAAAGGCCATCACTCAGTGAACTTTCTGCACATTAGTACGAAAACACTGATTTCAGTTATTGCCGTCAATGAAAGCGCGAGCGCTATGTTATAAAAAAAAATAATTAAAATAATATTGTGTACTTAAACGTTTTAAGAAATATCATACGAAGCATTAAGGGAATTAATAAAGGGAAATATTAAGACAGTTTGCAAATCAGAAGTCGAACAAAATCAGCCAGTCATCTCTCAAAGGGAAATCCACTACAGGTAACGTTTAGGAATACGTTTAATTTTTTGTTTCTCCAATAGAAGCTTTCTAAAATGTTTTTTAAACGTTTGGATAGAACTGAAAAACATAATAAATTAAACACCTAAACCTTCCTCCTTCCTCTTCCCACACTATCTATTGTTTAAAACCGCATGAAAATCCGTGATGAAGTTTCGAGTTTATCGCGAACAGACAGACGCGACAGAGGACTTTGTTATATATATATATATATATATATATATATATATATATATATATATATATATATATATATATATATATATATATAACATGTAAGGATGTACCGTTCTCGAAATTTTCGAGGATGAACGGCAAAAATTATTAGTAACTTATTATATATGTACTTCAAACCTAACTAATATTATAAATACATATGTTTGTAAGGATGTATGTTTCACGCAAAATCTACTGGACATGTTACATGGACATGACGACCTCGGTGGCGTAGTGGTAAGGTTCTAGCCACTGAACCGAGAGGTCCCGGGTTCGATCCCTGGTCGGGTCATGATGGAAAATGATCTTTTTCTGATTGACCCGGGTCTTGGATGTTTATCTATATATGTATATGTTATAAAATATAGTATCGTTGAGTTAGTATCCCATAACACAAGTCTCGAACTTACTTTGGGGCTAGCTCAATCTGTGTGATTTGTCCTAATATATTTATTTATTATTTATGTAATTTGGTACACGGTTAGAATATAACCGGGAATAACACATAGGGTTCCTTTTATCCCGAAATTCCCACGGGAGTGAAGCTCCGCTAAGCGACGATAATGACATAAATACTAAATTACTCGTATATAACTATTTCATAACAGTCAGTCCAGTAGATTTTGCGTGAAAGAGTAACAAACATACTTACATACACACATCCTTACAAACTTTCGCATTTACAAAATTAGTAGAAAATTTGTAGGACTGTATGAAATAATACTCTACAATTCAAACTGGATTAACAACTAGCTAAATAAACTTTCTATCAGAAACCAGCTGACCCAATGCTCTAAGTTGTGACACTTAGGGTTGCTCAATGAAATAAAATATGAAGTGGTACCATGATGGTACCACAGTATTATATATATATATATATATATATATATTACTATCCCTACCCCTACCTCTATATAACCCCCTATATAACTATCCTATATTGTAAATGCGATGGTAAGTTTGTTACGTTTTCACGTTCAATCTATTGAATGAATCTTCCTGAAAATGTGCAATAGTTAAGAGTATGTAGAAGGACATAGGGTACAAATTCATACAGAAAATAAGAACTGCCCCGTGGGAAATAAATGCGGGCGGAGTCGCGGGCAAATGCCATTAATGAATGCCATGTAGGTAATAATAATATACCTACACTCCCGCAAAAATTGCTTGCTGAATTTAGTTCCCTCTCGCTATTTACGTCTCTATTAAAAAAACCTCATCAAATTCCATTGCGTAGTTTTAAGGATCTAAGTCTAAGACCCTATGTATAGGGACAGCGGCAAGCGACTTTGTTTTATACTATGTGGTTGTTTTGATTAGATAAAAATTTAAAGAATTCCAAGTGACAACCCTGAATGCAATGTAATAGACTTTAACGAGCCAGTTGTCCAATAGCTGGAGTGAGCGAGACGGCACGAGGTTCGAGCGGGATAGGGGACTGACCTACATCAATATCGAGTGTATGCAATGCAGAGGAATGTATGGGTATGTCTACAAAGTGGGTGGCGCCATTTTGTATTTATAAAGCTATCCTTAAGGAATTATTTGCAGGATATATCTTATTGAGTGGGCGTAAGGTCAATCGACCTGTTCATCGTAGTTTTAATATTCGGTTCTTGACAGGTATTTTCTCAATGGGGAGATGTCGTACGAAACGAGTAAGGGTGAGTTTCACCGTCAAATTTTACGTTGATTTTGACCGGCGCGCCGCGCTCCGCGCCCCTTACTTTACCTACACAAAATGGCGTAACTTGCGTTTTTCTGCGCATATTAAAGTTAACGTCAGAGTTGACGGTGTAACCCACCTTAAGACATAAAAAGCTTTCACAGAATTTTAAAAATTTTAATTGCTAACTTTATAAGATAACTTTATAAGCT
The DNA here is from genome assembly GCF_027563975.2 of Plodia interpunctella. NCBI lineage: Eukaryota > Metazoa > Arthropoda > Insecta > Lepidoptera > Pyralidae > Plodia > Plodia interpunctella. Next base: position 10,403,893 of record NC_071302.1, on the reverse strand, counting down.
TTTATTTATAAGAAAATTACATCACACTAAGCTAAATTATGTTTTGTCACTATCACACTATACAATATATGATATTGACAGAAGGAGACAAAACTTAAAAAATAAGAGGGTTATTGTTGTGCGGATATTATGTCCGGGCTTAGAGGCGTCGCAGTCGAGATATACAACCTTGAACACGCTTGTATAAGAGTAAACACTGACATCATCTATGAATAAATATTTATTAGTTTAAATTACAAATAAAAAGTACAAAATAGGTATATTATATACCTATATTGAAAATTTTATTCAGAAAGTAACTGTATGAAGCCAAAGCAAGTGTAATGGGTCAATGCTCTTAAATGAATTTACAAACGACCCACTGTTCTTAAATTGCTGTGAGCTGACGATGAATGACTTTCAATCGATTAGTTATTGTCTACACGTAACTGGCTAAAATCTATATATTTTATATAAATATCTGGACTTTAATAAATCGATGAATCGTATATTCTGAAAGTAAATTGAAGCCCACCCCACTTGTTTAAAAAGTTATAGCTCATTTTTATGCTTATGGTTATGACAATCGATCTAAGCAATTGATTTTATTTTGCTATACCTATATCAAATCTGGTGGACTGTTTCGACTTTGTGCTGACATTAGATGATAAATGATCGACTAGGTAGAGTGCAGTTTTCATCACGATGTTTTCCTTCACCGGATGCAGGTGGTGGTCTATGAAAACTACTATACATGAGTCAGACTGGTATACAAACTCACGCGACATGAGTAGGATTTGAGCCTTGGATCTTTTGATTAACAGGCGGCCGTCTTAACTAGATATTACTCACTTCCTTACTTAGTTAGTTATTAACTATTAAGTACACCACCCTCGTCAGAAAAATACTCACATTTGAATAAAAAAAAGCAAACGTATAACTACAATTTTTGGGCAGTTCCGTAAATAAATAACCTTCGTAAGATGTTGCTACACAATGCCATATAATAACAAAGGTCGTTGACTCGCAAAAACGCAGTCTCATTTAGCGAATCAACTCGAGTGCAGCATTACTGCATTACGTCATGGATCTGCATTGTGTCATTCACTATGCCGTATTGTTTATAACTAAGTGGCGTTTTTGTTTTTAATTTTTTTTACATGTCTTTATTTATATTTTTACCTGTCCCGATGTTTATTTGTTCGAAATCAAATTTTGCAGGTTTTTCTCTATAAATCAAATCAAATTTTAAGTATTCTTGCTTGTCCTACAGAGTTGAACATTTTCGCGTCGCTTCAGTTTCCATGATTAAGTATACGTCATTGTATTTAATACCATTCGACATCAGGTTCAGCGGTTTAAAAGGCAGTGCACACCCAACGCGTATCCAGCACGGCAAAGTTATATGGGGTCTTAAGACACGTGTACACGCGCGTATACTGTCGTATCCAATGTAGATCACACATACCATATAACCGTGCAGTAAAATTTAAAGTGCTACCATGGACACCGATGTGCACGGGCCTTGATTCAAATTCAGCAGAAATTTCGTACACGCCATGGTAGTTATTATATTTTCTCAGTTATTAATAAATTTACACAAAATAACAGTGTAAATATAAAACTTACGACGTCCGACCGATTTCGAACTCGATTTTTGTGTATTAAATAAAAAAAAAATATATAAAACGTACATATAGGAAACGTACAAAGGCACTGTACTTATTTCTATAGAAAATTTCTTTTTTTATATTTGAACGCTTTCCCGAATACTTGAGCCACTGAGCTCAGGGTCTCATAGTTTCTTTTACACTTACGAGTATTTGCACGGTCTTCGGTAACCTTAGTTTTCAGATAATTGACACGTATCCTATATTGAGCACATAATATAGCTACCTAGAGCACGTAAGATTTATATGCAAAATATAGAATAAAACATAAAGTTTTTCTTCTTCGTTCGTGGTCTGACGAAAAATCGCCAAAGCGGAAAATTTAATGTTTTATTGATAACCAATCATTAACACTTTCGTGGACGCTCGACGTTTACACAACACAAAAAAGACAAAAGAAGTTTAATTGTTACGACTGCTATAGCAGTCGTGCGTCCGCGGAAATGTTAAACGAGAGCAACTTAAATTTTCGCAGATAACAAAACTGCATAGGGCATCAAGCCGGCATGTTTTGGGGCAGTATTAAACTATCCCAATTTTAAAAGCCCACATACGTCCCGGAGGTCTTGCAGGAGACTGTACTTCAGCAGTCATAACCCTCACTTCAAATTCAAGCGGTGTGCACAGAACACGACATTACACGGGATGTCACATTGTGATCCTTAATGACGTCATAAAGCGGGATATGACGTCAAAGGAGCTTTAATCAATTCATCGATCACGGATTTCCGTTCGCCGCTTTTTGTCATTTTTGTAAAAAAAAAAAAAACTAGCGGCGTGTCCCGACTTCGCTCGGGTAAATACTCAATAAATTATATACCTAAACCTTCCTCAGGAATCACACTATCTATTGGTGAAAACGGCGTGATAATCCGTGCAGTAGTTTTTGAGTTTATTGCGAACAGACAGACGCGGCAGGCGACATTGTTACATAATAAGCAAGGATAAGGAAGGAAGAGTTGGATTGAGTTGCATCAGTCAACTTTGACGTTGACTTTAACTTGCGTAGGTACCGCTGATGTTTAGACAAAATGGCGTAGCATTAAGGTTAACGTCAACCTTAATAAAACGTGCATATAAAACTTGTTCTAAGAATAAAATATTGTCAATTTGTAGTGTCTTATCAAACTCTTTCTTTCTTAATGTCTCCGGTTGAATTCACAGCCACGATGCAATGAAACCCTGAGACCGCGTGTAAATTAATCTGTAATTTTCGAAAGTATATGGCTGTAATTTTTTGATTATTTTCCTGATCAACCAACTTTTAAATGCTGTTGTTACCGATTAGTTGTCAAGGCTGCTCTTACCCCTGTTCACTCAACTCAAACAGGCGACTTGTATAGTTGTGCAGAATAATTCGGGCCTCTAAGGGCAATTCTACACTTTTTCTTGTAGGCTCCTTTTATGCTCCACCTTAGCGAAATCTTCACAATCAATCAACAACAACGAATTGTTGATCAAACCTTGTATCAGAATATCACCATGTCTTTCTAAAAAAATTATACATAAATTTATATTTAAAAAATGGTATGGCATAAAAATGGTTCTGACATGACAGGGACTAACACTGTTCAAATGAGTTTCTTTTGGCATTTCTTCTCAACAGTGGTCGTTCCGAAATGCTAGTAGTTTGTAGCTTGTGAGAAATTACTATTTAATATAAAAATTGACGTGTAAAAGTGCCTGTGAAGGTCTAATTTCTGAATAAATGATTTGAATTTTGAATTTGTATTTGTATGTACTGGCATTTCGGAACGACCACTGCTGAGAAGAAATGCCCAAAGAAACTCATTTGAACAGTGTTGGTCCCTATCATGGCAGAAGGGCTTATTACCATTATTGTTTCTTACAATGTTGTTTTTTTCTAATACAAAATGTAGCACTTTATTAATGTCCACATGCTGTCTCTCCCATACAGTACCTACTCAAAGTAGAAAAAGAGAGATAACGTGTGTACGCAATTACGTGCTTGTTTTATCCGCCGTTTTCGACGGCAGTACGACGGTCGTCGGTTTGACCGATTTAATAACAAGCGAATGTTCTCGATAGTTATGTTGACCGTACCAACAAAAATAATATTTATTAGATCGCTTACATGACAATAGCCTCGTTGACTTGCAAGGCGCAGGCGCAGACAGCCTTGGCGCGTTCGGCGACCCGGTGCATACGACATTGTTGTTTCCCGCGACATCCCTACCTTACGCAACCAGACGACCTATTAATAACTTCTACTACGGTTTACTCGCGCATTTCCGAATAATATGCTGCGAGGAGAATATAACGTTTTAAAAGGTCTATAGCGATTCTGTGATGCCCTGGTCCTGTTCTTGACCTTACCGTCCACGCGTTTTCTATTTGTTTTACACGATGCGTACACGATACGGGAATACGTGGACGTCAGTAACGTGCTGCGTGTTTACATGTTTCGTGGTATGCCTTCTGCTTGTTCTTGGGTAGCGGTGACCACTTACCATCCGGCGACCCTCTCCTTTACCGCCGTATTTCATAAAAGAAATTAAAGCTATCGGAATTCTGCCGTGTGGCCACGGACTGGCGGCGTATTTGCAAACCATATATGGCGTTAAACGGCCGTAGGAAATGCAATATCATTCTCAGAACTAGACTTAGTCCAGACAACACGCGTCTAGAATACTAAGCTGTACAGTCAGGTGGTAAATCGCAGGTTTTGAACACGCGATAAATCCTTACGTTTCACATGTCAGAGGAAATAGCGCACTAGTGCATGCGCGTGTCAATTTCTTGTAGGTCTTCCAATGGCGACGATAGTGGCGAATCTCCAGTCAATTTGGACCTAATTGGTGTGATGTTCGTAGTACTGTTAGTACAGCGAACAGTGGCGGACATTATTTATTCATGGTTATCTATTTTTGTTTGAAATACGACTCGATAAAATTAGACTCCACTGTTGGATAATATATAACACCTATCTAAAAATATCTCAAGAACCTATATTTTACTTCAAGAACCTAAGTCTAAATTGCTCGTCTCAGAATAAATGATATATTTACTCATTATTTTTGTATAAAATAAAAAAGCAAGGAGCACGATCTTGTATTCTGGATTCGACTGTACCCACTATCTGAATATGGACACGGAAGTCCCATCTATATAACAATGGCTTCAGATCGGCACAGGATGAGAATAGTCTTATACGAACTAGATTTTGTTACTGTAGGTACCCAAACCATATGAAAACTCATCAATCCATCAATCAATACCACTGAGCCGAGAGGTCCCGGGTTCGATCCCCGGTCGGGTCATGATGGAAAATCATCTATTTCTGATTGGCCCGGGTCTTGGATGTTTATCTATATATGTATTTGTTATAAAATATAATATCGTTGAGTTAGTATCCCATAACACAAGTCTCAAACTTACTTTGGGGCTAGATCAATCTGTGTGATTATAGAGAACGATTATCATGATATTCGGAGTAGAATCTATTCCAAAATATATTCCGCTGAGTGGGGCTAATAAAAAACCTAAAACATTTGCAAAATCTAAAATGTTATTTTAAAGTAACCGCGTACCTTAATTATTCGCACAGACAATTTCATAACAACAGTTAGGTACATTAATGTAGATTTTATCAAATCCATTATTTTCGAGTAGGTGCAGTGTTTATTGGAGCGATCGAGATACAGTCAATGACCTGGGATCAAACATGAGCGACATAAATTAGCTAGCGCAAAATAAAACGCCACTTTTTCGCGGTTATTTCAGAAACATAATTTCAATGGAAAAGCCGTTCGTTTGTATTCAGTAAGCATGTTACGCCTCGATATCATCTCTTTGATTAGGACTCGGTAAAATTCCAATTCATATTATAAGGCAATAATGTTAAGGGTCTACCAACGTACAGGGCAATAAAGTTCACATTTACGACACCGCGCCACGTTCGATTTGCATAGGATCTTGAAGTGTGCAATGAAACATGATATTCGTAGCATGTCATTGCATCCTTGCGTTCTACCTTTTTTACACGACACGGGAATAAGGCACCGCATGTGGACGTTAGAAACGTACAATACACAACATATGCAACATGATTTGACATTGAAATGATGTGAATTTTAGATGTCAAAATCAAAATCAAAATCAAATCATTTATTCAGAAATTAGGCCTTCACAGGCACATTTTCACGTCATATTCTAAATTAAATTATGTTTACCAAAGCTACAAACTACTGGCATTTCGGAACGACCACTGCTGAGAAGAAATGCCGAAAGAAACTCATTCAAACAGTGTTGGTCCCTATTGTGCCAGAAGGGATTACCATGATGTTTTGGGAAGTTAAAAGAAAATTAGACGCGACTTCATCCGGGTATATTTTTAGCGATAAAATATCCTTAGTCTGAATGTCTCGTTTATCTCTGTGCCAAATTTCATCTAAATTGGTCAAGTCGTTTTGGTTTGTAATTATTTTTACAAACATAATAAGAATCAACTACAAATATGTGTAAGTAAGTACATAGTAAATGCAAATGTAGTCTGTTTGTTTCACTGCTAAACCGCCTGAACAGTGCTTGAATTTGTATTGGATTGTTTTCTTAATAGAGTGATTCAAGCGGTTGGTTTGGGTGTATAAATAATTTTAGTTTTATCAAAGCAAATCCGGGCCGGCGGCTAGTATAAGAAAAAAATACTTTCTAGACAACATCCATCACTCACGCAAGCAAAGTTTTATGTAACTACTCATATCACCTTTATAGGAATCTCTAGGAAATCTTTTATGCAACCCCATATGTTGCGAATAAACAATTTATCCTGTTTCCCATCTTCAAAACCCTCATGTAATATTCACACAGGAAACTTGACGCAGCAAGCGGGTGGTGGGAGGAGAAGGGGGGTTCCGTAGTGTCCCACGAATCATGTTAGCCGCCCCTAACTTTTATATATTTTTAGAGTTCCGTCGGAATGACAGAATATATGTATATTAAGATTTGATTGTTTTACAAGCTTCAAATGCAGGTATGTATGTAAGAATGCATGTGCGGGTGGAATCATGTAACTCAAATTTGAAGCAGGTATCTTTAAGCCATTGGGTCAGCCTATTAAAAGAAAAACAAAGAAGTACTTATCTGATATGACTTGACGGCAACAGATAAAAAAAAACCGAAATGATAAATATTGCATTTTATTACAAATCAATTGAAATTTAGTTTCAACAGTTAAGCCAGCCAGATTTGTTTCAATGTGTTTAAAACAAAGTGGGACACGAGTGACGTCACAAATGTTGCAGTCAAAAAGTGTTATTTATACTTTAATGAGAACGAAAAGATACTAAATGTAAATAAAACTGATCGATTAAATTGACATTTGATTACGGTGTTTCATTATGTGAATGTTGGCCAAAATATTCACCAGCCCTTGGTTCCCCAGAGACATCGATAAATTAAATTAATTATAATAAATTAAGAATTTAAATCTATTATAATTTCAGCAAAATAATACATTCAGGCACGTCAAATAGCATAGTGTCAATATTATCATCGTGGCAATTAAATTATTTGCGTTACTGAATAAAAAATTCTCACAAGTAACCGAGACTTTCAATTCTTTTGTCAATTTCTTTAGCGGTAACGATTTTTGTTTTATACAATAGGCACCAGCGGCCCGTTCCCGGCTTCTCACTTGTAAAAACATAATAAATTACACACCTAAACCTTCCTCAGGAATCAAACTACCTATCTATTGGTGAAAACAAATATGTATGTAAACAAACGTTTGTTACTCTTTCACGCAAAATGTACTAGACCAATTGTTATGAAATTTGGTACACGGGTAGAATATAACCTGGAATAACACATAGGTTAGCACTTCTTACACCGAAATTCCCTCGGTAGTGGGTCTCCGGGGCGCGGCTAGTAGTATATAACAAAGTACTTATATATTATTTAATATAATTATACACAGGGTTACTGTTACAATAGCGCTTTTACCGCAGTCACCTTTTAGAATTTACGATAGAACAATTTTGGTGCTCGGCTCACTAGCGCTATTTTTTTGTAATTTTGTTACTAAATGAAATAACTGTAATGTTTGTGTGTTTGTGTGTTTGTGTGTTTGTATGCTCACAATAAATACGTGATTCTTATTCTAGATTTAAATAGGTTTCCAGTATGTTTTGCATCAAAGAGTAACAACAAGTTTATTTGTTAGACAAATTAAAAAAATCCTTACTGTTTCCCTGTAATTCATTTCGCTTTCATGAAATATGGCTAAGAACACCCGGGATAATATTATCTATGTCACAAAATAAAAACACAATGAAAGTCGGTTCATCCGTTTGGGAGCAGGATGGCTAGGATAGGATGGCACAGACAGACACGTTAAACTTATAACACTCCTCTTTTTGCGTCGGGGGTTAAAAACATTTTTCACAAGCATTCATATTTATTATTTTTGATAGGAAGCAAAAATAGTATTATCCTTTGCCGTCCACAGATATAAAACAATTTTCCTCTATTATCTGTAACTTTCCGCTTTAGATCACGCTTGACCATTCCCTTTTTTTTACTATAGTTTCGTTTTATGATTTGTGTTTCATCGGTCGTTCGATTTTGCTTCACTAAGTTTATTATTGAGAAACTTTTGCAAAACATCATTTATAACCTAGCGTAGACGTCGTTTCTGCTATACTAAGTAAATACTATACAAACTTATAAATATCAATGGGCTATGTCTGGACCTACATAGGAGATATTTACGAAAAATAATTAAAGATGAGACTAATAAAACCCAAAACAATTTTGTCTCTCTGTCTGTATATTTTTATGCGCATCATAAAAAAATTACTGAATAGAATTTGATGCGTTTTTTACAGTTGTATAACGGAAGGTCTAACTTAAAATCTCGTATAGAATTCATGGCGACATGTTGCTTAGAACCCGAGATCTTGACAATAATAAGTCATGAACGGACCCACGGAAAAAACGCGGGCGAACCCGCGAAAAATAGCTAGTATAATATATAGGAATGAAATGAGTTTTGAACGTGTAATATTAAGTTATTTTTTCGTTTTTTGAAATTGACAGCTACACGAATGATAAACATACCTTTTTATCCGGCAAGCAATTCAAACAAAATATTTAAGCTAAACCTGAATTAAACAACATACAAAATACTGCAGTTCATAACCAACCAACCTGTAAATTGTACGTTGCAATTATATGCTCGTATTTCATAAGTATGACCCCGCCCGGGCATCGAACCCACTCCCAACCACCCTCCACTAAATTCATTTTTACTGCAAATGTCAATAGGCGCAAGGCAGGTGTTCCATAAAACAGACAAACAGATAGCGATTTTCAATTGTAGCAGCGATACTTTTGAAATATATTTTTGTAATTAGAATGAGAGCTCATTCTAGTGGATAAAGGCTTCTATTATAATATAACCTTATTGAGATGTAAGGTATGTAAACAAGATAATGGTTTTTAAGTATAGTTTAGAATTATTTCCAATTAGTCAATTCAGATACTCTTTTCTAATGTCAAAAACAACATTTTATGACAGTAACGTATTGTGACATCACGGATTTTAAAGTAAAAAATAATTTGTATTAAAACTTTAATAACGCCGAAAAAATTGTAAATCTCGTAATCAATATATCTGATTAATTAAAGTGACATTTAATTATTGTATTTGTTTATTTACCTATATGCATTTTATTTTATACAAAGTCAAATGCATGCCAATACCAATGCAATTATTTAGATTAAATTGAACATTTCCTTTAATTGATTCGTTATCTCCAATGTGAAAGGCTCTGAAACATCAATAATAAATATTTTTATTTCTAAATGACATGGCGTAAGTCATGTTAGATGAAAGCGGACGCAAGTAAATGAAACAGATAATATCGAAAAGAAGAAATTCCCATGTAGTAATTGGCACAACCATTGAAGCATTCATATTTCTTATTTGTAAGTTTTATTTCATCTTTGGTTTTCCTCTCATGGAGTTTAAGATCCTTATTCGTATAAGAGGCAATATTTTTGAGATGAAATATTTTTTTTTCGTACAGAAAGTTTTCCTAGATTATAGCTAGCGCTGTGGTAGTGACCTTAAAAGTGAAAGTTGCACCTCGCAATAAAGGTTAGTTACTGCAACACTATCTCCTAATGAACCAGCCCTTTTTTTTGAACCAGATAAATGTGTATTTTGATTATTCAATTTTGCAGGGTTCCGTCACCCGTCATTATGTAAAATATATTCATACTAATATTATAAAGAGCGCAAGCGTTTGTGAGTTTGTATGTTTGAGGCGGGTAATCTGAAGCTGAACCAAACCGATTGCAAAAATTCTTTCACCATTAAAAAGCTACATTATTCGAGATTGCTATAGACATATTTTTGTATATTATATAATATACTTACACTCAATTGTTTCTTACGAGCTCACATAAACAATTAATTTGTGTTGCTGCAAAATTATGTACCTAATTAGTTTTTAATTATCAGTAAACCTATGGCTATCAAAGGTTGTGAGGAAAATTCGATTTTGTATACGATATATTATAAGATGCTCAACGGCTGAGGAAGAAACTGGGAAAATGCTCAGCTGAGAGCGATAGAGTATTTTTAACGGGTACTTTCATGGGAGTCAGGAAATTGTTAATTGTGAAAATAAAGAAGATAGACATAGAAAAATGACCTTACTTGACCAACAGTAGGTTAGCGTCAGTGCTATCCAATATAAACAAATACCTAGTGCGGTCAAGTGAGGTCATTTTTCTATGCCTATCTTCTTCCGATGAACAAGAGGAAAACGGTTCTACGCAGAAACAATTTAACTATAAATTCAAACAACTTCTATTCGTATTGGACACTGGCTATAATGCCAGGAAAACATTATGGTGTAACAAAAGTCGTGTGTTTGCTCCAGGGATGCATTGTGGCAGCTCGGGGCTCATAACTGTATGTGAAGGGCCCCCCCCGGAATAGAGACATTGCCAACAAAAACAGGATCAATTTTTTATTGAAATTAATTTAGTAGGTGTATATATAATTTAGTTGGCTAGTGCCGTGTATATATAATTGGTAGGCTGGCTGGAATGATCAGCGGCTCAGACTCCGCACGCAGAAAGGGCCCAGTCTAGAGGCCTAACTGCGGAAAACAGTCCTCAAGGGAAGTAAGTAAGTATATAATTTAGTTCTAATTTCCTTTTAATTAAGTTCTTACATAATTGTATATTTTTTCAAATAAAAACCTTATATATTTACAAAAAAAATATGTAATAACTTTTGACAAACTCGCAATAGAAATTGTTAACTCATATACAACTTACGTAGATAGTTATTACAGATATTTGATTTCTTTGGCATTATCGCTGGTCATAGTTTATAACATAAATTTAAAAGCGGCAGTTATTTCAAAACTAGTAGCTCTGTCATAATCCTAATTATTTCCATTGGTAAAACAAAACAGTTTACAAGACGATACAATTAAACATCTTCTTAAACAAAGTTCAAATAATCATATGATTATTTGATTTCACATACATATATTAATAAATAAATAAATATATTAGGACAAATCACACAGAGTGAGCTAGCCCCAAAGTAAGTTCGAGACTTGTGTTATGGGATACTAACTCAACGATACTATATTTTATAACAAATACATATATAGATAAACATCCAAGACCCGGGCCAATCAGAAAAAGATCATTTTCCATCATGACCCGACCGGGGATCGAACCCGGGACCTCTCGGTTCAGTGGCAAGAACTTTACCACTTAATGTTCTTAAGTTTTAATGTATTGTACAGTCTTGAGGGTTAAAATAATAATAATAATAGTCTTACCTATATGCACGTGTAGAAGATGCTCACGCTTTGTTGGTAATATATTAATTAATGGGGCCGTCCAAAATTCGGGGCCCGTTTGATTTATACTAGATCCGGCTCTGCTTAACAATGAACCTGACCACCGTGTGCAGGACACCTGACCTCGGCTAATTAACGTACTATAACAGAGCTGCTATTGTGTTATAACAACGATATTATAAACTGATTTATGGCGTTCACACGGTTAGGACCTCCTATATAGAACTTTTTATATTTCAAGTTAGTATTTTTAACCAACAGTGAAGACGGGTTATGGTTTCTAATAGTTTTGTAATGGTTCTTCTTCTTCTCGACCACCACTTTCTCGGTGAGTGAGAAGAAAAAGAACAATTTCAATTGTGGTCAGCACAGTTGTTAACTTCATTCATTTAACTCCATGGCTTGCCAAGACCAAGATAATCCACTCATTTTCTTGGTGACCTCGGTGGCGCAGTGGTAAAGTGCTTGCCTCTGAACCGAGAGGGGTTCGATCTCCGGTCGGGTCATGATGGAAAATGATCTTTTTCTGATTGGCCAGGCTCTTGAATGTTTATCTATATATGTAATAATTTTAAAATATAGTATCGTTGAGTTAGTATCTCATAACACAAGTCTCGAACTTACTTTGGGGCTAGCTCAATCTGTGTGATTTGTCTTAATATATTTATTTCTTTAACGCAATACATCTGCTTCTTCTTGGGGTTTCTCTGTTTCTGATTTCTTTATCTTTCATTTAGTTTCCAAATATTTATCCTTCGAAAAAATTCTGTAAAAAACTAGCCGTGCCGCGACGAAGCTGTTTGTTCTTTATAAAAATTAATTAAATCTCTAGTCAAGGCAAAGCCAAGTCTAAGATTCCTTATTATTAGATAAAATATAATAATTAACAAATAATAATATGGAAACTAATAATTAATTAAGAAGTAATTGATTTACTAAAGATATTTAATCAATATATTGTAATTATGGACAAGTCAGCCCCTCTTCGATTGCTGCAATTGTATATATATATAATGTAAGGGTCCAATTGTTACTTACATTAAGGATGCAAATAAAGAATTGAGAATTACTGTTTCTTAATTAATATAATAGTGGCCCGTCCCGGCTGTGCCCGGGAAAAACTATAATACATTTCGTTTATCTCTGTGCAAAATTTCAACAAAGATCTGTCCAGTAGTTTTTGAGTTTACTCGTTACAACCAAAAATGAATAAAATGAATAAACAAAATTTTCTCTTGTAGTATGGATGTGGTTAGATTGGGTGACACAGTGGGCACTGATTGACACAAAATACAAAAAAAAATGACTATAAACATCTGTGATCACAATCACAAATTCAAATAATTGCTCGCGCTGGGAATTCAACAAAGAATCGGAAAAAAAAACACAGACAGAATTTTAAACCAAAGCACACATTATAACTTTGAAAATGGGAGTAAAAAAGCAAATGAAGTGTAATGGATAATCAGAAAATAAACGCTTAAAAATGTGCAATAGTAATCAAGACAAGACACCGTCTCTATTACAACAACACGCCACACATGAACAACATTCCTAAACAGAATTAACTACTGGTCCTGGAATTTCAAAAATCTCCAGTTACATGAGTCACACAGGTCTTAATGTGAATACTATGCTGCACCGACTCTTAACAAACACACGAAAATGCACTTTAAATCAAATAGTAGAGAACTCAAAATTGATCTGGACTGTACTTTAGCAAATGCCTATTTTGCATCGGTCAAGAATTGCAGTTAATCGAAAATGGACTCTATGCGTTGTGTGTAAGATTGAGTGTTGAATTATGTTGTATGCACTATGCTAAGTGCAAGGACGATTGCCGTTACATACCAATGTATGCAACGACCAACATTCCGGAGTTGCGGGTCTCCCACGATACCGAGTAGGATTGCCATAGATTGAGGAAATCTAAAGATTTTTGCACAAACCGAAGACGGATAGAATATGATCTAGCATATACGGTATTTATCATCCATTTCAACTTAGTATTTTTTCTGCTCATGCCGTTACTACAATTCCAAAATTAACCCAGAAATTGAAAGAAAATAAAAATATATTGAAAGCAGTGATCATTATTTTGTCTTCATGTGTGTAATTTAGCTAATACATATTTACAGTTAAAATATTAAGTCAAAGTTAATTAATGACAGTATATATGAAATAAAGGAGACATTTGACACTGATTGAAATATTTTGATTCGCTTTTAAATCGACTGATGTGTTTTTTCTATTTTATTCTTGAACATTGTTCGGTTTGACATTTTGATCGATTTTAAAGTAGATTAAAATCATTGGATTGATAGATACTATAAACCTTTCGTTGTACCATTAAAAAATACAAATCAAATCAAATAATTTATTTCGAAATTAGACCTTCACATTTGGCATTTTTTCTCGTCAATTTTTATATTTATAGTTATTTCTCACAAGCTACAAACTACTGTTTACTATACATGAAAATATATACATGCATAATACCCCGCAAGCCGTGTGCCCGTGTTTTTAAATAATAAAGACTTATGTCTTCATTATTTAAAATTCCTTACTTCCTTATTAATTCCTAGATAAGTTTTACATTACACGTAGCGTGGTCACCGTACCAACCGCCCCTCCGGAAATACCTGGCCGAGAGCATGCAAACCCCTGGGTGAACGACCGCTGACCATTGCTAATCCATACTAATATCTTGTTTGTCTGTTTATCCATGTTCTGCTAACTGGTGGACTGGTTGTGAAACTTTGTATACTTGACTATGTACTTGACCACTCTACCTCATTCTGTACATAATGGTGGTCAAGATTTTTGAGTCACGTTTTGTATAAAATATAGGTAGTCATCATTTACGATAAGGATTTCCGGCAACCATTTGTATGTTTATAACAATTTTATTGTACAAATGAACGCGTGTTAAAGTTACATAGACAAACAATTACATACACTTCCAATCCACATATCAACATATAGTATATATAGTTACTATACATACTAAAATATATAGTTTTGATTTTGTTAAATTGTGTCAATAATAGTACAGTATCAAGTAATAATTTAATTATTATTTAGACTCGTCAAATCGAAGAGGACTCGAGTGCCACTCGCCGTATAAAAAGGACTCGAGCGCACAAAGACATTCGAGCTTATAAGTATTAAAGAATTCGGAGATAATTTAGTTCTCCAGTTTTGGACTTCTCTGAGGAAGACACCGAGGAAACGCTTCGGTGAGAGAGAATTTATAATCTTTGGTTATTAATTTGTAACATTGCGATATATATGACCAACTTGTTGAGCTGGCTGCCTTTTCGACAAAAACACAAGTTTCTTATTAATGTTGAACTCCAATATGATTGTTTGAGTTTTATTTTATTAGTTAACAAATGTAAAATGTTTTTTCGTTCTAACAAATCATTAACCTCAAATAAATTACAATATTGCATTAGTGCAATTAGCTAAAAACTATTGAGGTTTGTATAAAAAATAGTTGAGAGCCAATCGTTGTAAGTACCCTCCTCCTGGCAGCCGCCATCTTGAAAATCAAAAGGTCGTCGACCTTTTATGAAACTTCCGGGAAAACAAGGAAAGTGTAATTTTCATAAAGATCTGATTAATTAGTCATTCGCAGATCAAATTTAAAAGAAAAAATAATTACCTTGTTATATTTATAAGATATGCTTTTTAATGTTTTTTTAGGAAAATATTTATGACTTTAATAAATAAATCGACGCTCTTCTGTAGATTTTGTGTGAATGTAAAACAAACCATTTTTATTTACGGTCCTCTAATGGTTTATTCAAAGAAACAAATTGACCCTTTTTGTTATGATAATCCCTACAAAAAACTAAAGGAACCATCGACACGTTTCAGTAATTTAACTTCTTCCTTTATAATAGGGCGTCGTAGCCGCGAATGGAATACATTAGAGCGAGACTCAGCGAGAGAGAAAGAGAAAGACATTCTCTCTCTCTCTTGCTGAGTCGCGCTCCAAGCCCGCTTTTAAAAGTATTTATTGAATATAAATTATTTTTGTCACTCATCCTGGCGTATTCCCGTTTAAATTGGGTGCTGCGACGCACCAAATCTCGGATTCGGCGCTAAAAATATTGTTGTGATTTTACAACCGGTCTAGCGCGTGTCTGATCACATTGGAAATGCAATTGTTGCCTATCAGTCGCCAAGGTAATTTGTCCCTCATTCGCCTCTAACGACATCCACGGAAGGATATGGAGTGGTCCTATTCCAAGGCGGCTAGTATTTAGTAAAGTAGATTTCTTTGATATAGGCTTACTACATTGGCAAAAACTTTCTCCAATGCGCGTGCGCCGAGAGCGATATCTAGACATTCTCAAATGCCAACAGACACTAAGTAAGCCTAGGCTATTAGTGAAAGTAGAGTCAGTGAACGCCCTCTATGCAATACTGGTAATTGCTGGATTAATTACTTCCAATTTGAAAGTATTGTCTTTTTGATATTATAAATGCGATAAAGGGGTTTATGGTACAGTCAACAGCATAAATATTGCCTCTGCATAAAGCTCTCTCCAGGATAGGTTGAGGCGCGGTTGACAGTAACATCAAGCATAATTTTATTTACATATTAAATGTTTAATTTGTAATTGTGATAGGAAGAGAAACTTTATTATTTGGTATCTTTTTGATGTAAGACTATTTTTAGACGATGAAATTTACTATTCAAATGTTAATTCCTACAAAGTTAGGTACAAAGGAGTTTATGAAAAAAGAAATTCGTTTGAGCAGAAAAAAATAAGATACCTTTTAATTAAGTCGCTATACATTTTTTACTAAAATTATATAGAGTGCTATGAATATATTCGAAAAGCCGACCTTTGTTAAAAAAAACTGTTCTTTTTGTTCTACAAATAATCTAGTTTAATGTACCCATCTAAATGTTTGAAATTTTACAAACCTAAGTTGATTGTTCCAATTCAACAGGGCATAGTGCGGTAGGGATTGATATCCCTCTCCCAGAAGTATTCGATTCATTATTACTTTCGAAATATATTGCACAGCACACCAATCTACAGATATTTATTAGAATACGTTATCTATTTTTGGTTCGCAGAGAAGTGTTTAACCAATAGAATTTTGTAGTCAAATTTCGAATCAAATTTGAATATTAATAACGATTCCAATGGTTGCTTAGTGATTGATTTTCTATTTCCCCTTACATACATAGAAAGTTGTTCAAATTATTTTTTCACAAACTTCATAATTCATAAAGTTTTCGCAGACGATCTTGTTACTGCCATCATTTTCCTCAATTAACTGAACGGAACTTTTTATTCCAAATGAAATAAGTATTAAATAAATTTATTTGAAAAGTATTGACTGATTTCTATCAAAGCGAAACCTAATTCTGAGTCATAGTTGACGCGTTCAAGCGCGAACAGGTCTGATTTTATCCTGTTATTGGTATTTCCGTCAGTTGACTGACCGATTTTTATTATTTTGCTAAGTTTTGGCGGTATCTTTGACTATGTGGTTAGTTGCTTATGAATCATTAGTATCGCTTCAATTACCGGTTTGAAATTAAGGTGACCAGACACAAATATTGACCAGAATAAAATTCATGATTACATTCGCGAATATTTTATATATATAAGGAAGTCCTTATATATATAAAATATTGAAATTATAATTAAGTATATTTTCTTTAAGCATTAATTAATTAAGTTTGTTCTGTTTTTGATATCCTAATTGCTTCGATTCGATGGTCCTGAAATCTCAATTATCTTCTTAAGTTAATTGGACTGAAGACCTCTGAATAATAAATTCGACTTACATCGTCTCTTAAAAGAAATTAACACCTCCTAAGCTTCTTAGAATGGCTGCTTCAATTATACGGAAATTAAACGCACGGAATATCAGTAATTTAAACCAAATAAATAAAATATCATATTTAAGTGCTAAATATTTGTTAATTAACTTAAAATATATGGTAGGGAAATAAAATTACATACTGAATCATATATGTAGATGAAAACTTAATAATTTTACATATAAAGATAAATTTAAGTCAGGTATAAAAGGAATAAAGTCAGTCATTGAAATCCAGGTAACCGACCTAACATTTAAAGTGATTAAGGGTAGAAAAAACTCAATTTTCTTAATATATTTTACAATCCAGTCATTCGATTCAATTCATCCTTTGGAATGTTATATGTTAATCAATTTCTCTTGATCTAACTCAATCTTTCAAAATGTTTGATAAAAAGCGCAACACAGTCGGAAGTTGTCACAGACCACCTAAACGGGTTATGTGAATACCTTTTGTAATATTCGTCTATGTATTGAATCGATTAAAGAAGTTTAACTATAATAAAAACTTAAAGTAAAATATACTTCCTTCCATCGAGCAAAGTCAGCGGACAATAACAGAGTAGTACTCAATGATCAAAGTGGGACGCCAAGAACGTTACAAGCACACTGTTCGGGATTAAAAGGCCGGTGTAAAGCACGTCACTTTATTTACACGAGACAATTAAGTATAATAATTATGTTAAATGACACCGAACTGCGTATGTACACAGAACACACACGCAGTTTCCGTGACACGAATGAAAATAAAAGAATATTTATTTTGATATGAATATTTATCTTGCCTATTCCCACATCTCGCCAATATGAATCTTGAAAAGGGTTTTCGGAAAGTAACAAAACATCTATTATCGCCTTGCCCTTTGAAGTCTAGGTGTGCGAACTGGAAATTTGTTTATTGACGTAGCTTATTATGGATTGAATAGAACTTAGGTATTTCATATTTACGACATTTTTGTGAATCAACAAGATTTTTATTTGTTTTTGTAGTTTACATTGACTACATACTAGTAGTATTAATTGTATTATTGTGTACATATGGATAGTCATTAATATTAAATTGTTGTATATTTTTAATAAATGGGGTGGTAGTTCTTTACAGTGCAGTTAAAACGTCTTTTAACGCAGTTAAAATTTTTATTTGTTTTTGTAGTTTACATTGACTACATACTAGTAGTATTAATTGTATTATTGTGTACATATGGATAGTCATTAATATTAAATTGTTGTATATTTTTAATAAATGGGGTGGTAGTTCTTTACAGTGCAGTTAAAACGTCATAAAAATGATTTGTATTACTTGTTGCTGCATGTGAACTCATGTGAACTCATGTGTTGTCTTACTTGACGACGGTGAAGTGGGAAAGTGCTTGCCTCTGAACCGAGACTAACCCGGGACGGGTTCGATTCCCGGTCCGGTCATGATGGAAAATGATCTTTCTCTGATTGGCCCGGGTCTTGGATGTTTATCTATATATGTATTTGTTATAAAATATAGTATCATTGAAATAGCATCCCATAACACAAGTCTCGTACTTACTTCGGGGCTAGCTCAATCTGTGTGATTTGTCCTAATATATTTATTTATTTATTTATATTATATTTATTACCTATATATTTTATTGCACAATTTTGGTTACAAAATTATATCTGCAGTGACCAACACACATTTTTGTTTAACCTTCGTCCTGAATGTCATTCACATCCTGTACAATTTATTATAAATTTAACGGCCTCCATCGCTGTGAGGTATTAAAAATGCAACGATCGTGTTCCATCAACTGAGGGTCAGCTTATAAAACTTCACAATGAAATTTTTATATATCTGTTACGATATCTTTGAAATCGTTTCATTATAAAAAAGAAAAACGTACACGCTAATGGTTCTTTTTTCCATTTTTATAGGGGTCTACTGGAAGAAATTTCTATAGAAAAAAGCTATAGCTTTACTACGTTTCCTATTTGTAAGTTTTACACTGTTATATAAAACTAAAAATAAAAAAATTAAATAAATAAAAAAGTTAAATAAAAAATGACCTTTCCGAAACTCTTTTTATGTCGTCGTTCTCTATGTAACCCATATTATCCGCATATTGGTCTTATATCAATCTGATAACAATAAAGATTTTGCGATTAGGTTTTTTCTATCAATTTGACATAAATCGCATTAGTTTTCGTACCCTAGGATTATTATAACTGACTTATCTAAAAAGGTTTATATAAGCACTTTATTATAAAAGGAAAAGTGTGTTACTATAATTTCATTTTGATCAACAAGGGATCGAAATCATTTAACTTTGTTTAGACATAGTATTATGTAACTTTTCCGGCAAATATAGATATAACATGAGGTTTATCAATGTGGCCTACTTTTCTCGCGACCTTCGGCTCTGTCTACCCCGTGAAGGGTAAATACGTTATTTATATAATGTTTGTATCTAATGCCCATGGCACACGCTGTATGCAGGTGTGATAGTGGTATGGAATACTTTCTGTAGCTTGATGATCTGTAGATTGTGAAACACGCATTGTTTAATATTAAAAAAATCAAGGTGCGTACATCATGCGTACGGTTTATACATATTTTGGTAATATGGAAATGTATATGCGATAAAAAGAAATACTTTATTAATAATAATAATATATGGAAAACGGACACGGCTTCTTATGGAAGTGGCGAGAAAGAGATGCCAGACATTTTACTAAAATGTGAGAGAGATGGCAGATCGTAACCTTGACCTGCGCAGTAGATGTATACCACGCACGCCACCACCGCTGACGGATTGTTTAGGAACTATAATACTCGGAATAAAACATAACCTCAATTCAGAATTAACCTCAATGTTTTTTTTTTTTAATTTACTAGTTGTTATCGACGGCTTCACTCACACAAAAATAGCCAATATCTACGAGTATGTCAACCTTTCTACCATCTCTAAACTAAAAATGACTTATTAATTAATTGCTCCATTATTTAGACGTGAAAGAAGGACAAACAAGGACACATTCACATTAAAATGTATTATTTATAGATTTATAATAATATTGTTTGGTAATAATCTGTCTGTTATTGCGGGGTCACTCTACGAATGCTCTCAAAATATCTTCATATGAAAAATCCTCTCAATCTAAACATATGTATTATTAGTACGGATAAAGCTGTACTGCTTATATTTATATATGCAAATATGTTTTTTTATTACGAGGATGCAATGAGATTGATGCACGGTAATTAAATTTCCCATAAATATCAATGAGAGAAGGAAAAAATACTAACGATAAGTATAAAAGTTAATTTCATTTCCATATGTGGGTTTTAATTATTTGATTAGACGCTTAAATACTGATTGGTTTCATAAAACTTGAGTTGTAGTTGAAACCTTAACAACGGAACTTTCTATTATAATATTATTTTTATCTGTCTGTATAGTTAACCTATCATCGACCTACCCAAATTCATTGCAAAGTCGCCGCTATTACTGTGCTATAGAAGTTCATGTAGGATAACATGATGTGCTGTTGATTGTACCTAACTATTTATGTGAAAATTATTATTAATCGTAAATATATTAAAATCAAACTAGAAAAAGTAAACAATTGCGCGCACTGAACGGGGCCGTCAATAAGACAATGTTCAAGAGGATTAGCTTTTGCCCGCGGCTGCGTCCGCGTAAATTCTTCACGGGAACAGTTTCCCGGATGAAAGGTAGCCTATATCCTTCTCCGTACCTACATCTACATGAGTGTAAAATTTCGAGAAGATTGGTTGAGCAAATGATAAATAGAGCGCGAAGAGGTAAGAAACAAATTTACTTTCGCATTTATAATATTAGGATAACTGTCAGTCTGGTAATATAATATTAATACAATTTGACGACCTCGGTGGCGCAGTGGTAAAGTGCTTGCCTCTGAACGGAGAGGCTCGGCCGGTCACTGGTTCGATCCCCGGTCGGGTCATGTTGTAAAAATGATCTTTTTCTGATTGACTCGGGTCTTGGATATTTATCTATATTTGTTATAAAATATAATATCGTTGAGTTAGTATCCCATAACACAAGTCTCGAACTTACTTTGGGTCTAGCTCAATCTGTATGATTTGTCCTAATATATTTATTTTAAATTATTTTTATAAATTTTTACTAATTCATAACATTTTTATAAATAGTATCGAGACCAAGGCTGAGCTATATAATTCAGAATCAAGAGTTGATGAAGCCGAAAATCCGTCTTATTCTTTTGAAGATTTCACTTCCGTAAGCAAATTATTTTATTAACCAATACACAATTTCTTGCCTCAGAATGTTAATGCGACCATATTTAAACAAGCTTATTAAATATTCGTTCCTAAACATTGTTTATTCATATATTCTAAGGCACATCTCAAGATAATTCGTTCAGAAATGCTGTTGCATATTTATAATTCAATGTTGTAATGGGTGAGCTAGGGTGAGTGTTAAATGTAAACAAAGCACAAATGATACCAGAAGAATTATTAAGGCGTTATTGGCCCTACACTAGCGATATCTCATATTTTTTTTCAATTTTTATTATTTCTTAGCGAAAAATTAAAGTTTTTTCACACTAGGAATTTTGTACTTTGAAAGTATTATAATTTTCTATGACAATGTTCACAGTTCACCAAACGGGCTTTGGTAGGAAATCAAAATCAAAACATTTATTAAGAAATTAGGCCTCCACAGGCACTTTTTCACGTCATATTCTAAATCAAATGATATTTACCAAAGCTATAAACTACTAGTATTTCGGAACGACCACTGCTGAGAAGAAATGCCGAAAGAAACTCATTCAAACAGTGTTGGTCCCTATCATGCCAGAAGGGCTTACCATTTTTTAAATATAAATTTATGTATTATTTTTTATCAGTACAATGTAAGTACAATAGTCAAAAGGTATACTGAAACATATTATGATTATGATCGAGTGCTGATAAAAGGAAAAAAGGAGGAAAAAATAATAAATTTTAATAAAAAAAATAATAAATAAATGGCCATCAATTTCGATTTATTTAACTGTGACTACATAGTGTATACTATAATACTTTGTAATAAAATTCAGGTTTTTCAAGACAGCTAGAAATATATTTTCCTAAAATAGTTTTTTTTTAATGTGTATAGTTTTAACTGGTTTTAATGTCATTGGCTTCGTGCAATTTGTCCAGTTTTTTTGCGAAGATAAATAATTTGTAATTAACCAGTAATAACTTCTGGTGAAATAAATTTATTTTATATTTAACTAGCGTTCCGTCCTTCGTCAGGAACCACATTATCTATTGGTGAAAGCGCATGGAAATCCGGAGTTTATTGCGAACAGACAGATAGACGCGGCAGTTGACTTTGTTTTATTTTGACGACCTCGGTGGCGCAGTGGTTAAGTGCTTGCCTCTGAACCGAAAGGTCCCGAGTTCGAACCCCGGTCGGGTCATGATGGAAAATAATCTCTGATTGGCCCGTGTTTTGGATGTTAATCTAGATACGTGTTTGTTATAAAATATAGTATCGTTGAGCTAGTATCCCATAACACAAGTCTCGAACTTACTTTGGGGCTAGCTCAATCTGTGTGATTTTGTCCTAATATATTTATTTATATTTATTTATGTAAGGATAATTAAGGAATGATGTATAAGGATAAAGATTAATATCTACATAATTATCCTTCAGAAAAGACAGAGTTTCGGTGTACAGACTATATTTAGAATGATGTTAGCTTGAACTTGGTTGAACAAATGCCAGATTGTGTTTATCAACTTTGTAGGCGCTTAGAATCAACTTTGATGTCTTATTTAATGTGAAAATAATTAAAGTAATTAAAAAAGACCTCCGACATTATATCATTGAGCAAAATTTATTAGAAAAACTGTCTTGAGGAAGAAAAAAGTAGTTCATGCTGTGAAGGTTCTCCATACTCCATGTATGCAAAATTTCAAGATGACTGGTGGACTAGATAGAGCGTGAAGAGCTTACAAATAAACAAACTTACCTACTTTCGCATTTATAATACTAGTTAAGATTAAACTGAGTACTGAAACCATTGTAATAAATTAAATTCTTCGTGAGTTCTCATCGATTGTAATGATTAGCTTCAAACTTTACTTTTGTTAAATATTTAATCTGTTTTCGCACAATTGATTTTACACTAAAAATAATTGTTGAACAATTATTTTTGAACAATTATTTTTAGTGTAAAATCAATTGTGTCAAGTAAACCCGAACAGTTAAGTATGATTTATTGAAAAAGTACCTATAGGGCTATGTAGGCGATCTTGTATCTAAATATTTTGACGACCTCGGTGGCGCAGTGGTATAAAGTATTTGCCTCTGAACCTAAAGGTCCCGGGTTCGATCCCCGGTCGGCTTATGATGGAAAATGATCTTTTTCTGATTGGCCCGGGTTTTGGATGTTTCTCTATATATGAATTTGTTATAAAATATAGTATCGTTGAGTTAGTATTCCATAACACAAGTATAGAACTTACTTTGGGGCTAGCTCAATCTATGTGATTTGTCCTAATATATTTATTTATCTGTTTTACCTATCTATGTATATGGAAGGACAAGGTGAAGACCTCTTCCCATCAGAAGGAAAATGGAAGTTAAACTAAATGTTAAAAATATTTTTTAATTTCCTTTCGTACTAAAAATGTCTGTTTTCATAGACGTTGACTGAAAGTAATTGCCAAACACTGAATTGCGGAATTCCGAGAAGGATGGCAATTAAGATATTTATTTACACATTTTTAATCTATATTTCTTTTCCCTTGAGAGATGTTACTGAAGTAACATTTGATATCTGTATCTATACTAAGTAATGTGTGTTTATATTCACACTACAAACATATTTTCTAATATATCTAGTTCTGTGTGCGTAGTGCGACTTTTCTATTTACATCTCACCATCGAATCGATTCGAAGTGAGACGCAGATAACCAATCACAGTCCGCTGTAGTAACGCAACGACAACGACAACCATATCGTAATTCACTGCGTCTCACTTTGAATCGATTCGATAGTGAGAAGCAAAATGCAAAACCGCACTTCGCCCTCTAATTGCCTACGGCTGGGCCCCCCTTTTTTTGAAAGGTACAGCTGCCTGCCATCGTCAAACCTCTTTGACGACGCTATTGTTGCCTATCAGCAGTCTCCTCGTACGATATTCATGAGAAGATTTGCAAGACCACACGTCGCTAGTAATTTAATAGCTGCCCAATGTTGTATTAATACGGAATCTTCTGAAGAAAAATAATAATACAAAAATGTCGCTTCAATTTTCATTCCTTTCGTTATAGTCTCAGTGTTGAGAAGTTTTTTTACTGTAGCTGGTCCCACCTCTCCCTCCGGTTTCGTCGGTGTGCAGGCGAAGAGCCTTCGTTCTTCATTCGTGAGAGTTATTTTTATCCTAGGAATTAGGTTCAATAGTGTTGGTAAATAGGAAAGTATTTCTTGGCGCGGCTTTTGTTCATTTCCAAACCTACCTAGGAAAAACACAAAAAGTAAGTATATTATTTCATATGATCACTATACTATTTTTTGTCTCTTTCTTTTCAAAGAAGAGCTATCAGTTCAAGTCGATAATGATCACGTAAGTACATAATATACTCACAAATTAAATATGTCACATAAATTGAAGTACAGCAGAGTCCCAGCCAAGTCAACGAAAGGGACAAGTATTTTTTTTTTAATTCACACACTTAAATAATATTAAAATATAAATTTATTTGAAAAAGTCTAAGATGAAAGGATATTTTTTCAGTTTATCTTAGACCATTGCCTTTGATTATCTGTGGATATTAAGATATGAATCTGATCACACGCTACCAAAAGTGTATATATAACATGATATTTCTACACATTTAATTATATTATCTTGCAATTTATTTACAAGTACGACAGCACATCAACCAAACCCAAATTATTATAAATTCACCGCCATTACCATTGCATAGAATTCCATGTAGGGTAATATGTCACGTGGTTGATTGTACACAGGTCAGTAATCATCAATCACTGTGTTTGCAGACTTGGCTCGAACGACAACACGCCTATTGATCTTGGCATTGTTTGCAACAAAATAATATTTGGTATGTTCAAGAATTCCTGATTACCACGCGTTTTGTGTACGCGATTTTTTGTTGATGGCAATGAATATACGAAATATTATTACGCAATTCTGGAATTCTTATTCCAATATCAGTAGATATGAACGTCATGCAAACTTTAAAAAAATATGTGTAACCCCAAAAATCTCCTGAGTTATTACTCCTAGAGTTCGAATGTTACTCAAATGCGTGTCTGAGATCCCAGCCAATCATCCAAGTACAAGTTCACTCCATGGATTTACAGTCTCCACGATAACTTATGATTATATTCTCCTCTTACAGATGTACACAATATAACATGGAGCGCACCGCCGCGCGCGTCGCTGGCTTGCGATGCGCACTCGCTTCTCCGTGGACCCCCGCCGCCATTATTGGCCGATGAGGGGGGTGACACCAAACATGTCCCTGGCAACTCCACCAAAGCCCCGGCTTTGTGGAGGAGAGGAAACGACAATTTTGAGTTGAACAACAAACGGTGAGTAGAAATCCACATGTACAAACCCATAATAATAATTTAAAGTATGCTCGTGTGTTTGAACTTCTGGAACTACTCAATCGATTTCTATAATTCTGTAGAGCTACATTAATCCTGAGTGTGAGGGTGTTTTTATCTCAATATTGAATCATCATAACGTATTTTATTTTATCATTTCCACCATTACTACATCCTGCATAAGTGAATTTGATGTGTTGAGTTATCTCCATAACCTATTGGTTGTTTATGGTAAGAATTAACTATTTGTGAATTTCGCATCGAAGCTGTTATTGTTAGACCGATTAATGAAAGTTTTAATAATGTTTATTTGGATTTCTTGTAGGGTTGACACAAACGGTATACTGGAGGTGCGCCGACAGAATGGCAGCGAGGGCGTGTACCAGTGCGCCATCCGCCACCAGGGCGGGTTGCTTCTCGGCTATCCTGTGCATCTCAAGTTTGCAAGTAAGTCTGAATAGTGGTTCAAATATATACAAATGATATATAACTATTTTAGAGACTGAATAGCAACAATTATACTTATTGGAAACATAGAAACGCATTCTCACTTCACTCATTCTGTCCTATTTACCTGTCATTTATAAAATTATTAGACGAAGATTTTACTTTATGCTCTAGAACTTAAACTGTACGGCTTATTACCAATCATAATGCCAAACTTTTCCAGCATGAGAGAGTAGTAGAAATATATATCTTCAATTTATCGGACAAAACATTAATCTTCAAGATATTGTCTCGTCTCAACTAGGGTTTCCATTAGAGAATAATTATGCGGGAAATTTAGCGCTTTATCAAGAATGTAGGATAATGCTGAATGTTGAGGATTTTCGGATAAACGCTTCTTATTTGTTTTGTTTAGGTGAGGCGAATATTCTGGAAAGTCTATTATTTTATGACTATAAAGCTTTTAAATTATGTCCCACGCGTCTAGTCGCATTTTGTAAATCTGTTACATTACTATTGTTTAACATAATATTATAAATCACCGGTGAAGTGCGAGTCGGACTCGCGAACGATGGATTCCGATTTCCGATGGCAAAAAATCGTGTAGAAACATAGTATAAAGTACACTATTATTAACAAATAAAGTAGTGGTTAACAAAAAGATAATTTCTTGCATCGCGTCAACAATTCCTATCACGCCCTATCTCTCACGGTGCCATAACTGAGCAACTGAATGCTGCACGGCGCAATACGACGCTGTGTTTATATTAGTAACTAACATATTCAGTAAATCTTGTTTTTTAGTATTATCCAATTCTAGGTCTTTTTCTCGAGAAAAATAATCCTTAAATTGATTTAAGTTATAACACACAGATATAAGGACATAATGTTCTTATGTCTGGTTTTCGGCTATAGTTTTATCTATTGCCTGCCTGAACTCAATCCTCTTTGGTATTTCTATTTTGTAATGTCATTTCTCAGCTGTTCAGATTTTTCACCTCTTAGCTTGATACGAGCTTATGGTTAGCTTCTTCTTCTTTATGTGCCTATTAAGTACTGAATGTCGGCTCTCCTTAAATTTCTGACAGAGCTTGTCTGAAAGCAAGGTCAAAATTTCTGGAAAGCGAAAATGAGGCGAGAACTAGACACCGCGAGTGTTGGTTTACTTGTTATCCATATAATATTGACTGATTGCACCGCGCTGTCTTGCCGTATTTGTCGTTTATCTAGGACATCGCACCTCGCCCGATCTCAGCGAAAAGCGTTGTTTACCAGCCTAATTCCCAACCCCTTTTAAACCTGTAATGTTGCCAGCTCCACAAACACATTATCCTAATCTGCTTTCTAATCAGAACTCTGATTCACTCGGGACTTTAACATATACGTAATTGTTTGCTATGTTTGATTGCTTTGAAAATGCTATTCAACAGTTTCCTTGAATGTCAAAATCACTATCGCGATATACATTAAATTCTTCCTTAGTTGACTGATAGATAATTTAGTGTGTAAGTAAATTCGTTGAAGAGTGTACGGGACCTAAACTAGGACTTCCAGAAATTTCCACGAGAACAAAAAGTGTAAGCGTGTAAGTTTTCTTAAAGTAAAAGTATTGTGCATATGGCACTTAAAATTTATAACAAATTTCCACAACTATATAAAGATCAGAATTTAAATTTATTTAAAAGCACCTCAGTTCCTTATGGATTGATAAATGTTATTATAACAAAAAAAAATCTCTTGAACTATTTTTTTAAATAATAAACTCAGATAAAAATGTAATTAATTCAATTACTTTTATTTATACGATTTTGTTGTATTGTGCAATGGTGGTGTGAATGTGGCGGTGGTGGTGTAATGATGGTTATGACGCCCGCCTGTGGATCGAAAGGTCCCAGATTCGAATCCTACTCATGCCACATGAGTTTGTATACCAATCTGACTCGTGTATAGTAGTTTTCATCGTCCACCACTTGCTTCCGGTGAAGGAAAATATCGTGAGGAAATCTGCACATTGGTTGATTCTTCTTAACTTGTGTGTGAAATGGAGAAGGCAATGGCAAACCACTCCATTAATAATGCCAAGAAAGTTGTTGTGTGTGTGTTTCATTCCACGTAATAACCACGACCCTCAGCCATGAGGAATACGAATACTATGAAGAATTGTGGGATGATAGCATGCTCTCCATTTAAATTTGCATACTCGTGGACGGTGAAATATGTAGGATTAAAATTTTAACACTTTTAACACATTTGAAATAAATGTAAACTCGTGTTTTTGATAATAAATAACTTTTGTCTTTGTCTTATTATTGTGGGCCAAGCATGATTCGAAGCTTGGACATCACAGGATTCCTAACCATCTAGAAAATCTCTTCAAATGTACCCACACCGTGGTCGGCTTTCTGTGTTCCAAAGAAATTTTTCGACCAATAACAGCCTCAGGTGGCTTTCATCCGAAAATATATGCCCTTTGACAAGGCACGGAGCATTATAACAACTTGCTTTGATCATGTTTATGTTTAATATAAATGTCGTAAGCAGAAACGTGTTTCGGGCTACTTACAATATTGGCTATATAAGCCGGTATTTCTTTTTTTTTTGAAGTGAAAACTTCTTTATCGGCGTTGTGCACTTTTTGCGATGGGTAAAAAATGTTTAACTCATGTCAGGTCACGTGACCCTGATCGAAAATTCGTAAGACGTCCAAAATGCACAACGTTAATATTCAAGTTTTCACTTCTGACGGGGCACTCCCGGAGTGCAACCCGTTTTTTTTTTTAATGTGTCAAGGCTCCATCGTTCGCCAAAACGATGATTTTGCCAACGTCAAGGTTGAGATTTGTTGATCGTTGTAAGCCACATCAAGGGTGTTCAAAATCGTTGAAATTGTCTCCATGACAGAAATAGGTCGGGTGTCATCGTAAACAAGAATTAGTAGATACTCCGTACAAATTGAGTAAACTTGTCCGCACTGTCCGATATATCCATATTTGTACCATCAATTCAATATTTTATAAAAAAGGCATCTACAATACAATAGATAAATCCCAATTCCGACTAATTACTACGCGAAAATAAGTTTGTTTGTTACCTCTTCACGCTTTATCTACTGAACCATGAACCAATATTCTTGAAAGTTTTTTTTCATATCTATAGCCAAGAGTACGGAAAATGACATACAGGAAAAAGTAGTTCACTAGTTCAATCGTTGAACCACTTGTTTCTACTAATGGGGACGAGATACCACGTATTATGAAAAACTAAATTCAAAATCTCTGAACTCGACTCGAGAGTTGCTGGCTTCATCTCATCTACTATAAAGAGCTGACGGTATCCATACGGCTGAACACGCACATTTTCCAAATATAGCACACACGATAAAATTCTCTTTTAAATAAAAAAAAAAAAACTAAATCAAAATCGGGCCGTTTGCCACGGACAGACATACAAATACACAGACACGTTAAACTTACAGGTACTTCCTTATGTCGTCGAGGGTTAAAACATATAAACTTGACACTCACTTAACTATAAAATCTGTGTTATAACCTCACGCGCTAATGAAACCTTCTGACAATGCCAAAACATACAGTCAACTTGACAAATTAGCCTGTCATGCCCACAAAGTGAACGTAAAGTGAACCCTCGACAAAACCTACCAATTACAATGTAACTAGGGTCTTTTGAGTAAAATTACACATCATGTCGTGTCCTGGGTGAACGAAAAACGTGAGTTACGGGCATGGTAGTAAAAAATAAAATATTTTTTTATTTCCTATTAGTTTTTCTCCGCGGTATGCGGCATTGCGCTCGTGTTTTCCCACAGTTATTTTGAATTTTGGGATGAAAAGTTACCCTATGTCCTTCTCCATAATTCAAACTACTTATGTGAAAAATCTCAAGATGATTCAATTGGTTGAGCAGATAAAGCGTGGAGAGGTAACAAACTTACTTTTTCGCATTTATAATATTGATTTGGATTAGGTTGTTAATTTTTCAAATTGTCAATTGCACCAATAACAACCGCAGACCTATTCAGTTCATCGTGGTAGCTACACCAAAGCTCTGTCTACCTCGTAAGAGATAAGACGTGTCACTGTAGCAATGACTGGCTTTGCCGCTTCGTACTGGTAAAACAGGCGAAATCCAAGAACTGCTAACTTGAGGTTTTCAAGGGGTATAACAGAAGGACATCTGAGAGCATAGGAAGTGATAGTGGTGCGTAGGAGATAAATGCGAAAGTAGACCCTGGGCTTAGATGATTTATGGCGGCGGAAGAAACCGAGAAAACACTCGGATGAGAGAGAAACTGTATCAGTGACAATTTTAAGAAACAAAACACACATTGAAATTTTCTTCGTAGCGATCGTAGAACAATTACGTAGCACTCGTAGAGATTTCGTAGTAGTCGTAGACGTTTCGTAGCAATCGTTTGACTTTCGTAGCTAAGCGTTTTTCCTGGTCTATATTAGCAAGTTTTATGTACTCGTGTATTTTAATAAGTGCGTATTTTAAATTTATATTTTAATGCAAATGTGTAGAGGTTAGTTACTCTGTTAAACAAAATCGATAACGACGTATCGATAAAATTATTTTTTTATTGTTTTCCTTTTTATTCATCTTTTCAAATTCATACATTCTGCGACGTAACGCCAATTATCAGGGGACATTTTGAAAAATAAAAGAAAGAGGTATATTGCGACGAAGCGTTTGTGTATGTGTTCGATTGAACTGTGTGTGGACAACATAAATCGATTAATTCGAATGAGTTCTGCCTCTATATTAAAATATACAGGGTCACTGGTATCAAACGCAAAACCTCCTAAAGACTACTTGGGTACATCAAAATAAGGAACTTTTATTCTACGAGTTTTCGTGATTCGTAGTTTTTTTTACATATGATAAAAAAATACAATCTAATTTGCGATTGTACACATCTTAACTCTATGTAATAGCCAAGCAACACGAGACAGTACAGTAGCGTTATGTAGCGGAATCGAATATAGAGTTAACGTTTTATAGAAACGACATTAAAACTAAAAAAAAAATTGTATCTATTGCGTTTAGACAAAAGTCGTAGAACAAAAGATGTTAGTCTCTATGTACCTTATGCGCCTTTGGAAGGTTATGCGTTAGATACCAGTAATCCTGTATATCTATATCTTCTTCTTCATAGTCGTATGTTCCTCATGGCTGAGGGTCATGGTTGTTATGTGGAATGAAACACACACAACAACTTTCTTGGCATTATTAATGGAGTGGTTTGCCATTGCCTTCTCCATTTCACACACAAGTTAATAATAATCAACCAGTGTGCAGGTTTCCTCACGATGTTTTCCTTCACCGGAAGCAAGTGATGGTCGATGAAAACTACTTACATGAGTCAGATTGGTATACAAACTCATGTGGCACGAGTAGGATTCGAACCTGGGACCTTTCGATCCATAAGCGGGCGTATTAACCATTACACCACCACCGCTTCCGTATATCTATATAACGTATATCTACATACGTAACAAAAAACCAGAAAGTGAATTTTACCTACTAGCCCTTGACCGGAAAATACCTTATATTTCGAGCTAAAATTGCACGATTATTTTTAACAGTACCTTTTGTACAGTAATTGAAACGAATCTGTTTGAACAGTTAAAATGGGGCCATCCATTCGACGCCTACCTTAAACCACAGTAATAAATTAAGCGGGAGTGGGTGTTAAACTCGTCGTGTACCTAGCAAAGGTTTAATTTTCATTGAAATGACAGTTCTGACACCGTCAGACATTGACAGTGACAGACAGAAGATTTGGAACAAAGGTAATCGTATCCTACGTTCTAGTTGAGCGCACGCTGCGACAACTGAATGCGACGCTGTGCATGCAGGAATGACTACGTCTATATTGTATTGTCCTGTATTTTATCGTCTACACTACAATATCTTAATCCTCGAGTGATCCCAGTTATATTCGGCGCTGTGGGGCCGCGAAGTCCGAAGTTACGGTAAAATTAAAATAATTTTGAAGATTTGGCTGTGATTTTATGACTGCCTGACATCAGCTCTCTGTGGGAATGTTATTGTTGTCTATAAGTTAGCAAACGTATCAGTAGGTAGGTACTTATGGAAGATGTGAGGCGAATATATAAACGTTCTTTATATTGTCAACATTTCCGTATGACGTCGCGCTGTTAGTTAGGCTGCGTTTGTCGCTCCCTAGGACATTGGATTAGTTGTCAAATCTTCGGTAATAGGTTCCTTTGGATCAGAAATTAGTTACAACAGTTATCAGAAACTAGATATCAGTGGCTTTGTTTGTGATTCAAGAGGCTTATTGGTTTATGCTTAGTCCCAAAATAATTATGTATACTATTCAACTGTAAATCTAGTCTAATTTTGTGACAAATGGCTCTGTCAACCCCAGGACGGATAGACGTCCTTCTTTCTCTGTATCTTGATGTCAGAGTTTCGTTAATCATTTAAGAATGGGTGCTCCAATTTTGACATTAACTTTAACCTGCACAGAAAAACACAAACTATGCCATTTTGTGTAAACGACAGCATGGCGGCGGGCAGGTTAAAAGTCAATGTCAAAGTTGACAGGTGCAACTTACCCTAAAACCGTTAAACCTTAAGGGGTAACGTTATAGGGTACTGGAAAATTTAATTGGCTCAATTCTCACTCAATCGACGATCATAACGTCAATAAGACCAAGCGAACTACTCAGTGAAAATTGATGTAGACGGAAGGAAGCCTGTATTGAAATTCAAAATTCTTTAGTCAATTTAGGACGATATACATCACTTATTGACCTTTTGACGACCTCGGTGGCGCAGTGGTAAATTGCTTGAATCTGAACCGAGAGGTCCCGGGTCCGATCCCCGGTCGGTTCATGATGGAAAATGATCTTTTTCTGATTGGCCCGGGTCTTGGATGTTTATCTATATATGTATTTGTTATAAAATATAGTATCGTTGAGTTAATATCCCATAACACAAGTCTCAAACTTACTTTGGGGCTAGCTCAATCTGTGTGATTTGTCCTATTTATTTATTTATTGACGTCAAAAAATACTTACTTACTAAGTCTAGTACCGACTTCCAAAGCGTAGGTGAAGAAGAACGGCGCAACAAACTTCATCGCGCTTTTTATCCAAAGACGTCAATTGACAAATG
The DNA here is from genome assembly GCF_027563975.2 of Plodia interpunctella. Classification (NCBI taxonomy): domain Eukaryota; kingdom Metazoa; phylum Arthropoda; class Insecta; order Lepidoptera; family Pyralidae; genus Plodia; species Plodia interpunctella. Next base: position 10,370,317 of record NC_071302.1, on the reverse strand, counting down.
TAGGTCAGAAACATATATTAAAAACAAAGAGGACGAATTTACATATACATATATCCAGCAGTGGGTAACAGAGGGCTGCAGATGATGATGATATTGAACTACTCTACATGAAATCTATACTATTATTATAAAGAGGTAAGCGTTTGTGACTTTGTGAGTATGTATGTTTGAGCCGGGTAATCTCCGAAACTACCGAACCGATTTCAAAAATTTTTTCAACATTAGAAAGATTGCTATGGGCTATATCTCAAAATTCCCATGGGAGCGAAGCCCCGGGCAACATCTAGTTATATATAAAAAGAACAATATTTTAGCCCCGGACAAGATCTAGTGACTGAATAAATAAACTATTTCTTTTGACTGAAGATATACAGTTAACACTAAATACATATTCAATTGACGTTGGACGAACAGTCAATTTCTATAAAGAACACCCAAAAATGACAGCTTTCTTTGTGATCTCAAAAATATAAGCTAGAAATATTTATCTACTAATAAAATATGTATAAAAGAGTCTTTATTACGGCTAGGAGAACGGTTCCAATATGACAAACTGATATATTCGGGCAAAGAGAAAATTGCTATCGGAAGAAACCCCGAATAAAGTAGAAGAAACCTGTTTTCGTTATTACTCTGTAATGTTGTGTACAAGTAAATACTGTTTATTATACGAGTATATTATTTATATTTAGATATTTTGCTGTATTCCTGTCACTATAATATTCTCGTGGATGTTGAGATTTATGTCGCATTTTTGCGATTTCATAAATGTATCAAACCTACTTTCCGTTGACCTAATATCTTAAAATTTGCCAAGAGTAACCCTCGGCGAATGACTGATTGACCTTTTTGCCACACATCAATGCATCCGATCTCTCTCTTCTTCAAATCAAATCAAATCAAATCAAATCATTTATTGCGTCCTTAATGTAATACAGGTGTTTTCATAGAATTAGAACCAATTAAGGGCCCTGACGGGCGCTGCAATGAGAGAAGGGCCATTATGTTATAAAAACTAATCATATATATGCGTGCTTTATTAATTTTATTGATAGATTTCTGTTTTTTTATTATAGGGGTATTAGTTTTATGTCAAATATTTAAATTATAATTATTAAGATATTGAATATATTTTGATATATTAAATTATATTATTAATAATTAACTAATTAATTTATTATGCATAATAGATTTTTTTTACATGTGTGTGTGTTCAATTAAGTAATAGGTCTTATTTTTTAAAATATTTATCATTGTCATCTAAGTATTCCTTTATAGAATAGTAGCACTTGTTGTTCAAAAATTCTTTAACATGTTTTAAAAAAACTGCATAGCTTTCTATGTCTCTTATGGTTTCTGGAAGTTTATTATATAATTTTATAGACATTACTAGAGGGCTCGTCGAATGAAGTCGAAGGCGTGATATGGGAAGTTGTAATCTGTTTTGATGTCGAGATGTGTATTTTGTGGGTATATCTTTTCTTTTTACAAAAAAGTATGGATGTTTTCGGACGAATTTACATATTTCTAAAATGTATATACACGGTAAGGTTAGGATTTTTAGTTTTTGGAAGTGAGGTTTACAACTATCCTTTTGTTTAATATTAGCTATATTTCGAACCAGTCTTTTTTGTAGCGTAAAAGCACTAGCCCAGTCGGTACTGTTTCCCCATAGAATCGTGCCATAGCTAAGCCATGAGTAGGCGTAAGCATAGTAGGTGGTAAGTGCTGTTTCTATGTCTGTAGTTTTTTTTATCTCTCTGAGAGCATATGCAAACTTGGATAATTTCGCACACAGTTTTTGAATGTGTTGTTTCCAGTTTACGTGCCTGTCTATCTCCATTCCCAACAGAGTGAATGTGTTTACTACTTCCAAGTCTATCCCATTGAACTTAAATTCTAAGTTTAATGGTGTTTTTTGGTGTGGGTGGAAGACCATTAATTTGGTTTTGGAGTAGTTAACTTCCAGATTGTGATCACTCAACCAGTCTGTCGTCTTTGTAAGGATTTCTGTTAGGTGTTTATGAAGGTTCCCATTATTTCTAGTTGTTGATGTTAGGATTGAGATGTCGTCGGCGAACAAGACACAATGCTCTTTTATTATTTTTGGGAGGTCGATAAAAGAAATAGAAGACATCCGAGCACGCTTCCTTGGGGGATCGAGGAGTTCTTTTGTCTTCAGTCCAGTAAATAACTCGGAAAAAGTCAAGATTTTAGGGAACCACAAAAATTAAAATAGCCATTTAAATATTTCTATATTTACTTACCTTAAATATATCGGCTTCTTTATGACAGACATTCCATATCTACAGATGAGCTTTATGGTTTTTAATATTAGTTTGTACATATATATTTATGTATCACAATATAACAATGTAATTACATAACTAACAAATAGGAAATTAAGTAAAAAGGTTAAATTATATATTTTATAGAGAAATATTTTGTGTTCTATAGAAATTTCTATGGAAAAACTAAGGCATTATTATATATTAATAACAGTGAATATAAATAAAGTTTGTTGTGTATAATATTTTATAGACTAAGTATTTACTGAAATCATATTTTGTTTAAATTGAACGTGTAATAATCCAAAGCTGTTTCAGTTTTAGATAAGTTTCTATCATAATAATAAGTCTGTAGCGAAGCAATATTCAAAACAATAATTTTATATCATATGAAACGTTCAAGTTAGCGATTGTACAGAATTCGGTTGTCCGTTTGAGGCATGTAGTTCCCGCCCTTCAATGGGAATACTTCATGATTTCACGTGGATGTTGTATGAGATGATTAAAGAGATATACAGCTTTGGCAGAAGGCAGCGAAAGTATATTTATATTGAAACGAATGAAACAGTTTAGCTCTGCTTCTTTCTTTTCGAGTGTGTTATGGCTAAAACTGGTGTTAATTTTTTTATATACGATTCGACAAGCTTATTATGTTGCTTAAGAGGGGGAAGCTAAGTGTTAACGATGATGACCACTTCTGAATCGCATTGCAAAATTACTAAATAGGTGTATTCCCTTTCTCGTGGCCGACACAAGGACAGGGACCAATTGATATACCACCAGTCCGCTGGTCAGGTCATTGTTTGGGTCACAAAATCTTCACTTATAAACTGGTACAAAAAGTTACAAAAATGAAAAAAAATATATTCTTTTGCAACCTTGGTTATCAAACAGTGAAAGAAAAATCTTGCTTTGTAACTGGTTAAGTAAGTTTAGTTACCAAAGTGGACGAAGGATGAGACTGGCACAGAACAATAGGCGAAAATAGGAAGGAGTTGTATATAAAATAGGAAGGAAAATAGGAACCCAGCAGTGGGTTGACATAAGCTGAAAATGATGTCGAATGATGATTTCTTTCCCCTGTGTTCCATAGGATTTAGATTAGTAAGTTCTACATCTGTAATTTTCTTAGTTTGGCCCTGAAGTTTCAAAGATCGGAAAGCAGCTTGTTTGAGCCTTCTTATAATTTGCGAACTACGAATGATTTTCATCTGTACCTCTTCAAACAGTTTGTAATTATAAATTTGAGTTTAGATGGCGTTATTAATTCACATTAGTTTAATATCCGTGGTTATTGGACCATCAATGTAGGCTTTCCTAAGATGTACTTGATGTTTTAAATAATCTAAGCTTGGAGTAATATAATAATTATGGCCGCTCTTGTCTTCGCGGTGGTTTCATTTATGGTTGTAACGCCCCAAACCCTCTCGTCAAAATTTCTCTAAATTTTGAATTTTTGTTTTAACGACTCGCCGCCTTGCTAATGTCTACCTTCTTTGGTAATATATAGTTGTCTCTTAGCAATATCAAGCTATATCAGATTTTATGCCTTAGTCGCGTCACATCGCGAAACGGAGTGGTTCTATTTTAGGGCGGCAAATACACGCGACATATACACAGAAAACAATGCAATATGTCAAGTTATTTGGGTTAGCAAAAGGTATTAATGTACAACAAAAAATGTTTCATTAATAAAATGACTACTGCTCTTTCGTGGACATGAACATGGAAGCAATATAACTGTACAAAGGTAATGTCAAAAAGAACTAAAACCATGTTATTAATCATCAAAAAATTGTTACAGACATGGACAAGAAGATATACATAACCATAAACAACGGATCAGAGACGGACCATCGACAACCGGTGCTGCTGTCCTGCCACGTCCGATCCAGGCCGCCAGCATTGATGCACTGGTGGAAGGATGACCAACCTATAGAGAACAATGAAAGGTAACAATTTGTTAATGCTAAATATTGGGAGTATCAGAAGAAGGATGCCAAGAGAAGATGCTGAGAACTAGAAATGCCAAAGACCAAGAGTGGTTCTCAGAGCGTTTCGACCGCTGCGGCCACGCTGTCGTCACAATTTTTCAAATTTTAACAAAGACTATAGAATTAGCTTTAAAATAATTAATCTGTTCTGTGGTAATGTTTAATTTTGGAAATGATTCCTAAAAATGAAAATCGACGGATCGTAATAGATCCGTCGATCTTCTTGAGAGATCAATAGTCATCATCAATCATCAATAAGAATGGAAGAAAAATTGATGGAAAAAGCTAAGCTTCACATTCTTTGGCTGGCTTTTTATTAATTTTATTTCCTTTTTTGCAGATACACAATCTTAGGCAATGACCTGATTATAAATGATGCCACGGATGCTGAAGGCACATATAGGTAAGATATTTTATTTATTTTTTTATAGATCTTAAATAGACTGAATTTGTCATAGTCGACACTTCCACACATATTATAAAACAAAGTCCTCTACCGCACATGTCTGTCTGTTCGCGATAAACACAAAAACTACTGCACGGATTTTCATGCAGTTGTCACCACCAATAGATTCCTATATAATATACAATACATTATAGTAATATAATGAGGAAGTGTTTGTAAGATTACATGTGGAGAGTAATCCTTGGAATTATCAATCGATTTCCAAAATTCTTTCACCAGGACGAAGCTGAATTATTTCTGAGTTACATTGGCGGGTGTATTTTGCTCCGATATTTCTATAGGAGCGAAGCCCCGAAATGCAGCCAATCCATCGACAATAATGTATTTTCTTTTGTTACAGATGTATAGCAGAAAATATTGTTCTTCATAAAAACAGAACAGCGTCGATATGGCTGAACGCTGGTGACTACGAATGTCCATCAGAATCAGAAGTGTCTGCACTCACCAATCAGGAGCAGATTCTGGTGGCTCCAGGAGGCAAGGCCACCCTCGTGTGCCCAGTCGTTGGCTGTCTTAGACCTCAGGTAGGCATTTGGGCTATTCATAAGCTTTGTAGTGGATTTGGTGACTAAAACTTAACTCAACTTAGCGCTATATGTACATTGCGTTCCATCCTGCTTTCGGAGCTATGACGCCACGAAGCCACGGGTCAGCGTAAAAAGTAGCCTTAAAATTTTGAAGATATGGCTATTACTGTGTTATTACTCGCCGTCGCCGCCTGCCTGTCGTCAACCCTCCTTAAGAATGCTATTATCAGCTATATAGGCTATGTGTCCCTTAGTCGCTTCGTACGACATCCACGGAGTGGTCCTATACTAGGTCGAAATCATACTCCACTAGCTCTGTTCCGTCACTCACACATGATCGGGCCAGATATTGCCTTGAAACACTCCAGTTTTTAAGAAGTATACAAAAGCCGTTGAGAAGTTTCCTCGTTGGGAGCCGAATCTGGATGCACTATCAAGTCATGCTTATTAAAGCATTATAATAATAAATAAACTGAAGCAATGTGGAAATTTTCACCTTTGTGGGACAAGCGTAAAGTTATATTGGCATGATCCAACAGACTCCAGTCAGATGAAGAAGTAGTTATTGCGGAAGAAATAGAATTAGGTGGAATTTAACTTGCAAGATATGTTTACAGACAAACACCGAGACAAAAGAAGCTTTTATTAGCTTGTAAAATAGGGCTGCGATTGCCTGTCGTGTAAATTGTACTTATTAACCACTTTAAGATTCCCAACTTTTACGTTGCGATATTACACGGATTTTCTCGCTTCATAACACGGTATCACTCCGCGGGGATATTATAAGGTTCTTGGTATCATTAAATTACTCCCAAATTCAACAATATCGTTATTCCAGGTGACTTGGCACAAGGAAACCCGTGGAGTGGCATCCAAACTGGCGTCGTCGCAGCTCTACGGGATTTGGAATATGGATGAGGCGAAAGCGGGCGTCTATTGGTGCACAGTGAGCTACAATTACGGGAAGCCAATTAAGCAGAAGGTCCGTACCGTCTACGTAATAAGAGTCAATTGAGATGAATGAGAATAGGAGTGAGCGTTTATCATTTCAGCCACTCGACGAGACACACACACTTTCTAATTAGTATATATAGGTTGTTGGTTTTTAGTTGAGCGATCGGTCGTTACAATTGAAGCTTGAAAATTTGCCTTAAAGGTAAAAACGAATTCTGTAATTTTGATTATATTGTCAGTAAAGACATATTATTATTTGCTTTTGATTCACATTCTTGATCGAAATTCGGATATTAGATATCTTACAGCCTTTCTTATGATTAAAAAAAATCTCAACAGTAATTTCGATCATGGCAGAAAAAACATACTTTTATTTACTTTAAACTGCGCGTCGCCGCCGAATAGTTAAAACGTATTTGCGTTGTTCTACACAGGTTAAATTACAATTGCGTTGTACGCAGGTTGAAAATTTATATCAAAGGTGATATCAATTTCTGTATATCTTGTCTATGATAAAAATCTCCAGTTTAAGCACTTTCCATTGATTGGCAGGAAAAGCAGCATCGACACTTTCTAGGTTTTTCTTCTAAATAAGCAAGCTGGGTGAAGCGGAAGTGAAGCGGTGGTGGTGTAATAGTTAAGACGCCCGCCTGTGGATCGAAAGATCCCAGGTTCGAATCCTACTCGTGCCACATGAGTTTGTATAACAATCGGACTCATGTATAGTAGTTTTCATAGACCACCACTTGCTTCTGGTGAAGGAAAACATCGGGAGGAAACCTGCACACTGGTTGATTATTATTAACTTGTGTGTGAAATGGAGAAGGCAATGGCAAACCACCACCATTAATAATGCCAAGAAAGTTGTTGTGTGTGTTTCATTCCACGTAATGACCACGACCCTCAGCCATGAGGAATACGACTATGAAGAAGAATATTAAATTCACTAGACTCGTTCGTTTTTCGTAACTTAGACCGTATTTTACATTAACTTCCGCTCAAATAATTCGTTCATCTTGAATCGAACTTCGACTCGCTCCAATGACAACAAGTTCCTATTAGGGCTTACACGTGTAAAGTTAAAAGTAGAAATTTTGCCTATTTAGATCTCCGTGCACATTTTTAGAATAGGATAGAACATAGTTTATTACCAAAAAATAAAACACCACAACACAAAACTGAAAATATAAAAAAAAACTTGAATAAAACAAAAAGAGCAAAATAAAATTGTGGGACCAACAAAATTACACACATAACTAATATTCACTTTTAAAAAAAGGCAGAGTTGTAGTATATTATGTGCTGTGGGTTAATCTTCACAAATATTATTCCATTCAACTATCCCTTCCAGCCAACAGGCCGGGAATGAAATACCTACATTTAAAACGTTAATTAAAGCCAGTTTCGTGCAAATAAAATACCTGATAGGTAATCTATTTGTGACATATCGTTAAAAGTGTTCCATAAATTGGCGTTATTATGGTTAACTGGCCAAGTGGCCAATCACTTTAAACAGATTTATCTAGCAATATATAGGTATCAGAAAGTGGCAAAACAGGCCTTAAAATTATTCTTTCTTATCGATTGTGTTATTGCTAAAACTGGTGTCAGATTTTAATAATGTCGCCTAAAAGCATATAACACGACTTTCGACTGACTTTAAACTAAATAGTAAACAAATGTTTGTTGTTCTATTTTAGATGTTCAACGTAACGATATCAGAACCAGTGGCCATCGTGTTGCCACCTGTCTCCAAGGAGGTCATCAGGGCGTTGACAGTTAGATTTAACTGCACCGCCACGGGCTATCCCAGGCCTGAAGTCACGTGGTTTAAGGACGGGAAGCCCCTGCTTTTGGGGGAACGGGTAAGTCTCTTATTCTTTAACAGTAGACAGAAAAAACTATAGATTTTGACATGTTTCGTTTGGATACATACAAGACGTCTCGTGTGAAATACACGTGAAGAAACGGAACAGAGCGATAAATAATCTTTTGCCCGTGTGCCCGTGTTATGTCTACGTTTCCTATGTATAGCTATCTCATTTAGCTACGCTAGCTTGTTGTCTACAGCGTGATTACCGATAGAGGTCATCATCATAATAGTCTTGCCGGACAGCCACACCGGAAGTCCAGGGTTTGATAAAGAGGGAAAATGACCTTTTTCAGAATAACCTGATTCTTGTATATGTAATACTTATCAAATAAAGTCACAACAAAAAATGCTAAGTTGATTCGTATAGACCAATGATTCCAACTATTGATTTTTCAGTCACATATAAGGTACGTTTTCTTCTGAAGACTTTTGAGTGACTGTTATTATAACCTTTACCCTTTTTTCAGTATAACATAAGAAAAACTGGTTACCGTCAAGAGCTGGTTGTCGGAGCTGTGACCTCAGACGATGCTGGTATCTACCAGTGCTTTGCCGACAACGGCCTGACCAGGGCCACGGCGTGGGCCATCCTGCGGGTCACTGGCGAGAGTGCCGCGATACCTAGGGCCGTGGGATGTTGGCCCAACGGCCCTAACAGTGTGCTGTTCAAGTGGAGGCTACCTGATAAATACACTGTCATCGCGTACACTGTTCAGACTTCCATTGCAGGTAAATAAAGCTCCGCCAATGGGTTGTTAATGCCTGAAGTATTCACGTCTTAACCATCTTCAGACCGAGCCTTATTTATAATTGTGGGTTTAAACATTTACCCTTACATTATTAAACATTACATTATCTCTAGATCATCCATTAGAATATGGCCGTTTTAGTAGTCAATAAAAAAATGAATAAGAACCCAGTTTATTAAATTGCAATGTAACGTGCAATGACGCTATAAATAGGTGGGCGGATCTTATTTCATTTTCGGAAGATGTACTGCTACTTGTCCCCAAATTATACTCACGAATAGAGACTGCGTACGTGTAGGGGCAGATCCATGTACCTCACTGTAACAACCTCGCCTTATGTAAAAATGACACTAAGGCGTCTCCTAGCTTTGCTGACACAGGCGCGGTTGTGGTAAAACTGCTAAATTCTGGTGCAATTCTTACAAACTCTGACACTAGTCTCAGCCAAAAGGCCCTCGATATGATGATGTTAAACTATCATTTTAACATTTCAGGTGACTACTTCCCTGGAGACAAAGGTTCAAACAACGGACTAAATAATGGGGAACCCACAAATAATACATCGAAGTATATCACAGTACCCAAGGCGCTGTACCCTTACATTTTCCAGGTTAGTACACTTTTAAATCATCCATATAAGATTTTTTGTGAGCATCTACGTGACGCGGTGGATTGCGCATTTGACTTGCGATAGCGGCTTAACATTCACAACGGTTGGACATAGATGAGTGACCAAATAATATGTACTATCTCGAGTTCCTCTGTGCTTAGACTATGTTTAGAATATGTTTACACCCTTCTAAAAAGGCATTACTCAGTAAAAGTATGTATGGCACCTAAAATTTATAACAAAATTCCACATCAAATTAAAGATCAGAATTTAAATGTATTTAAAAAGCACCTCAGCTCCTTGCTGATTGATAAATGTTATTATAATTTGAACGATTTTTTAATGATAGATTTAGATTAAAAAAAATAGTTAATTTAGTTACCTTTATTTATTCGATTTTGTTTTGTGGGATGATAGCATGCTCTCTCCATTTAAATTTGCACACCCGTGGACGGTGAATCCTATAGGATTAAGCTTTTCTTTTAACACCACATTGTAAAAAATGTAAACTCATATTTTCGCAAATAAATAACCTTTGTCTTTGTCTTCGGAAGGCCACGTAAAGACGTTGGCCTTGGCTGTGTTAGTGGTATTAATACGAGTACCTACCAATTCGTATTGGCTCAGCGCATGAATTGTCCATCCTTCCTTATCTATGTATTCTTAATATACATATATAAGGGAGGCCAACGCCCCAACTATTAGGGAAATGAAATGGGTATTATGAAAAAATATTTTGTATTTTGTCCACGCTTTGCACCGGGCGAAATTTCACAATATCAAAATCGGTGGATTGCTGTATGAATTATTAAACGGTACCTATAACTATGAATTTTAACTCTAGGTTCGCGCGTATTTAAAGTTCAAGAACTCTGGTGGAGCCAGCGATTTCTCCAAGGGAGTTGTTTGTCAGGGACAGGGCGGTAAGTGTATTTTGATTCCGACGTAATAGGTCAAACTCAAGCCAGCACGCTTGATGTCGTCAAGATGACATGTATGCCAAATTCAGTGGTCTGACAACTAAGGATACCGAAGACCGGCTGAAGTGGAAAGTGGAAATGAACATCCACGCTCTATGGCGGTGGAGACCACTGAGAAATAGAGTATCAACTTCACTCGCGGCAAAAAGATTCTTATGATTTTCAGTGTTAGATTTAGAATTCACTCTAATTGGTTAAATGGTGTTCATAGAATGCGGCGTTTGTATAATATCAGGCAACACTAATGGTAGATTTCCCTAACCCGATAATCAAATGACATTGTATGGGGCATGGAAATAATGAAATAAATAGAAGCAATGGCGCCCAAATCTAGCAGTGGGTGTTGTGGGCCGATAATGGTTTCCTATGTTCTTTCTTCCAGTCCCAGTGCAGTTTGAAGTATCCAACGACAGCGTAACGGTCTCCTGGGAAGAGTTCGCCAGCCAGAACCCAGGCATAGTCCAGTGGATTCTTCAGACCAGAAGAGACAGCTCTGAACAGAACTACACTTTGAACGGCAGTGTTACCAACTACACTGTACCTGGTATGTCTTCTCCTTCAGTTTTCTCCGCAGATAGACTCTTTTATCGACGTGGTTTTGGGCTAAACGCTGCCAAATTTGGAGTCAGCATAAAAAATAACATAAAGACCCGGCTGTAATTTTACAACTGGCCAGACGTCGATCCTTTTTGCGAAAGCTATTGTTGCCTATTAGCCAAGTCCAAGTGTCCGTTTTATCATATACCGTATTACATATTTTTTTGTGATAGTGTTAAACAAAGTGGAATGTTGCAGGTTCGTCATCAGGGCTACAAGTGAGAGTGTTGGGGTCCCGCTTCGAGCAGTGGCTGCCTCAGAACTGGACGCTGGTGCCTTGGAGCACCGTCGTGGTTACCGGGTGAGGGTCTGGTCTCCAAATGTTGTCAGTACTATTATTTTACACCAAACAGCCACACAGGCATGCGGCCCATCTATAAATGGGAAGTGGTCGTAGCGTATGAACATCACACGCATGTTGTACGCATCGTGGGTTAGGGCATTTGCCTCAGTGCCCTGTAATTACACTGACTCTGTCACCATTCAAACCGAAACACAACACTGCAAGCACTGTTGTTTGCTGGTGAAGCAACGTGTCCTTTATTTTCCTTGTATATCATTCACGGGAGCCGTAACTACACGCCAAGCCATATGCTTGCTGTATTACGCATCAATCCGTTTATGTGTCTATTTTTAGGTACATGTCATAGGTAGATTTCTTGAATGTAAATTTACAGTTGCCAATTAGTAAGTGACTTTAGAAATAACATGAAATAAATTGATTACAGAAAAGAAGTAGTTGTTCCTGAGGACTTGAAGGTGACCAAGCTGGGTTCCTACGAGCTGGCGTTGAGCTGGCGGTGTGATGCGCCCGCCTGTAGACAGGGGTACTCCGTGTGCTACAGGAGCGATGACCGGGACAAGTGCTTGTCTACGTAAGTTCTTCTTTACTTGAATCAAATTTGACAGCGATGTAAAACTATCTTAACAAATATGTAATAACATACTCGTTATGAAAGTTCTTCTTTTACTTGGCCACATTCTTTTCTTCTTCTCTTCTTTTCTTTTCTTCTTGGCGCGTTGATGCAATTATAAGTTATTTTTCCCCCGGTGGCATTTTGCCATTTTTAGAGCCTGATCAGTGGCCGTTATCAGGTCACCCTGGGTGCAGTTGCAGGGCATTGGGGACAGGATAATTACTGGTGTTTCAAAGTTTTTCCTTACGTCGACTTAATTGGGTTCGTGAGCGACTTCCAAATGAGCTATGGCAGAGGGAGCTCCTCTTGCGGCGAGATAAGGATAGCAATAGCATTGTCTCTTTCTCTCTCTCTCCTTAACATTACAGTCTAGTGCTTCAACATTTCACACACAAAACTATGATATCTTTAGTATTCGAGCTAGTTGGTAATCTTCTCTTTTAGGGTGGTGTCGTACGACCTAAATTATTAATATGTATTAATTTTTTCCAGTAACTCGGAATCGGTCACCCTAAGCAACTTGACACCAGACACAGACTATGAAATAAGAGTTCGCGTTAACTCGATGGGCGGCCAGGTTGAGTCGTTCTCTCTGCCAGTGCAAGTCACCACGCAACCTCTTGGTATGTAGCATTGTTAAGTAGACTTAGCTATATTTAATATATTCATGTAATGTTTATTGTACAACGTAAAAAGTTAACATTAATTATTATCATTATTAACTTAAGTAAGGTAATGATATTTTTTTTTCATATTAACTCTGTATAAATATAGTATAAATATAAATTAATCTTCATTTCGGATAAAATCCATAGGAGTTAGCAGGTTACAATGGTATCAATACTCGATAGCAGATTAACCTAACCGCCCACTTTAACAACTATACCACAGGGTGGCCAGGTTTATCTGCCAACGACTGTGCGTCACAAATACGAACTTGGCTTGGCCTGTTAATGCCTCCTATCCAATGAAGTTGAACTCACTCACACTATCTACGTGCTTCCCGTGTTCGAGATGGCTATAAAAGATTGTGAGCATTTAATCATATATGGGCAAATAGTAGCAAAAGCCCCTTGTTTTGTTGAAAAACATCTGTCTTCTTTTCTTGTTAGTAATTGCTACAACTTCTTCCAGAGCCTCGAGAGCCGTATACCCTCGTCCAATACGAGTATGCACCAGACAGCATCAAAATCTTCTGGAACGGAACCGGGCCCCGCCTGGTGCGGTACTCGCAGAACATCACACAACCCGTGGAGCAGTGGACCAGCTATTCTGTCACTGACAACTTTATTGAGGTGAGGATACTCTCTCTCTATCTCTCTCTCACACACTCTTTCTCGCTCATCTGAGCGATTTCCCGTTTCTTAATTGCTTTCAATTTTTTCTTCAACAGAATTCAATTTCCTTATTTAACAGACCATTATTGATACACAATAGTCAGAAGTGTCTTTGTAGTTATCAAGCCTTCGTCTGATCGCGTAGGTATTCGTACCCCCCTACTGCTAGGACCAGGCACAAGCGGCATGATCAGACTTTTGTACCTTGTAGAATTTGACTATTAACGCAAGGCATATCCTTAACAGCGTAAGTTGAAAGATAAATTACGGGTGAGGTGCACCAGTCAACTTTAACCTGCGCGCCGCTCTGACGTTCAGACAATATGGCATACTTTGCATTTTTCTGCGGTTAAAGTTAAAGTTACGTCAAAGTTATGGTCAAAATCGACTGGCGAAATTGGCTAGCAAATTATCATAAGTCAAAGTTTATATAGAAAAGTGGGTATTTATTTGGTACCTAATCGTATAATATCAATTATAAGATACGATATATTTGATTGATAAATATAATATTTTACAGTTGACAAAACTGCATCCTTCCCTGATGACCTATGTGATGGTGATGAGTCCAGGGCACGGGGAGAAGAACCAGCCCGTTCTAACTGTACCCCCAAGAGGAGCATCAAAGGGAACTACGTCTTACTATTTGAGTGAGTGAATTTGTTTATTTTTACCCGATTGCAAGATTGTGCGTTTCGCGGGTATGTATGTAACATACTTTGTTACCTCCAATATGAATAAATAAATGAATATATAGGTCTTTACGATTAAGAGATATGAATGCTAGATACATATTTATTATAATGATATGATGTAGGCAGAGAAAACTATCGAGACATTCGTAATCTATGATTATTTTAAAAGAAAGAGAAAATCAAAATTTTCAAATTCAAATTCAAACATTTTATTTCATTCCTAGATGAAATAAAAGAGAAGGCGGAGCTCGTGTCGTAAAGGGAGGTGAAATCGACGGTTGAGGACAGAATTAGATGGAAAATGCTCCACCGACAATAACAAAGTTCTTAAATTAATTGATTGATTGCATTCCATAATATTACAGATAAATAATACGATTGTGGGCAGTTAAAAACATTTTACAATATAATATTATGGGCCTAGTATAGGCCTCGGGCACCGAAATATGGTCTTGAGAGCTAATTTAATATTTATATTTTTTAACGATTTTTCACGATATCATAATGAAAATCCATATAGGTACATATTTCGTCATAAATATTTCTACAATTTTTTACTATTTATATTATATTTTATCTAAATCATCAGTTCCTTTTCATTTCATCATCATCACCATCATTTTCTTTTAAAATTAAAAAGTTTTTGACTAACAAGCATTGAACTTACTCAACAAATTCTGTTAAATTTATTTAAATCTTAGTTTTTTGTTCGTTTATTTTACCACTTTGCTCTCGATTGTAAAGGTAAGTAACAAAAAACTGAGATTTGAACGAAACAAGTGTATTTTGTTCAAGTCTTATTTTTTTGTCTCCCTGTAGCCGATAAACAAGGAAACTGTTCAAGTTACGGTACTAACGTTGTGTTGGATGTCCCGCCTCACAACACTACTTCGGGAATAACCTCGAGTAAATCCTACCACTATTTGAGTAAGTTGAAGTTTATTTAATTTTCTATCTGTCAGTAACAATAAAGTTTTTTTTTTTAATTTCATGGCTCCATCGTTCGTCAAAAACGATGATTTTGCCAACGTCAAGGATTGACACGGAAAACAATAAAGTTTGACGACGAAACATTTAAAGATACGGCCAAGTCGCTTTAGTAAAAATCCCCAAAAATATTTGGCCTTTTAATGATAAAATCAAAGAGATCCCTATATGCGATAGGTTCCCCGTTGGACATGTTTCTTTCTTGTATTTATTACAAACAAACAGATGAATGTTACACAGAATGAACGGAACGGAATATTGCGATGTACCTAATCTGCAACATCTGTTTAAACTTTCGGAAAATAATAAATTAAGAGGTCATTCGTTGAAACTATGTGCCACTTGTTCATGTCATATGTTCTTCTAGTGTAAGTCAATTAAATCTTACCTTTTCTTAATGTATCTATTCACACAAATTTTTGGATTATGATTTAGATTTTCTTGTATAATATAATCATGATTGTAATCTGTTTTGTATGCTAATAAATAAATAAATAAACATCGGCAAAAATAAAACCAAACAGTAATTTTCTATCTAATCATGTGGTTCGAGACTGGAACAAACTTCAGTCAACAGTTTTAAGAACAGTGTATAATTTTTCAGTTTAGTTATTAAAATACATTGGCCGCAGATAAATTAAAAAATAAGATTATAGTTTAAAAAATAAAAATGACGTAAAAAAAAGAAGTATATTTTCCCGCTAATTTTTAGCTCTTTGTGATCAATTGAATTGTTACATTTTCGCTGTGATTTTGGAAATATATCGTAGTTCTGTTAACTTTTGCTCTTTTGGAGTTTTATTTAATATTTGAAGTTTAGTTCACTTCAAAAAATACCAGAGGGAATAAAATCCCAAGTTATTCCAAACAAATTGTATAAAATCTCCAAACTTCAAGGCACGCACGCGTCAGCTTAATGAGCTGCTAGTGTGTTATAAAATAAAAATAAAATAAATAAATAAAATGTTTATTCCCTCTCTTCAGGTATCGGCCTGCCTGTAGGCATGTGCGTCCTGTGTTTGCTTGTATTGTCAGCTGTTTGTGTCTGGAGGCGGAAAAAGGCCGCCCGATCACCCAACAGGTTAGTCATTCAAAATGTTTACAGTAGTTTTTGTAGTCTATCTAATTTGGCTCAAGTCCCTGTCGTGACAATTTGCGAAAAAGACATTATGCGCATGAACCTTTAACTTTTTTAATTTGCTTTAGCATCTTGTGTTGTCTATCTCTCTTCGGCTGTGATGCTTAGAAACTCTGAATAAAATTTTGAAGATTTGTCTGTGGTTTTTCAATCGGCCGCTTGAATGACGTCCACCTTCTATGAGTATATACTGTCTACTAAAATGTAGGTATAGTTGGTACTAAGTCAGGTATTTAGGAAAGCAATATTAGAAATAGAACTAGAATTATAGAATATGTAATAAGAGAAAATGTTATGTAATTCAAATATTACTTTTCCTCTTCTGTATTGTTGTGTTTTGTTATTTTGTGTTGTAATTTGAACAATTTATTCATTCATACCTAACATTCGTTATTTTCGTAGGTTTGGTAGTTATTATAGTACTTAATATGTATACGTGAGTTACATCGACATATGTATTTAGGTCCCGGCGACGTAACGTGTCTACAAACGAAGGAGATGAGGAAGAAGCGTCGGAAATGAAGGTATGTACTTATTACAAATGCTTATTAGGTATTATTTTATTTTACTTATATACTGGCCTTTGCCTTAATGACTTGATAAATCTTCATAATAACACGAATAATATTTCTTAGTTGTATTTTAAAAATCTCAACAAAATTATTCTTACCAATGTTAAGTCTTTCTTTTTTTTCTAGTGTGTTAGTTTCTAATACCGGTGTCACATTTTATTCAAGTCGCCTTAAGGCACCTGACATGACTTTTACATACTGCGTCTGATGACAGTAATTGCTAACACACTAGTGAACTAAAACTGTCAACCAGTGTGCAGATTTCCTGACGATGTTTTCCTTCACCGGAAGCAATTGTTTTCTATGAAAATACATGAGTCAGGTACAAACTCATGTGGACCAATTTGAACCGTGTGATGTGTAATATTTATTTAACTATTTAAAGTTTTATTCCCTCAAAATACATTTCATGATATATAGGTACTTCATTAGTTTTCAGAAGATTATCAACGGCATGCAAAATATATAGATTAACATATATCCCTTTAATATATAAATTATCTGGTATTTTAATATTTGCCATAAGAAAGTATTAAGTACTAGAATCATTAGAATATGCTAAAGCATATTCTGTATACAATATGTAACAAAAAACACGGCAAGATGCATTTTAAGAATCGATTTAGTAATGTTTAAAACTCGAAAATAATCGAAATAATAAATATATCAGAATATTTTGTAATAATGTATTTTTGACAGATTTTTGATATTTTTGAAAATTATTCTGTGAGATGGGATAAATTATATTTTTTTATTAGAAAGCTTATAAAAGTATATATGAGCGTCTAAAAGGAGCAGCCTGTAACAACGCACTCCGGGTTTTTAGTACATACTGTATAGTGGGAAGATCCCAAAACAAGTGAAAATAGTAAAACGAGCTATATCCCTGTAAGGTGTTATGATTGACAGAGGGTGGACGGCGGGCTGGTCAACGGTGGTGACTCCAAGGAGGGTGAGACAGGGGAACCGTTACTCAACGGCCACGTCCACATCACTGAGAATCCGGTATGTCAAATGGAAAACACCAAAATGCCCACACTTTGCACTTAGCTTGTATGACACAAACACAGAAACGTGCAAACCTGAGGTAGACCTTGGTAGACAAAGGTCGTCTGCATGGGTACCCCACTATCATCAGAGCCAAACAGCAGTGCTTGCATTGTTGTGTTCCGGATTGAAGGGTGAGAGAGGCAGTGTGATCACAGGATACTGTGGCAAAAGATCTTAGGTTACAAAGTAGGCAACGCGCGTGTGACAAACCTGATGTTACAGATGTTGATAGTCTGTGGTAACCACTTCAGGTAGGCCGCTTGCTTTTCGGCCTGCTTGGTAGAATTAAAGTAATGAAATTTGTTTGACAACAAGTTGAAATATTTTGCCATGCTGGGAATCGAATTAAGGACCTCCTTGGCGTGGTGACCACTACACCACGGAGGTCGTTAATCTCAGATTTCAGATTTATTGCCATTTGCCACTTACGCAATAAATTTTACAATGCGCTATTTTTCATATAATTCACATATAGTAGAGAAATCGAAGCATTTATATAGAAATTAGACGTTTTTACCAAGTTTCAGAACTGGAACGAAATTCAGGACACTTAATTTATTCAATTGCTAAATATTCTAACAAAAGATTTAACTTTCAACGTAGAAGTCGGATTAATGTTTCACACGCGATGTTAGTATAATTTGCTGGTAAAATTGAAACCATTAGAATTGTAACCATTATTATAATTGATTTTCCTTCACAGCAATCCAAAACACCGAACGGGAAAATGAGGAAAGGTCGCCTGTACCTCGACACCCTCGACTTGACCCGCCACGCGGATCAAGATGCCACCCTGGAGACGGTGCTCGATGACTCCTCCACTACGACCTACAACCTCTTGGACACTTCCCGAAGACCAGAACTAGACCTTTCACGGGCCTCCATCAGCGCCAACAACTCTTTCAACAAGCTCCCTGATGATAATATGAATTCAGAACTTACCCGAAGCACAGATTTTGAAATCGACAACAGCAAAATTCAGCCCATGCTGCAACCGAACGGTTGAGATTTTATTTCGACATGTCTCCTTAATACTACACTAGGGGTAGGCGGCCTCTGGAGCGGCGTAATGCGCGCGTCAATTCGGGTGTTGTAGTCGATGCAATGCCACAAAGATATATGTACGTTTGCGTGACAGTAGCGACGCCAGCAAATATATTTGTGACATTGTATTTAAGAATGAGATTTTGTACAGTTTACATACTTAGTTGTTGTTAGACGGAGTTGATATGTACGACTAAATAAGAGGAACACTATAGTTGTGAGATAATGAGGCTTCAGTCAGGCTCCGAGCGAGGATAGCGTCGCGTTTTGTTCCTAATATAGACTTTATTTTAACGGAAGGCTGATTTTCGTATAACTACGGGTAGGTACACAATAATTTAAGTGAAATCAGGTCGGATACCACTAATGAACTGTGAAGATATTCTCGCTCGGGTCCTCTCGCGTAACTCGCAATATGGACATAGCATCCCAATTATTGTTAATTAATGTAAATAGTAATTTTATATTTGTCGTTTTGGACAAAGCACGTGTAAATAGCGTTATTCATTGTATCGGCCTGAAAGTCAGCGGCAAGACAATAACGTAGGGAAGGCGCGAAAATTATAACCTCAATTTTATTGATGAGTGCGCTCGCCCTGACAAGACACGTGTGTATGGGGTTATCAGAATCTAGATTTTTGAATCATGATTTTTTTTGCGAGATATTTTGTCAAAAAACTGAAATGAAATTTTATTTGAATATTTTGTATTTGAAAACAAATTCAACTTTAATTAAATCAATATAAAAAAGAATTACTTCCATCCTTTTATATCATATTGAAATTTATCATATTCCAATTTAAATTCTAAATTCTTTATTCACCTTAGGATGAACATCACTTATTGACGTCAGAAAAAATTAAAACCCCCATTTTAATTTAATGTTTCATTTAATAAAATGAAAATGTTTAAAATCTGGTAACCCTTTTGCGTATGTGTGTTTGTCAACTTTGAATCCGGCGTCACCGTAAACATCAATACAAAAAAGTTACAAACAATGTCACCGTTAGTGCAACATTATCGTACAAAATATAGACCAAAATTCAATACCCATTCACTTATGTAAAAAATATTTATTGATGTTGAAATGTATTTATTTTTTAAATTTTTTTTTTTTTCATTGACAGTTCTTAGACAAAGCCTCAGAAGCTAATATGTTACCCTCACAATAACATTCCATTCCAGATGTATATGTATATATATATATATAAATATAATATGTATCTTTAAATCACATTTAATTCTACGTACCTTATCTTTTGATTACAACGCACAGTTATTTTATATATCCCTGTTATATTTTAGCAGCGATTTTTTACATAAAATGGGACGCTGTTTCTAGTTAGATACATAAAAACCCAAGAGAAAAAGTAAATATTGTAAAGTAAGTTGTAAAAATAATTTAAAAAAATATAAAAATAATTTATTACAACGAAATACTGATATTAACAAGATAACAAGAAATAGTTTATAACACAAGTTATCGTTACAAAAAGTTAATTAGTAACTTTAAAAATTAATAGTAAGTTAATAGTATAACCTAGTTGATCGTGGCCCCTAGCTTCTGTTGATCAGTTTGATTTGTCTCCCATTTTTATTATGACATTTATATGAAGAATTTGCGCCCATAAATTACAATATTTACAAAAACCCAACAATTTAAAAATATTCTTCTCACTATAAAGAAACTAAAATTATTTCTGTAATTAACAAGTAAGAACTGAAGTTATCCAGTGTTTTTTTTTTTTTAACTTTAGTTAAGTATTACTTATTTTACAGATATAATTTTTATGGATTGTTTTTAAGTTTTCAAAAGAATATTTTAATAGCGGGCGCGTTTCTGTGTTTATGTCCTGATTGTTTGTGTAGTACATAACATAATTCCATATCACAATGTACATCTACCTCATTTTCTTCGTTGTAAGTTTCTTTTAGATATTAAAGTGTTAATGTTGAGACAATTGATTTTCTGTAATTTTGCCCATCGACCTATTTTATGGTTATATAGATAAGTCCTGCTAAAACGGCACTTTCTGGTTAGATAGTAACATTTTTATTATTTATTTTTTTAGGACACTAAGTATTGATTTATTCCCTGGTATTTTTTTTTTGTTAAATATCGTTAAAACCACTGATTTTAAAACTACCTCTCGGACATAAGACCGACATTTTTTTTTTTTACTTTTTTTTTTGCTGCATTTAGTAGTTAAGATATATGTCTTTTTCACGTATTGTAATCTTTATTTATTTACTGAATTGATCTGTCAATCCGCTTGTAGCAAGTCGAAACAATATTGAATTATTTGACAAGTTCTAGTTAAACAAATGTTAGATAAATGTAATAAAATCTAAACTCCGCATGGATCCAATGAAGTTGATATTACAAATCATGTAATATATATAGTTAAGTATATATATATATATATTACTTGAGATACATTTAAAATAAGTAATTGCACCTAGGTACAATTAATAGAGTTAAGTTCCGATCACGCTGATTTGTTTTAAAAAGTCGATAACATTATTGAAAATAAACAATATAATGATATAATATTTTACAAATTTGTTTTTACCATTTAAGAAATAAACTAAAATGATAGGCAATTTGGCTGTCAAAAACAATCAAATGATTTATTTCAGTGTAATGTCTCATAATACAAAATACACATCTGCATCGATTACTTGACTTTTTAAAACAAAAGTTGTAACTGTAAATATTAATATACGTAAAAACGAAAACATACACTCAGTTTAAATTTAAAATTAAAAATAAATTCACGCCGACTAAGTACCTGAAACTTCAATTACACTAAGTTAATTAGACTTAGGCGTATAGTTAGGTCTTTGGAAATCTAGAATTTTATCTTTGACGCTAGATTTGGACAGGGTCTACGCGGAATAGGGTTCGAGTTTACAACTGGCACATAATAAGTATTCTCTCTGATTTTACCATTTTCATTCTTGCTTTGCGGGGGAATTTCGCTGTTGTCTTCTATATTTTTTACATTAAAAATGACAAAACTCATCCAAATAGTGTTATATTGCACTCTATTGTCATCTTTAAATTAACTTTTTGTTATTTAGTTTCTTCCGGTTTTATGTATTTTTTTTTTTTATTTTTGTTACTTGTAATAATTAATTTAGTAACGACACTTTAACATCAACTTGTATTATGTTCATGCATTATATTCAGGAATTTTAAAATAGAAAGAGAAAATATATAGTAATAAATTAAATTACAATAGCAAAATACAAATAAATTTATGTTCAAAATACCGTAGTTACGAAGCAATATGTATATTACAAGTTGGTTATCCATTTAACATAAGTTGTTTCAATAAGCAAACCTTGAAATACAATGTTCACTCGAGGTTGTGTTAATATTTATTTTGTGGATTTTAAATGTATCTGGTAAATTTTAACAAAAAAAAAAAAAGAAATATATTGTTGATTTTTTTTTTTCATTTTTACCTTATTGTGGGGCGTCTGACTAGAATTATATAAAAAAAAAACTAATAACTTTATAATAAACCACATAGTTACAAAAGACAATAGAGCGTAATATTAGAGTGTAGGCACTTAATTAGTTCCTTATTTTTCATAGATAATAATGGATTGCGCTAATTTTCGTTTATATGTTTCTAGCCAGACTTTGCTGAACCATATTGTTGAACGACATCGCAATAACTGCTACCTGAAAAAATGTACAACGTTTACCTTACTATTTCTAATGTATATTATATTCAGTAATGTACATACAATGTATTTTTGAAAATTAATTAGCTTTCACATAATTTTATTATCACAGTTACAGATAGATATGACGTAGTTTTTGTAATTTACACGCTGTTAATATATATATTTTTTTTTGTGATTATGCCATGAACCTTGACACTCAAATCGTCGATTATTATAGGTAATACTGAGATTTTATTTAAACTTAATACTTGTAACATCAGATAGTTATCACTTAGCAATAATACATAATTTTATGATTTAAAAAAAATGGACGTCGGACTAACTAAATAATATACAAAAGGAAAACAAAACATTTCAACAATTATTAAGCACCTAATTTAATATTTGTACTTCTTGGTTGCTTGTCCGTCCTTGGGGTAAAAAGTGAAGCCTGATATCGTGCCTCTCATAATCGTGTATTTTTTTCTCAGTATTTGTTATACAAATCTTTATAATAGAGTAAATAATAATTCTGGATACATGCCACACTCTTTAAATTGACTAGTTATGTTTTAATTTTATGTGAAATGATGTTTTTTTGTTTTTGCTTTATAAATGGTCGGGAAGAATTTTCCTTGCGAACGTTGAAGACGGAATTATTACGTTAAATAATAATACTTTTATATTGTTAGATTATATATATATAAATATAATATCTAACTATGTCAATATTATTTAACCCACAGAAGAAAAAAATGAAATTAATGATTTTCCTAGATCTGAGTCATCAATTTTCAATAGTAAGAAGGCGAAACCATTCCGTATTTCATTTGTTCCATAGTTATCACACATTCCGTAACAGGCTGCAATAGTATAAATACACACAAACCGAACAGATTTTACATACATATTATTTATTTTTATATTAAGTTATTCAACCATATACCACCACATTCACTTCACTTTCACGATATTCACTTCTCCTTAGCATAGTAGTTAACAATTGGAATCTGATTTTACTGTTATATCAATTACATATTTTTTATTGTTGGTATTAAACTTACCTGTGCATGTCAAAACTTCATGTTACAAGTCTTTTAAATTTAATACACAAACTTTAATACTTATAGAATACTTGATGCTGACCGCGCCTCCTTTCGCGGCTAAACATGGCTTATGTCATTCTCCAGGTTTTCAACTATCTCCACACCGAATATCACCACAATCCAATGCTCAATTTGAACATGAAAGAAGGTACATACACACTTTAATATAACATCTATCGTTTTTAAATATTTATTTCAAGACAAAATCCTGAAAAAAACAAAGTAACAGTCACACATATCGATGGTTGGACGTATATACTGCTTTCAAACTATAAAATCAAAATCATTTATATTGGAAGTCGGTCAAAGTAACAATGTAGGTACATAGTTTCTGTTTATAAAAAGATAAAAATATTTTTTTTATAGTAACATATGTTTTCAAAATCTTCAGCGTTTTCAATAATCAGAGCGGGCACTTTTTCATGTCATATTTTAAATAATATATTTCATCTCAGTAAACCTCAGTACCTCAGTGGAAACCTTTAGTTTTGATTTAACCAGCAAAATAAAATGATACGTATATTTGTTGATTATTGATTGATTTCTGTACAAAAATCCCTCAGTTCTCGTGATATGTCATGCTTAGTATTCCTTTAAGAAAATGGCTTATATATTTTTATTCCTAAGGTACCGACTTGTGTGGTGATCTAGTATGTACTTAGTGTAAAGCGTCCAGGTAATCTAGTAATTTCTGCTGAAGTTTTTTACAAGTTTGTTTGACTTTGCTTACAAATTTTATTTGTTGTTTACAATATACTATAGAGCGATATGGGTTGTGCTATTGGTTCATTGAAACGGTTATTGATATTCTAGATATTAAATCTCCATTGCACACATTATAATAATTGGATAAAAAGTTGTCTTATTTTATTCTGAATAATTTATCTCAGTGGACAAAGTTGATATTTTTTTTTGTAATATAATTTCTTATTGCTAATGAATTATAATATAACTCAAAAACCATTGAATATTTTTATTTTGTGATAATAAAGCATTTTTGTTTTAAATATAAATCATACTCTTATTGCAAAATCCAGTAAGTGTCAGCTCTTAATTTTAAATGTATCTAAATAATTTTTTGAATATATGATATATTTATTTTTTTACACGAAATAATCGTAGCATGCAGCCAATAGCAAGAGTAGGGTAAGTTAAGAACTTGTTGTATAAATTAATATAAACATTTTAACGACCATTTTGGTGGCTCAACTTCGGATGTAAGGTTACTATTATAGCCACAACCTTAAATGAAATAATTTGTGTATTACCATCCGCAAAATTGGCATATTTTGACACTTTATAAAATGTTGGCAGATCGGTAAAATTATTTAGAATTAAACATTACAGAATAACTAATCCATAATGAAAATATTATATAAAATAGCTGTTTCAGAATGAAATTATAATTATGTTAAATTATGTCAGTCTCGCGGCATTTATTGTAAGTGACAGTTTGGATATATTGTGGGGGCGTGCTAATTTGTTGACAGATAATTTTAAATAATGTCAATAACACTAATTATTTTCGTATCAACGATTGATCTAAGAGAAATTATTTTTTGCACACACGAATATATCGTGTATTTACAGTTATTTTATTATCTTTAAACTTCAATTAATTGAAATGATGAAGGTTAATGTCTTATGGATTTTTGAAGATATTTTATTATAATTTTAAGTAATTCATTTGAGTTTTACAGAATTATTGTAAATTATCGTGCCCCCACAAGTTAGTTTATAAAATTAATTGAATCTACCTCAACCAAATTACCCATTAATGTTGTTTGTAAGTGTTCTTTTGAGTCTTATTACTAATACTGGACTAGTGTTTTGATAATAAACTTATTAAGTATTAGTTCCAGCTCCCTTTTGATATGGTAATTATTGTTACCAAAAATATTGAATGCGGTCAACTGAGTTGATAATGTACGGTATGGTCATGATCGAAAGATATTAAATTTGAAAATGAATTGTGAGTTTTTATTTTACATGCGACATTTAATTTCCTCTAGATTGTGAGTCTTGCGAACCAAATATAGAAAATAAACTTGCGCTGACTTAAGAGCCATGTCATGCTCATTTGTGGCCGGTTGTCCACCGTTCTTTTCTATAGGTTACGATGCTGACGTGCGTTGACGTACGTCAAAACTTCATATAATTTCTACGATGTTATGCGTTGATCTACCGATGGACGTCAACTTGACGGAGCACAACGGAGTGTTCCGTAACTCAAATGAACTTTGGGTCTAGCTCCATTTGTGTTTATCTAAATATATATATTTATTATTATTATTATTATGTAACTTTCTTGCTACGACGACTCCATGAAGAAAGCTAAATGAAAAATAGTTTTAAGGTTAAAAGATATTTTTTAAATAAAGATTTTACTGATATGACCAAGAAAAAAAAATCGTCCAAATAAATAATTCGTTTATTGCTTATTCTATTGTTTGTTCCTCAGCTGCACTAGTAGGCTCTGTCTGCACAACCGTGACACTGCTCCTTCGTCTTTCTTCTTCAATTTTCCTGGTAGTTTAGCAGCCAGTCTGGCGAGGCTGAAGCGGGAGCGACCTTCCCGACGACCTCCTAGAAAATGCATGAAAAAGAACATGTAAAGGCTAGACTAAGAACATTAAACATTGGGATTCTCACACATTCTGTGCCGCAAATAAACCTATTTTTATTATAAGTTAAAGTTTTGACACAAGCTTTTTTTGTAGTCAGAGAGATCGTGTTGACAAAAATATCCGTGCTGTAAATAGTTGAGAAGTTCCTTTAGATCATGCCGTAATAATGCATTATCTTGTCATCCAAACTAAAGGTGTATTCTACATTTTAGAACAATTGTACTCTGGGTAAAATTTAGCGTGCAAGATTTGAATAACAGGAAAGTTTTGTGGATACACAGAGTCCTTCTCTATGTTTGGTCTGCGCTTAAAATATAACCAGTGTATATCTGTAATAGCATAACTGCTTATCTGCATGTCTAAATTGACCATGTTGGTGGACACTCTGTTGTGTTGTCTCTGTCCACGCTGACCCTCCCAGTTGACAGTGTACCGATGTAAATGGTGCATTAAAGAGTTGATCTATTTATGTGTACCTTCAGCTACTCTCTGCCAGGCGTCCCGGTCCACGTTGACCATCCCGGTTGACACGCTGCGTGCTAGCTGTGGCTCTTGGCTGCTCTGGGACTCTGTCACGTCACTCTCACAGCTGATTTGGCTAGACCTGGATGGAGATTTTTGATTAATATATGTAGATATCAAAAGAAAAGATCAGTTCTTAAAAGCTATTTTAATAAATTTAGAAATGTCTATCTCATCTTTGTGTATTCCTGGTTGCGTTTGTGTCCATTAAACCGTAAAATCTGGTTTACTGTTAAAAACTAAGATTCGACTGTGATTGAACCAGCCGTCAAGTCAAGAAGTGCTTACCTCTGAACCGAGAGGTCCCGGGTTCGAGCCCCGGTCGGGTCATGATGGAAAATTATCTTTTTCTGATTGGCCCGGGTCAAGATCCGGGCCAATCAGAAAAACATCTTGATGTTTATCGATACATATATCGATAAACATCAAGATGTTTATCGATATATGTATTTGTTATAAATGTATAGTACTGTTGAGTTAATATCCCATAACACAAGTGATTTGTCCTGATATATTTATTTATCTATCGATCGTAATTTAACATACTACAATCTGAGTCTGTATGCAACATCGTAATGTGGCAAGGAAAATATGCAGAAATCTCATTTGACCACTTTACCTGTCTCCTGGTCTCAAATCGTTAGCCGAGCTCGTTCCTTCTCTTCGAAATGGGACTGTTGACGACAGAAACCTTTCTCTTGCTGCGCGAATTTTTGCTGCTCTATCCGACAACCTTGCTACTGTACAAGTATTTAGAGTCGAAGGTGCATCCACTGTAGATAAGGACCTTTCAAAAAACCCAGGGTTCTCAGCTACGAAACTTGACAAACTAGGAACAATGATTTCAGACATTTGCCTCAGTACCGTCTGCGTTTGAGTTTGATTCTCTGGGAGATTTCTGGTCAGATCAGGCACGATCGTGTCTGTACTAGCGGTGAATTTGACTGTCTCTTGACTGGCTTCGATTTTTCTTTGTAGAAGTTTTGGAGATTTGGTTTTCTGTAATAAAATTAACATCGACAAACACATTAAGTGACGTAAATACATCAGCTTGTAGCTTAATTTATGGCTGCACATCTTTAATATTTCAAAAGATTCATATTGATTGATTTGATGTATCTTTTAAAATGTTCTGTATTTTATTTTTATCTTTTATTACACGTGACATTATGTATCTTGAGTTAAAATGTAAAATAGTGTCGAGTGGCAATTTTCTGTCGAATACTTCTAATATTGCATCGTACTATAAAGAAAAATTATCTGTGGTTAATGTAATGTCAAGCGGGTCATGAATAAATATATATTGAATACTGTTCCATATACCATATACATACATTTTCTTCTGGATGTAACGCATTAGCACTATGGGATTTCAACACTCCCTCAAGGACTTGCGAGGGGGTTGGGGCGAGACGTTTCTCCACCGACGTCTGATCCCGTCTGGAGAGCTGGCAGGCACTTGCTGATTTCTGGACTTCTCTCTCGAGGAACGGGTTATTTCTGGAGGTGAAATGAGATAGATGTAGGTACAGACGGTCATACTAGAACCGTATTGCAATATTACGAAAGAGTGTGTGAAGGTCAAATTTTTCAATAAATAATAGATTCTGATTTTGATTATTTGGAGAAAAAAATCAACGATATGATACTTTTATTAGATTGATTAACTATCAATAGTTTCAATCTATTGTGCTATATTATTGTTGAAATAACTTCTTTGTGTATGTTTTTCTTTAGCTGCCAACTTTTAATAAATGTATTCAAAGTTCACCAAAATTGACCTTGCAAAATATTTAGCTGTGGTTGTTTAACAGACAGAAATATTTTCGCATTTAATAATTAGATATCTTAGTCAAAACTTCTTTAAAAAAGTGGGATGGATATCGATTACCTGAAGTAATAACAAAATATATATTTACCTAATATTAACCCCAACGGGCATATCGGGAGGTCGTCGTCTCTCAGCAGCTGGCGATCGCCACGCTGGAGAGGAAGCCCCGCTGCTGGGACCAGATGTGTTGCCTATAAATTATATGAATGATAAAAATACAGTTCTTGAAATTAACCCTGACCTAACCTCTGATATAAAAATATTTACTCGACATTTGGGCACACCAATGTTTGTTTTCACCCGAAAAACTTACAAAACTTTAGAATACAGTAAGATCATAGATTTACTACCAAATATAAATTTGTAAAGTATACAAAGTTTGAAAATATACATTATTTACTCGGCGGATCTTGGCTTCCGATACTATAATTTTGCAATCTTCTGCACCATTTCTGTGCCAGTCGGCTCTTTGGAGGACATCCAGGTGTCCCAGTACTTCATCATTTCAGATAAAGTAATGAAAAGATACATAGTCTAATTTAACTGTAAGTATATTAGTAACAAAAATGTTATTACCTTCTTCGTTTATTTTCTTGTTGTACCTCTGAATCATGATTCGTATTGACGGAGCTGTTTCCTTCGACTGTGGCTTCCTTTGAGATGATGGAGACGACGGTAAAGGAGGTCGGCTTCTTGGATGTTGCTCTTCATCACGAAGATCACCAGAACTTTTGGAACGAGTTTCTTTTTCTTTCTTACTATTTTCGTTATCAAACTTCTGCCTAGTTTCAATATGACGATGACTATGGTCCACTGATGGTCTTACATCAGCTAATTCCTCGACGTCTAGTGGTATTACTGCTCTAGGTACAGATTCTCCACTTCTTACTACTGGAGAAAATATTTTTCTAGTAGTTTTGACTATTACTTCAGGCGAATGTTCTCGTCTTTCGGGAGGTTTTAACTTCAGAACAAATACCTGAAATAAATTTTAATGACATGAATTAAGTAAAATAAAAAAACCATTTGAGGATCTTTCAATGTTAATGTTTTACCTCTTCTTCAGAGTCTGTGTGAAAACGGGCTGTGGGTGGTGTCTTTGGTCGTTCAGAAGCTCGTCTCAGCTTTTTTCTTCTTCTGGGAATTTCAACAGTTACAGTATCTATATCAGGTTCAGTATCACTTTCAGATGGTTTTGATTGTTCTCTTTCCAGTCTCGCTCTTGACTTACTTTTCTTTTTACCATTACTTTTATCTAATTCTTTACGTTTATCTTCTTTAAGGTCTTCAAGGCTATCTCTTTCTTTAACAATACTTTGTTTTGACCCTTTCAAACTTCCTTTGCTTCCCACATTTGTTTTGCTAGTAGAAGGTTTATCAATATCTGCTAATGTACGTATCCGCTCACATTTTTCAGAATCGGTAATATTTTCTTCGTTTTTAAAATGGAAAGACGAACCTCTTTCTACTTCTTCAATAGTTTTTCTAATAAATAAAGCATCTTCTTCTATGCTTGGTTGTCTGACGACATTTTTTCTTACACTTTTTTCCAAATCCTTGGCCTGAAACATTTTACTGGTAACAATATTACGTTTATGTGTATTATATTTATATATTATGGTTTTCGCTCAGCAGCGAGATACGTCAATGTAATTATTTAAAATTTTTATTCAATATACCTGATCTCGAGATGACTTCGATTTTGAGCCTGTTACCCCTTTTGCTTTTGCACTACGAGATTCTGAAAAATTCACAATTCTTTAATCATCAGTATACTAAAAAATATTCCAGTAATAGACAGGTACTGTGCCTTAAATAAAACACTATAGTATTATTAAGTATTAGTTATATTTTCTATTAAACAATTTGTAACAAATTTATGTAGAGTAAGTGTATAATCACACACTCAGTTTAATTTACACATTTTTGTACAAATTTAATCTCACCAGCGCTATTAGGTTGCAGCACAGCTGTACCCGTTACAGCTGAGCTAGTTTCACAAAGCAGTCTGGCTTCAGCTTGTCCGTACGTGTAGATTGGTTTCTGTGGCGTGTGTCGTGGAGATACAGCCATCAGAGGAGCCGCTGTGCACACTTCTTCAGCTTCAACTTCGACTAGAACTGCTCCTCGAATATGTCCATCATCACACTCGTCAGCTCCGTCGAGCTGTAATAAAAAAAAATATTACTTACATCAAAAAATATATCATCGATGTATCTAATGTTATAAGTATTTGGACATTATTTTCCGTCAAAACAAACCATTGGATTGAATTTATTTAGGATGTGGAGATAGTTGAACATTTGGATAGTGATATTGGTGGCATGTCTGTAACATGTACTGTAACATGTCCAGATTCTACTACCATCGTGTCAGGAATGGTTTCCACTTTGAAAATAAAACATAATAAACTATATAATAATGAGCTATAATAAATTATTCTTACAGAATGTTCTCTCTCGTAATCTGAGTCGAAGTCATCCGCATCATTGACGCTCAAACTGGAAGCATGCAAACGTCCGGACCCTGCGGCAGATGGCGCCACACTGCCGTCAGATTGTGTGCGAGTGAGAGGGGCAGGAGGAGCTTTATTGCGAGCCCGAGCAGCTCTGAGCAACGCTGAGGTGGAAGCTTCAGGTGCTATGCCACGGGACTTCTCCCATTCATGGAGTTTTCGGGTGAAAGAACGGGAGATCCCTGGAATAAAAAGTTCCATGTTATTGCACCAGTGGTTACTCTAACAAAGGTTGAAAAAGAAACCGGCAAAAAGAGGTATGATGAGAGAGTTGTCCTTCATGTAACATAGGTATAGCAAACCTGGTTATCATCTAAAATTATATGGCGTTAGGTAAACTATCTGATGTGCTCAAGGACAGCAAAATACTAATCAAGCAAAAACGTAGTGTCTTCGGTACCTTTCCGTAATGGTGTACGGTGCGAAAACTTGGATGCTGACAAAAAAAATATTGTAAGTCACACAAGTTGTTCAAGGAGCGTGCAATGTTTACTGCCTATATCTGGGATGAGATTAGAAACACTGAGATTAGAAAACTTAAAAAACTTATATAATTTCTAAAGAGAAAGAAACTAAAATACTTTCAAACTCTACGTTTAACACAAACCTTGGAACTTAAATAGGCCTGTAGATGTTTGGACCAGTACTTCGTCAGGCTTAGCTTCTTCTTCCCAAGCTGGCACTGAATTGGTTTCTTTCATGCTGTTCCATTGATCTTGAAAAGAATCAATATATTTTTATTATACAAGAAAGGTATGTAAATTGTAATGTACATATATTTATATGTAATAACAATACACATAGAATTCTGATAATACGATAATTAGTTAATTTTGATTGTTTCTCCAAAAAAGGCATCAAATGATTCAGGGTCGGCAATGCGCGTGTGACGCCCCTGGTGATGCAGTCGTCTATATGCTATGGTGACCACTTTCCATCATATGGGCCACTTGCCTTCTTAGTATAAAAGAAATAGGCAAACAGTAATATACAATTACCCCATTTCTTCAGAAAGTCTTCACTGAGATCTTGCCTCGCTGGCACTGGTGGCGGTTGCTTCTGGTGTGCACTCTTTCTCAGCTGCCATTCCGCCAACTTTTTCCTGAAGTCTGCTGATAACTGCTCTTCTGTAGCCACCGGACGGGATGCTAGGGATATCAAAATTACTATTAGTTCACGTCCCATTTTTGGTGGTATTAGACGAGGCCAACGACCAAACGATCAGCGTGGTCATATATTGGTCGACAGTCATTTAAATTCCGACAGTCAAAACGGAATTTAGAAGTTGAAGATGAAGAAGAAGAATTCGAGCGAGAAGTTAACATCAAACAGAGTAGCTGTTCGTTCATTTAAAAGATGAATTTTAAAAGCAATTTTATAGAAAAACCTTTTATAAAACAGTATTGCTAGTTTCCAAGTGATAATAATGATGTTAATTGTAATAATATCTCAAAATATTTTATAGCTTAATCAGTATAATCAATACGTGCCAGGATTGGGCACTCACAATTGTATTTCCCGCGTCTATCAGAGAATTCCCTACGAAGTCTCGACTGCAACGCTGCGTAGTCCCGAGCAATCTCTTCCCTCATGCCTGTAGCTTCGCATCCGCTACTCAGGCCCTCTGTTTCTGAAACAAGATCACATCATTATTATCATCAATATAATTTATATGATCATCATTGAGAAATCGTTTCTTTTTTACATTACTATAAATGAAATGTTCGTCTTAATCGAGATAATTTGCCCTGCCAACTGGTGGTCTGTGTCCACTTGTATCTGAGGTGAGATATAAAATACCAATACACTGAAATCAAATTCAAATTCAAATAATTTATTCAGAAATTAGACCTTCACAGGCACTTTTTCTCGTCCATTTTTATATTTATAGTTATTTCTCACAAGCTACAAACTACTGGCATTTCGGAACGACTACTGCTGAGAAGAAATGCCGAAAGAAACTCATTTGAACAGTGTTGGTCCCTATCATGCCAGATTGGCTTACCGTTATTGTTTCTTACAATGTTTTTTTTTTCTAATAATATATAAAAGTACATAATGTACATAGTCAAAAGGTATATCAAAACAGGTTATGATTGTGATCCGAGTGCTGATTATAATATATATATATATATATATATATATATATATATATATATATATATATATATATATATATATATATATATATATATATATATATATATATATATATATATATATATATATATATATATATATATCGATGTGAAACAAAATCCATATATACAATGTATATATTGAGGTTTGAGGTTAGTGTACCAATAGCAATGCTATAACGTATTTTTATTCTTTTGGTTGATCTATTTGGTGGGTTTTGGTATTTGGTTGATTCACCGATATTCTGTGGGTTGATTTTCAACGATAAAATATGTGTGTCTGCATCACAGATTTTAGAACACTATATCTGTGGTCTGTACGTGGAATTAGTAGGTACTAGTTCGGAGTACCTACTAATTCTATGGGTCTGTATACTTCTTTAACCATAATCGTATCTTGTTTACATTTTTTAATTCTCTACTACAAGACAGGTCCAAGCACAAGGCTTCTTGACTTCTTTCTGCTTGACAATCAGTGTCATGATAATGGATTTTTCAATAATGTACGTTGTATAAATATAATATTTTCATATCGTAACAAAATTAAAAGATGAATCTTGAAACCCACAAAATTAGAAAGAAATAATACTTAGTACAATGTAAGTACTTGTTTTATTGTATGTAATTCTTCCGTTTTCATTATGTGAAGTTTATGTATCGCATAAACTGTAATATGTCAATTCTTTTTATAGACAAATATAGGTACCTACTTATTAAAAAAGTCTTAATTATTTCGGCCCGCTTTTCTTTGTTAGGTCATGATCACAGGTCATATTACGACTCTTTTCCTGCAAAACTTTCCCTGCGTGAAAAAAGACACTTTTTTGGTCTCCCTAGAACTAGACCTTGTTTCACTTGCATTTCCTTCAAGAATTATTATAACTCAACGTGTCGTATCAAATGGCAAAAAATGGTTTTGCTTACAGTTTTCAACACCTTTTCATTAGATTTTCATTCTATCCAACATTTCAGCAACATATCGCAAAGGCTGTTAATCAGTCGTGTATCATATTTGGATGATATATTGATTTCTAGTATATTTTTTTGTATTTAACAGGTGGCAGTCAGAGTTACTCAATGATCGACTTACTATTTGTAGCTTTCCTGATTATTTTCCTCGTGTATCACTATGTAAGTAACAACATATATCAATCACTTACCGTAACAGTAATTTTGATGAAATAATCTACAATTTACCAGTGTCATAAGAAACTATTCATATTAGTATTTAAGATAATTTTCTCAATTCTTGTTTTTAAGATTTAATTAACTAACTACCATGTTTTAACGAACTCACTATATAATGAGGCATTCAGTAGCAGCTGTAACCATGATAACTTTTAGTGTTTTTTAACCAATTTCTAGAAGTATTTATCAGTTGAATATAAACCTACAATGAAAACCATATGAAAACAGAATATAGAATAATATAGAATAATACTGATTACTATAAAATCACATATCTCTCACTTGAGCGTCGAAGCCTTCCATTATCTTACAACACATCTTGCTCCTTTACTTTCTCTCCTACCTTCAAATCTAATTTTTGCATAATCAATATTTTACATCGTAGCCAACCAACCCTATAAATCTTTCTAGACTAGTACAAATATCGAGTGCAACACTGCCGCCTCTACCTATCTACAGATCTGGACGGGG
The DNA here is from genome assembly GCF_027563975.2 of Plodia interpunctella. Taxonomy (NCBI): domain Eukaryota; kingdom Metazoa; phylum Arthropoda; class Insecta; order Lepidoptera; family Pyralidae; genus Plodia; species Plodia interpunctella. The sequence continues at coordinate 10,335,463 of NC_071302.1, read as the reverse complement.
AGCTGCGGGATGGCTTGTCGGAACAGCGGTTACAGCCGATTCAGTGGTATGAGCGGCCTGAACCTGCCGGCCCGCCTGCCCGTCGAATCTGGGGCTCCTAGTAGTAGCTGTGTCTGCGAGTCCTGCCCTTGCGCCTTCCTTGAGAATATTCTCAGGTCAAGTTTTGCACAGTTTATCTATCTGTACTAATACTAGTCATTCGCCGCGAACTTAGACCTTGCGAACATAATATTTTTTTTTTTACAAAATTGTAAATATTTCATAAACGACTGAACCGATTTTGATGCCCCATTAATATTAATAATTCTATTGGCATATCCTACATACTTTTTAAATTTTGTCAAAACCCGGACCAATGGTTCGAAAGTTATCGCGTTACAAATATAGATACGTACATTCAAAAAATGTATTTTTGCCCCAAGTATTAGTTTAATTATAATTGCGAAAGTCTGGATGTATGTTTATCACGAGGGCCTATTTAGATTTTGGTATGTATGTAGACACTCGTTCAAATATACCTAGGTTACATTTATCAATATTTAGTCAAATATTAAAAGACTATATAACGTGAGTGTAAGTACTATTATACAGTGCTAGTTTACTTTATTCATAAAGGTGTCCATCGATCTTGACATTGAGGCGACAGCAACCAGTGCAATTAGCAATGCCATTACTTATCAACTTAGTATTTATGTTAAACTTTTCACAAATTAGTATTTAATCGTAAAGACTAAGAATTTTCTTTTTTAGTTTGTACTTAAATTAAATTGTAGCTACCTCCGCTTGTGCTACAGAGAAATTTTCCTCATCTTTTCTGTATCAATTTATTTAATTATATTTGCATCTATATTCGGTAAAACGTGTAGGTCTAATTCATTTTGACTATTTGTACTCATGTTTTTGGCAAATAAATGTTTTCTTTCTTTCTATCAATGACAATGGTTAAGCATGATGAACTCAGTATGGGTTCACAACGAAAGAATTTCTTAACAGTTTACTACACAGACATTAATTTTTGTCACGCCTTGTATCTGTAAGATCTCATTGACGACAATAAAAACTTTTGTCAAAAATATATATTTAAAAAAAATATTTTGTTTTTTTTCCAGGAGATGCCAACCGGCTACAGACGTTTGCGAACAACGTATGGAAGTAATATCAGTTTATGTCGCTGGAATTATGAGAGTGGTAATTTTAGCATCGTTTGGTTACTTTTTCATTGCATCGGTTCTAATTTCCTATTGTATGATGAAACGGTGGTCTAGTGGTCAAGAAACCTGCATGTGATCAAATGGTTCCAGTTTTGAATTCGAGTCAGTTATCTAGTTTGTATACTTCTACTGCCATTAGATGGTGGTATTCGTAAAAATAATATCTATTGAAAACTTCAATAAAATCTGACACTAATGTTAAGAGTAACACACTTGGTAAAATGCTTCAGGCGATAAAATTCAAAAATTCAAAATTCTTTATTCAATTTAGGATGATATACGAGTACATCATTTATGTAAAAAAATTACTTAAACTATTACTTATTTATTTACGTAAAAAAATTACTTAAACTAAGTCTACTGCCGGCTTCCGAAGCGCAGGTGAAGAAGAAGCGGCGCAACAAATTTCACTGCAGCCTTTTCTCCAAAGACATCAATTAACAAACGTAGGTCTTATAATAAATAGCGGAGCTTAGAGTCAGCTTCCCTTCTTTTTCTTTTCCACTTGGCATGATGTTCGGCTACAGGGTCTGGGATAGCCCCTTCTGCCAGGACTTCTTCTGTTCGGTACATATTTTGTCGATTTACGCAAAACAACGTAGGCGGCACTCCTGGATCTGCTATACTCGTATCAGGGACATGAATTCTTTATGCAGTCGAGATTCGTAACATCGTACATCTAGCACAGCGTTGTCACGTCCGTGACGTCATTCTCTTGTGTCGCTTGGCCACGCTTCACTATCATACAAAAGGACATATCTTATGATGGTACAATATAACAATTAATTTGTTTTAGGTTAATGATGTCTACGTTACTTTCTTGAATACAATGGATTCGTCACCAACTCAAAGACAAGCGCAGGTAAAAAATACTTACTTTTAATATTATCGTTATTATTAGTAAATATCTTCAAATTTTGAAAATTCGGCTCTGATTTGATTATCAGCCACGGTCGGTCTGACTTAAGCAATTATAACACAACCAACGGCCACAGACTCTGGACTTTGCAAACATGTGAAGATCTTCATTATATCGTTTCAGAATGTGAAGATACCTCTTGTTTTCATTATGCTAGGCAATATATGAGAAGGTACCTTCTCGTATATTGCCTTGCCTGCACCGTACCGTACCGTACCATACCGTATACAATTAACCAGTTTTGTTGCACCTGCAACGTATGCCGTGATGTTTTCGTATACCTATGTGACTTCACCGATAACAGATCCAGAGTTAATATGGCCATATTGTATGTCTAACTATGAAATCAATAAATCTCTCGTTTGTTTTAGCTCGTCTCTGACAAACAAACATACGAGTCAAATCATAACTTTACTTTTGATCGAGACAGAAATGAACATAAACCAGTGATTAGACAAGAAACAAAACAAAATACATCAGCATCACGGCTACCCAAAATAACAGAGTTGGCAAAAAAATTAACGCACAGTGATACCACAATAAGAAAAGGTGAACGTTTAATCTATATAGAAAGATAATTACTAAGTAGCTGGCTTAAACAACTTTTTTTGTTGTCATCTAAACGTGTATACAAAATTTCAGCTCAATCGGTTGAAGATATCCACTTCAAAATTGTGTTGCATTCCACAACGAATAAACATAGTAACGTTTATGTAATTATATATTGCAATTTAATTTTATCTAAATCTTGTAATTGTATTGATGTATACTGAGAAAAAATATATAGGAGTATTTTTAGGGTTAATAAGGAGTATAAAGATTTGCTTCAATGTTTTAATCTCTGTAAATAAAAAGAAATATGTTTTATTCAGATATTCAGAACCTTCAAAACAAAAACAAAGGTACAAGTACAGAAGCTGGAACCACAAAAAACGTGCAAACGGCAACATCTGCATCTTCAGGATCTACTTCGACCCCTGGAACAGGGGAACAAGGAACACCCGATGTGCCCTCGACATCACCAAACTCGGCACTTCAGTCGTCATCCGCAGCCAAGTTACAACCGGGATCTACAACATCAGTACCTACTTCAACATCGACCCCTTTAACATCAACACCTAAATCAATATCGACACCTACCTCATCATCGGCACCTACGGCACTAACTATAGCAACATCTCCGTCTCGACCGCCACTACCAATAGCATCACCGTCATCGACAGCTAAGTTAATGTCAGCCATCAAATCTGCATCACCAGGCAAATTACGTCATAAATCGGCACCGACTGTACCAACAGAAGCTACGACATCATCAACAGATGCGCCACAAGATGATTCATCAACAGCGGACTCCTTGGCAGTCTGGTCATATAATACGAGTAGTTGTGCAAAATGCGCCGCAGACGGTCAAGTATGCGGAAGTAATTGTCCTACTCGTAAAAAAATTTGAACTTTTTTTAAAATTCACTTGGTAAATATAACTTGCTAATTTCTGTATACTTATGGATTGTTAATGAATTAAAATAAAAGAGGCTGTTGTTCACAAAAAATAGAGACAGATCAAAATAAAACAATAATATTACGATAAATATTAGAGAAGCTACTTTCTGATTATAATGACACCATAAGATTTAGACATTGCTTAGTTTTATAAAGTAAAAGGATCCAACAGGACAAATGATTTAGGAAAATGTAACGGATTTTCTTGCTATATTAAATCATGTAAATATTGTTTTACTTTTCAAATACATAGACTTTGTTATATTACTACTGCATTTGTTTCTCTTTGTCGGTCTTTCGCTACCATTAATTGGTATTTTTTTTCTATTGGCTTATGTATGAAATTTGTAGGTACGAAGTACTTACTAAATTCGATAAGGAACGTTATAATGTACTTATTTGAGTCTATGACTGATAGGTATTCTAGGCGGTCCGTAGATGAACAAATAAGAAAAAAAAAATGAAATAACTGGCGACAGTCTAATTTAGATAGATAAACTCTTTATTGCACTATTCACAAAGGAGTTATAAGTTACAAGATGTTCAAACATAATGAGTGCAAAGGCGGACTTATCGCTAATGCAATTTCTTCCAGCCAACCTTTGGATGGAAAGAGAAACAAGTGAACTAAGAAAGTGCAGTAAACTTTACAGTATTAAATAAATAGACAAAAAAAGAAAATATGAAGATAAAAAGATTTAGGAGAAAAATATAAACATACAGACAAGCGTAAATGTTGTTGTTATATAACAATGAATTAATATATAATAGATTAAAGAAGACTAATATAATTCAGATGAGTAGTCATTTTGAAGTCATTTTATAAATTGGACAGCGCTTCTCTACTCCGTAACTCCCTATATCCGATCGTATTCTTACAGTCTACAAATTTACTTTAGTTTTTTTTTTATTTCTTAAATACTCAGCATCAAATCGAAGCTACACAATCCACAAGATACATACATATAATAATGAACATGTGGGCCTTCGAGCCGGATCAGGCGACCGCTGCGATATTTTCAGGATAAAGATGGATGCAAACAGCCTGCTTTGATTTTGACAATGACAGTCATAAAGCATGTGTTATTGACGTATGCACCAATAGATGAAAAATAGGAAAAATATTATAAATGTAAATATCTACTTCTGTCTAAAAATACAATAACAAACATGATCGACATCAAACATTCAGACATGTAACAAAAATAAAACCCTTTAATAAAAACGGAACTTAGGATCAATTCAAATGAAACAATGATGTTTTTTTACATATCAGCAAGAAAAGCATGCCAACCCGTGATCGTTCAGGTAAAATTCTTATATTCGATGCTGTAGATTACATCGATGCGTTAGTACAGGATAACTGACCTAATAACTGAGCTAATGGTACGTTGTCATCGTGGCTTATAGACTGCTACAATACCTAAAATCTCTTCAGCACTTGGACTGCAAAGCCAGAGGACAGCATGAAAATAAACTTCAAAATTTTTGAAGATTCTGACTGTGATTTTCCAATCGGCCGCCTACCTGACGTGAATGGTACTATTGCCTATTAGCTACGTGTCTTTTGTTGCATATAAGGCAACGGACCTATTCTAGGGCGGCACCACAATCTGCCACGGACCTTCTATATGGGGTCTGACAGGGGTTAAGATACAACATTAGTGCTTCAACAATGCTGGACAATATAGGTGTTTGGGATTTATTTTTGTCCTCATCACCTATTGGCCGACTGGTAGAAAAAGACTCAGGCTTAACTCCGCCTTTTATGTTTTTAACAGGGTAGTTAGAGTAAACTGGAAGGTCACATTAAACTGTCTGATTGCCTTAACATAAAGTATAATGGTAATTGCTTTCAGAATTCTTCCCGTGTCCTCTGGTATGTTTATCGATACTATTCATAGCTATGACCGCCGCTGTCTGTGCATCGGTGAGAAAACCTTCATATTTTAGGCTTTTCAAAGTCACTTCAGTCTAGTTACTCAAATTTTAGATTACACGAAAATAAGTAACTTGAAACAGTCCAAATGATAAAATAACACGCGAAACGTCACATAAATAAATGAATAAATAAATAAACACGACGAACGAACGAACGAAATAAATAAATGAATATATTAGGACAAATCACACAGATTGAGCTAGCCCCAAAGTGAGTTCGACTTGTGTTATGGGATACTAACTCGGTTCAGTGGCAAGAACCTTACCACTGCGCTACCTAGGTCGTCATACATATTATTATAAGCTTACAATTCGCATTACACGAAGCGGATAGCATTTCTAGCATTTTGATATTGAGGCATCTGGTCGCACTGCGTTGATAAGCTGCTTTTGTCACTCACTTCGGACACCGGGTGTGGAGTTTCCCTGTCCCCTATAACCCTGCTAAGCTAACTCTGCTAGTAAACACTATTTAGAAGTTTTCCTATTATGTTTTACGTAGATAGAGAAGATAAGCTTAAAGATGATAGGGCTATGCTCAGCAGTGGGCAGAAAAATCTTGAAATTATGATATTTTGTATAAGATTATTCCAATATCAGTAACTATACTTCGTATACTTGCAGTGTATGTTTGGACAATGTCACAATCCTAGAAGGGTCTCAATGACACAAGGAGGGATACTACATAATCGCACCCATGTTTGCCCTATGTGTAACGTCTACAACACATTAATGCAGTAAGCTTTAATTTAGTTCCAAATTATCCTGTCTGTTTGTAACGTGTACTGATAACTTTTCTTCTTTCCATGTTTTTATTATTATTTTCAATTAGTTAATTATTTTAATGATTTCTTATTTGTATTTTTCAGCGTCTATCAGCGCATGGTAATTTGATTTTAATTGTTTATTTAGTATATATGTTCGCCGTACAGTGTAAACAGTACTTTTATTCGTAGATGAAAGATAGTCTGTCTTTATCCATTTACTCTTTGTACTCGTACGTATGTATGTATGCAAAGTTTCAATAATAAATTAGACATTAGACAGCTGTGAAACTTGCATCAAATAGTAAATAATTTTTTGCATGATGCGCGCACAAACTTAGGTTTAATCTATGTATGTATTAGATAAATCAGTTCCAGTTTTATTATTAGATATATTAGTAATTTTAAAACAATTACATAATTAATTTTACCATTTAGTTTTGCGATGAAAATACTAATCTACAATCACCAAGAGTGTCCATTGACGTGAGAGACCGTCGAGAATCACGGAACGAAGTATACACAAAAAGACCGTCTGGAGAGATTCATTCATTAAAATCACCTCATGATATTAGGGAACGGATACCATCCCACCAAGATTTTTTAGAAAGGAAGCCGAGTGTACAATTTGAAGAGAGAAGATCAAATCCAACAAATACTATGGACAGTAAAATATCCCCTAGAAACATTGCACAAAAAATAACGCCAATAGAAACAATAAATAAAAAAGAAACATCTCCACCTTCAAGAGAATCGCCTCCGCCTCCCATTGCTGTTTCAGAGAAAAAATCGTCTCAGGAAATTAAAGAAAAACCAGCAAAAGAACCGAAGTCGAAAATGTTTAAAAAAGGAAAGGATCAAAGTAAAACAAAAACGGACAAGGGTCGTGGCTTTGGGCTTTTTAAAAGGAAATCTCCAACGATCGCGAACAATTGTGAAAAATGTAATGAAAAAAACGAAATTTGTGTTGATAGTTGCCCAAAACCACCAAGTATGACTTCAGTGAAGACAGAGTCGCGCGGATCGAAAAAGAAATAGTATATCCTACTAAAATAATCCTAAAACTTTAAATTGTGATTTTGACAAATAAATACGCCACGAACCCAATGGTCTGAATAGAAACATTGCATGTGGTAACATAATCATATGAGATGATTTTAGTCTTTTGCAATCATGTATCTAGAAATAATAAAGTTTTATTATTACTATCAGTGGCTTTGTATTCTAAATACCTTATTCTATTTGTTGACATTTAATGATTTTTAAATACAAAATGTGTATTTTGTATTATATATATATATTTCGAATATGTCCTCATTATAAAGTTAATTGGATGACACTTTCTAAATCCCATTTATACCTAGTTTATTATTTCTTAATGTAATTCAATGTAATGTAGCTTTCTTCAAGAAAAACGAAGTTTCATAAACTTGCACTATATCCTACTCCTCCTAAAACCCCTTCCATACGACACAATCTGATTGCCCAATTTGATTGCCGATTGAATTGGGTACAATCTGATCGTCAGTCCACACGTGCACAAATATATCGCCAATTTCAGTATTTGACTGTGCAATCCCAAATCGGGCGATGCCGACCACCCAATGACCTTGAATTCCATATTCCGTCCACACGACCCAATTTGATTGTCAATCTAATCAAATTGGGCGTAAAATTGGTTCGTGTGGAAGGGGTTTTAGGAAGAGAATTTCCGATATATAAATAAGCCAGTTATTACAAGCCAATCCATCTTAGTGCTAAATTTCATCTGGATCTGCATCTGCTATGGACGTATGTAAAAACATACAGAAACAAAAAAGTTCAGTTTTATTAATGTATTTGTATAATAATGTTTAGAAAATAGCTTTTATAGATTTTACTAATAAATGCGAAAGATTGTGAGGTTGTATGTATGTTACACTTTCACGCAATATCTCCTGGAAGGATTGTTTTGAAATTTGATACACGTGTGCAATGAAACCTAGAATATTACTTAGGTACTTTTTATCCCGAAATTCCCACAGGAGAGAAGCCCCGGGGCTCAGCTAGTCCTATATTATATATTCTATAGACGCCACATATATTTTTATTTTATATGTTTCCTATTGTTATTCACACTGACCAGTTGTATTACTCAAACTTATGTGATTCGATGAGGGCGTCGCTGCTGTTGAACAAGTCTATTGTATGAAAATAACATTTAAAATATAGTCACGTGAACGGACCTGAATTTTTTTCTAAAAATTACTTTGATTATACTATGAAATTAATATTTACTCCGTTCAACAGTACCTACTGGGTAATTCCGTGGATTATACAATGTATGTGTGTCCATGGAATTAGTAAATCTGTAAGTACTTACTAAATCCATGTGTGTATCATAGATGAAAAAAGAAAAAAGCACCAAAGAGATACAATTTCTTTAAAAAATCTCCCACGGTGATCTCATCACAGAATTGGTACTACGAAGTACTTATTAAATCCAAGGATCTCATATACCGTGTCAAACGATGTCTCTTTGACTTAAGACAATTTGTATTTGTATATACATCCTTCTCATCCTGCAAACATGGTTTAAACTTTGGTACTAAAATAATTAATTTTTAAAAGTAACTAGCAATCACGACGCTTAGCGTCTTAAAAATTACAAAAACAAAGAAGGCTTATTCAGTATCATTATGTATGTATAATAATATAAACCATCATCGTCTATAATGGACGCAATAATGGATTTTGATATCCGGGGTAAGGAACATTTAATTATAACTGTGATTACAAAATAATCCCATTATATAACCGTACCGGGGATTGCTTCTGAATCCTATAGTCATATTCCTCATGGCTGAGGGTCGTGTCCGCTATGTGGAATGAAATACGACTACTTATTGGGTAATAATAAATGGAGAGGTATGCCATATTTTCAATTCCACACTCTATAGCTGATAAATCAACTAGAGTTCAAGTTTCCTCACTATGTTTTCATAATTAGTGGTCTATTTAATACATACGTGAGTCAGATTTGTATACGTATTCATTTGGCACGGCAAAGTAAGTTCGAGACTTGTGTTATGGGATACTAACTCAACGATACTATATTTTATAACAAATACATATATAGATAAACATCCAAGACCCGGGCCAATCAGAAAAAGATCATTTTCCATCATGACCCGACCGGGGATCGAACCCGGGACCTCTCGGTTCAGTGGCTAGAACCTTACCACTGCGCCACCGAGGTCGTAAAAAGTAAATAATAAATTTCCCTTCGTTTTCAGACATCAACAGATGCCCGGTAGCGTGTGTCTTGAAAATAGGTATATTTATATGCATTGGTATCTCGGTTTTGGTAAGATTGGTCCCTTTTTTGCAAACTATGTTTTATTTTAATGTATTTTTTCAAGAAACTGAACGAAAAATTAATAACGAATAATTAATTGGTAGCAAGCTACCAATTAAGGAAAACAAAAGTAAATAGTGGACTAGCCAAAAAGTAGGTGCAAGAATAGTGTATGTATGATAGTCTGTTACGGTTAAACCCTGAACCTAAAGTATAGGTTTAGCCATAAAGGTCAAAAATCACACGCTCTGTATGTGATATTTGACCTAGCGTTTGTAGCTCTCATTTTAGATTTCTGTCTGCTGAAATTAGGCAGAAATCACGACGACATTTCGAATTAAAAAACTCCAAAAATCACGTTACGAACCACTTTGTTATCTGTTAATAGGTTGATGATTTAATCTTGTAGAGTTTTAATTAAATTAAGACCTATTTAATTTCTGATCTGGAGTATAACGTCCTTTTCAAGCGCATCTTAAATAAGAACTGAACTTTCAGTGTGTACCACTCCTGAAGCCTCATGGACAGTCGCGCAATTACCACCGGGGTAACACCATGGGCAGGGATGCCTTGTGCTTCTGTTGTGACGCCTGTGGCTGGGTGGCTCAGTAAGTCAATCATCAATATTTTTATTTTTATTAAAACTAACGTGAGAAGGTGTGACATATATCCGCGGCGCACTCATACTCGTCGTGAGAAAGGTCTTCTGTAGGATTAAAACTACAGTTGGCTTTTCCATCGATAACAATATGTGAGTGACCGCTTTTTTCATTAACAGTATCAATATTTTTACTAACGTCTCTATCTAATTCCGAGTAACAGAACAGCATCGCTTTCTTACATGTTCATAAGTTTTTATATAGGGCTATTTATTTATTTGTTCAAGCTTTATTTACCAACATAGTATGTACATGGGCGGACATCCTAATGCTAAAAGCATTCTCTACCAGTCAACTTCTGTGATACTTTGAGTTTGATCCGTTTGTCTGCAACGCATTTGAGATTGAAAAAAATTACAAGATATAAAATTATCTCAAATGAGTTACAGACATCACCGAGTAGTTTTCCGTAATCGATGTGTTTGTTTCTTGCAGTTTTGTACGCTTTATATTACATATAATAGAATATGTGATTAACTCAATTATGTCAATCTTCAAATATTGTGTATCAGTGGTAAGCTTTCGTAAAGTTATTCTAATTGCATCAGTTTTTATTGCACAAATCGTAGGATTTACGACGCAATATAAGGTTTCTGAGAAGATAGATTAAGGAATTCTATATCCATACTTCCATAGGTACTAGGTTAGAGAAAAGATTTGTATTTTTGTTTTTTTTTTGTTTCTTTGTTTGTAATGAATAAACTCAAAAAATACTGAGCTGATGAAATTTGGCACAGAGATAGACGAACTCTTCAGGAGTAGTTTTTTTTAAATATTGCACCCGAGCGAAGCAGGGCGGGCAGTTAGTAATATATAAATTAATAGCGGCCAATTCTAGATTCGCATGGATAAAAGCATTACTAATTATATACCCCAGCCTTCCTCTTGAATCACTTTCACAAAAATCCGCATCAAAATCTAAGTATACATAAGGTCAGACAGACCGACAGCGGCAAGCGACTTTGTTTTATGCTATTTAATGTGATAGTGATGAGGACGCAGTATCAGGATATATACCGTCGGAAGCGAATCGCAGGGCAAAGCTCGTGTTTATTTTTTCTAATTTGTAGATACTAATATCGGTTACAATTAATTTTAGATTTCATCCAAACTTGGAAGAAATAAAGGGAATCATGTAAATGAGGGTGATGTATGCCAAAAAGGAATAGAAATTAATAAACAAGAGAAATATAAAGCTCAGAAGTATAGAAGGCCTAAGAATCAATGCAGAGAAGAAGAGTGTCCACCATCAGATGATGATGTCTCTGTCTCACCATCGTGGGAGACGGAATCAGAATCCTCTGATTCAAGTGGTCATCCGAATTGTGATAGATGTTCCAGATCATTAAGTGAATGTGTAGGTGATTGTCCAGTTAAAGCGAAGCACTGTGATGCTAGCTGCACAAGCGAAGTTGAGATATTACAAGCGTAATAAGTATGTTTACATAACAACGCTTGTTTTCTTGAGATTTTCAGTTGCAACGTACAATAAAATAATTTGGACAAGAACTTACTAAAGAAGTTTGAAGTTAAATATAAAATTTCGATTCCATGTTCAAAGCAGGAAAAATAAATATATATTTTACTGTAGACATATTTAGAGCAACATTACGTTTAGTTACAAACATTATGGTGATATTCAAGACACAAGGGAAATTTTTTAAATGTTCACTTTACTTTTACAAATATTTTTTTACTAAACACATCTCTGTTCCGCGATTTATATTGAAATTGACGAAATAGTACTTGATGTTTTTCTTGTGATCATGAAATTAGTAAATACATTTTGAGATATCCTGTGGCTTTTTCTTCATAATTTCTTTTTGTTCCATATGTCGTCAATTAATTTCTGTAAAGTACTGAAAATAAATTTAAAGAACCTTTAGATGTAGGTAAATATTATAAGATCCGGTATAATATTATAATTCCAACAGTTGTGAGAGTGGATATAAAGACAGATTTAGATGCTACCACAGATATAAGAACAATTTAATATGATGTATAATCCCTGGATGGTAAACGGGACGTGACGTATGAAAACCTCCTTCTTTCTTGAAGTCGGTTACAAAATAGAGCAAAAGTAGCACTTGTAGCACCACATGTAGGATACTTTTAGTATTGGTTATCGAGTTGATATTGAGTAGCATGAACATCACCAATTCAATGTGCACAGTAAACTTAAATATACAGTTGGTGTCGCTGCTGTTAATAATTAAATACATTTTTATATTTAACTAAAAACATTAATTTATCTACTTCAATGTTCAAAGGTATTTTGGTAAATATCACCTCTATGAAGCTATGGTTAGATGAAATTATAATATTAATAAAGTGTCATCAATGACGCCTAGAATTTTAATGGTGTCAAGAGGTGATTTTTTGTTTACATTTTTCAAAAATTGCTGGGTATTTTGTTCAACATCATGCATATAAATTCAAAAGTCAACGAAAGAGAATAAAAAAAAAATGTGTTTAATGTAAACTTTGGTTTCGATCGTGGTATGTAAGAATGCCACATTCTGACGATGATACAGGTAAGGCTGTATTTTTCCATATTTTTTTTATCAAATTTTTTGGTACCAGGAGTTGGTTCAAAAGTAATTGGGAAATGGAAATAATTCTAGTCGATACATGTGCTTTCAATCGTTAAAAACTCACCTATTCATCATACAGTCATGGCCCGCCTTCCATACATCTATCAAGATGGTCTGTGCCCTAGAAGAGGGGAAATTAATTTGGTCACAATGATGAGTACTTTGGTAGGATTTGCATAGGAACTGCTTTGCAGTGACTGGCATCGTTTAGATGCAGCGTTGATGTAACAATATACTCGCTTAAGGGTAATGTGCCAGAAACCCTAGCTCTGGACATTGGAGGACGAAGAACTATGCTAATTTTTGGTCATTTGGCTTTACTGGGCGAAAGAAACTTACCTGATGAACAAAGATCTCTGTGGTCTAATGGCAACCATGTCAGTATTGGTAAACTAACATGATTGCCTATAGACCAGAGAGACCGGAGTCCTGACACCGAAGGCTCCGGGTTCGATGCCCGATCAAAATAAAAAATCATCAATATTTTCACATCGACCTGGGTCTTAGATCTGAACATACGAGTACGTTATATCTAAGTAGTGTTATGTTATTAACCCATAATATAAATCTCGAACATGTGTCTAATATATGTGCGCGATTATTTGTGTCAAACCATTTGAAGATTCTAATATGTATAAATGTAAAATTGGTCATCATACGTTCCTGGAGAAGCGGCACGTCAACTCTCACTAGCGTTCAGCGTTGCACTGTTCTCTTTCAGAACCATCTTTATAAGATTTTGTAACAATACAATGTAGGGTATACATTTTCAGTTGAATCCATGCCTACTGCTTACAGCAGAGATCGAATGTCGAAAATCAGTTCGAATTTGAAATTTCGAGAGGTTGCACGTAAGTCTAATTATATGTGGCTTTAAATCATAACTAACGTTAATTTCTATTTCTGCATTGATGATTTTTATGATATCCGATCGATTTTGATCATGGCGACAAAAGTAATGTACGTGATCACTTATTTTTTATGGTTTCTGCATTACTTAACTAACTCACGAACGATAGGTTGATACACAGATATTTTTTGTAAAATATACCTTCCTTCTGAAAATGAGAAATGGAGCTACCAATCAGTAGGATTTTTAGCATACATGGAATGACACACAGGGCAGTAAGTACATATTTTCAAAGAGGATATATGCGTCAATGAACTAATAAGGATACCGTGCGTAGTGCAGTAGAAAAGCGAACTATGACGAAAGGTATTTTTAAGGTGTTATATTTTCAATTGCTTGATACGGGTTCCTTTCTTTTTCTTCATACCTTTTATAATTTGGAACGTTTCACAAGTATACAATCTACGTGCGCATTCAATACCCGTATTAAGCAATTAATAAAAAGACGCTAAAGTTTCGAATGTATTGTGTTTTTCATACAAAAGCCCTACCACTTTCCAAATGTAATGATAATTGATGGTATTCTATAAAGAAATTTCGTTTTCAGCTTCCGACGAATCATGCGCATACATCATAATCACGTTGATCAAAATAGTCTTCCTTCTATTTATAGTTTACTTTATTTTGGTAAGATTTTGTTTCTTTATTTGCATGCTTTTGGAACTTGCCGTCTCGAAAATATTAATAACTAGACTTTGCCCGCAACTTCCCCTGCGTTTATTTCGTGCGTCCACTCATAACTTATCGTTATTGATATATGGAAATCTAAGCAACATAACGCGATGAAACCTATTCCAGATTTTAAGTTAGACCTTCCGTTATACAACTATAAAAACCGCACCAAATTCCATATAGTAGTTTTTGCGTTATGCGTGAATATACAGACAGATTGCCTATGTCTAACAACAAATTGAACTGACAAAAATTAAGAAAAAAATGTTTTGGCTTCTATTAAGCCCATTACATTGTCTTACTTACAGTTTTATTATATGTATAGATAAATTAACTGGAAAAATACCGTCTACCGGTACCAATAAATACTATATGTGTGTAAGAATTTGCATGAAAGTGTTTGTAAAATTTTGTGATGTTTTTCTTTAGTACCTAGTTCACTTTATAGTTTACCTGCAGTTAATTCAACTAATGTAAGCTTTCAAAGTATATCGATTTTGAAAACCTCGTCAGCACAATCACGGGCTGGGTGGCCTAAAAATTATTACATATCTCGTTTCATGCCACGTTGCTACAAAAGTTGTTGATCTCGGCTGTATTTGCAGTTGTTAAAATCCACTAAACCGCATTAAGGTCGTGTACTGTATCATGTCCTCACGTCTAGTCTTAACCATCAGCAGTGGAATCGTTGATGAGATAATAGTAATAATAATAGAACTTAAAGCACAATGGAGAGCACATACAGTCCATATAGTACCGATAGTTTTATCATCAACAGGGGTAATACCGAAATCACTTTCATAAAGCTTGAAAACATTAAATATTCCGATATATATAGTTTATCTTTTACAGAAAGCCACCATTCTTAATACTTGCCGGATCACCAGAAAATTTCTATCTTCTTCCAGTGTTTCTGCTGGGTTTTCTATTTAGATTATTGCTCCTATCGCTTGGCTAAGGCCCGCGTTAGTTGCTTATATTACCCTCTCTCAAGAGGAGAAAAATATACATATAAATAATAATAATAATTAAAAAAAACGTTTTCTAGTTGATACCAACAGGATCGGCATGGAAATTGAAGAAACTCAGCCACGCTCGTTTTAAAGTGAGGAATAGCCGATATTACACTAAAGAGTTTCTTTGTACCCTATGTGATGCGTGTGATGTGGTCTCCAAGTAAGTATCTAAACTTCTCCGAAATAGACCTGATATTCAAGGGATTATTATTATTATTATATCTCCTTTTGGGATTCACGGCACATAGTCCGGTCCTTTGAGAGGCTTGCGTGATATGGATCCAACACGTAGAGGCCCTTTGGAGAATTTTGATGTTGTGTAGGTCTCCCGCCAAGACCCACTCCCGGATATACCAATGAAATGATATGCCCATGAGCAGGTCTCGGCGGGAGTGTGAACTATTGCAGAATAATGGATAGAAGTACTGGTCTATAGAATGAAATTTGGATGGACTGAGAATGGGCTATTGCAAAGAGTGCGGTCACCTGCCATAATCATGATAACTGACTATTCAGTGGCAGGTAGTGACTCGCCGCTCACTAGATGGGCCCCTCAAATCAGTCGCCTCAATTATTATTATTATTATTAAGGGGACTATTGTGCAACGCCCAGATAGAACAAAATAAATAAATATATAGGAATAAATCCCCGGATGAAAGTTAGCCCGTTCGAGGCTGTTTATATATTTCTATTTCTATGAATAGGATAACATACAGAGCGTAGATTATTTTTTTATATAAAATTACAGATTAGCCCAAGACTTTTTTAGCTTCGCTGAGAAAAGTACAGTTATTATGGCGGATTTTATGTACACTGCTAAATTAAAGGTATTTATCAAGCACCTGTTTAGTTTTACAGTTTTATCTCTCTTTTGAGTAATATTCCGGTTGCTTCCTCAGCTATAGATCATCTCTCAGTTGATGGGTCATGTATGTCCCGCCCTTTTTTCCATCCATAAGGAGTAGTGGGTCCAATAAAAATTTATTAGAATTTAGAAAGGGTAAGTCTGGATAACGGGTAAAAAATATCCTATTATATGATGAGAACCAAAAGCATCTTCTTCTCTAGATGAATGACTTGAATTAATATTCTTAATTCATTATTATTCTTAATTCATTATGAAATGTTATAATACCTACTTAATTCACTTTTTACTAACTTTATTTTTTTTTATTCACAGTTTTATTCATTCTTAGCCCAAGTGGACCATAGAGATCTATGCATGCAAAGTCGATGTTGCGATTTTCATGTAAGTATTTCCACAGATGCTTTGAATCAATTAGAAATGTTTCGCCCAGTTTTTACTCGCGTCAAACTATCTTTGGATAGTGTGGCAAGATAGTGTAACGATAATAATTATCACTCAACTATCAATATTATCATCATATAGAAA